>NC_091784.1:31827529-32130559 GCF_029378745.1 Bos indicus | reverse complement strand
ACCTTTTTTTTCTAAAGGTGAAAAATTGGCCTGGGGCCTGCACAAGTTTACATACAAAGGCACTCTAAAAACTAGCCCAACTGAGAAAATCTTAGAGGGTGGCAGAAATAAAAGTAAAGCTGCTTTTTTTACTACATGCCGTCCAAAGTACCAGTTATCTTTACAATTCATCTGATGAAACTAATCCCTGAAAGGGAGAGAGAGAGACAACAAAGGCAAAAACTTGCAAAATGCATACCTTTAAGAAATTCAGATAGTGGATCAAGCTTTAAAAAAAACAACTTAAAATAGAAAAGCTTTAGATTTTGAATATAAAGGAATAGAATTCATTCAACAAGATTGTACATTATTTTAAAAGAATATGAACATTTGGAAAACACTAGCCAAATAGAAGTTTGAAAATAAGAAATACAGTTCATGAAATAAAAATAATCAGACTAGGTTAGACAGCAGACTAGACACTGGGGAAAAGAAATTTAGTGAATTGGAAGGTAAGTCCTAGGAAATCATCCAGCACTTTTTTGAGCTTTTCAAAGATGCTGGCTTTCCGTTCATTAGTGGTGGGTTTTCTCAGAATCTACTGTTTCCCATGTTTCCCTTTAGACCCACCAGTTCATATTAGCCAAGTCTTACAACTGGAGTTAGGGGCTATTTCCTCCTGGAGCAGTGACTGTATTTCCTGCCTTGGACTGCTCTGTGACCTGATTTTACCTCTTGATCAAGAACAACACATAGCAAGACCTTAAGGAAGATAGGCTTCATCTTGTGAGGCTTTGCAGTTTTATAAGCAAGAGAAGGCTGCCTTCCCCTAGCAAAGGAGAAATTCATCCCAGAGTTGCAGGAGAAACCAGGGGCCCCAGATTTTCAGGCCTGTCTACCCTAATGGCAGAACTCAGTCTTCTCCCAGGGTACTGCCTTTGGTGAGGTTGTACTTCAGTCTCTTTTGTATCATCGCCTTCCTTAAAATTGGCCCCTGAGCCTGCATTTCAGCACCGTCTGCCCAGCAGTTGCAAGAGATGAATCTCTTTAAAAACTGCCTTGGGGGCTTTCCGATATTCACAGTGTGCCTGAGTTGACAGCTGAATTGAGGCTGCATTTTCTATTTTCAGACATTCTGTATCAGTCAGGATTTGATCAGAAAAATAGAACCACTAGAAATGATCTAGATCATGGGACTTATTATAGGGATTCGACCTTATGCAATTGTGGAGCTGGTTGTACAGTCTACACACAGCTATTGCCTTTGCATCACACTGGTCTCCACATACTCCTCCAAAGAGTTTCCTCAGGATAGCTATCCCTGTTGCTCTCCTAAATTATACTAAACTCATGTGAAGACAAACCTCAGATGAAAGTGACTCAAGTAAATGAAGGGTCAAGATGATAACAGCAAATACCAGATATCTAAGTGACTCAGTTATATACATTTTATTGACTTAGGGCTAAGAGAATGAAATCAAGAGTGAAAGAGTGGCACTGCTATAAAGCAAGGGCCAGGGGGAGACTAGAAATCTAAGTGTCCTCTCCAGTGAATCATGCAAGAGTACTTCTTCACAGCGTGAATCCTTCCCTGGCAAGTTCCTATTTTCAATTTTGTCTCTGAAGAACCGCTTGGGTGAAGAGGAAGGGCACTGAAGATGGGTTTATTTGAGAATGTTGACCTATCTCAGCCCACCCATAGAAAGAGATTCTTTTTTCTTCAGCAGACACCTTAGAAATGTTTCCAGAGAGGGCAACCGCTCCCAGAAGATGTGTAATCCTTATCAGTGTGGCAGAGGGGCTATCAAAGTGGCAAAGATCACATGGCTGTTAAGATAAAGGTTTGGCAGTTCCTGGGTGCGCTTATCAAGGTTTAGCAGTAAGCGAGTTTTGCTGCTTCGACTGCATTTAAAAAGTTCATTGATTTGTAGCTAATACCAAGTTGTCATAGTTTCATGAGTAACAGCTTGTGGTTTGCAGAATCAAAGCCTTTTCCTGAATCAATAATAGCAGATTCACTGAGGTGGCCTGAGCATCTGTAGAGAGAAGGGGGAAGGCAAGAAACATGCCCTGGTAGAGAGAAGGAGTAAATTTGGTCAGACTATAAGTGGTTTATAAAAGAGGGAAAATGACACTCTCCTTCCCAAAGCAGCCAAAATTCAGCCTTTTAAAAATTCAAACTGACCCATAAAGAGACTATTGTTGTGAAAACATTTATAGATTAAATATGTGCATACATACATATAATAAATTGACTCTAAGGGAGGGAAAAGGCCAAACTGAAGATTTTATAAAAGCTCATCAATTGGTTTAATCTTCATCAAGATGACTTTTCCACATCCTGAGCCTGGCATAACTGAGTATTTTTCTAGACCTAGCTTCTTGGAAAACATTGACCTCTACTTCTCTTTATTCCCTGGAGGAAAATATGCACGTGTGGGCAGGCACACATCCAGATTTGCGCACAGAAACCCATTATGTTGTCCCTAACTATACTAAGACATGTTTCTAATAATTTAGTGTTGTGCTGGACTTTCACAGCATTTTCTCAGCCTGCTCCATTTAAGCTTCATAGTATCCATGTTGAACTGAGAGCTGTCATTCTTATCCCCTTTTGAATGAGAAAAAATTTTAGTCTTAGAATCAGAACAACTAGCCCAATTTTCCTAGTGGTGCCCAGGGCATGCATGCTCAGTCACTCAGTCATGTCCAACTCTTTGCGACTCTATAGACTGTAGCCCAACAGGCTCCTCTGTCCATGAAATTTTCCAGGCAAGAATACTGAAGTGGGTTGCCATGTCCCCCTCCAGGGATCTTCCTGATTCAGGGATCAAACCCTCATCTCCTGTGTTCAGGGAAGACAGCACTAATTGATTGATGTACTGTTTTCCAAGAAGTTCAGACTAAATTTTATAATCCTTCCCTCTGTTAACTCTAGGCAGTCACTATCAATTGATGAGATGACATGAAAAGTAAAGCCTAGTTAATGTTCTGGACCCCAGTGATCTGCCTAAAGTAATAGGACTACTTCATGGTAAAGTCAAGTCACACATCTCTTCTTTCCATGCTCTCTTTATGAGCTAGAAAGATTTTACCCCTGTGAGGTAAGTTTGCCTTTGTCACAACCAAAAGCTATGGTCACTTGGGGATTTTTACATCCTTTCTTACAACTGCCAAACCCTATTCATGCTTGCTATTTTAGAAAGCTTAAAACATAACAGAGAGCTCCTAGAAATTTTGAAATTACATACCACATATGATATGTGGTTCACATCATACTTCTACAAGACCATGTTGCTCTAGATAATATGTAGCTGTCAGAATCTTTCCAAGCAAAGAATAGTGTTAAGACTAGTACTCCTTTTTTTATTTTTTTAACCATGTGGCATGTGGGCTCTTAGTTCTTTGACCAGGGATCAAGATCAAACCCACATCCCCTGCCTTGGAAGGGTAGAGTCTTAACCACTGGACTGCCAGGGAAGTTCCTAAAGACTTGTATTCTTTAATTTAAATATCTGTTGAGCCCAAATAATTTCTGAGAGTGATAAATGCCAAGAAAAAGATGAAGAAAGCAGAGTAAAGGGATAAAGAACGACAGTGGGTGGGGATGGGGTGAGCGATTACAGATGGGGTGATTGGGTAAAGTCTCTTTGAGGAGGTGAAAACTGGAGCAGAAACTTGAATGAAGTGAAAGGTTTGCCATCTGAAGAGCCGGGAATAGCAAGAGGAAAAGCCTCAAGGAGAATAAGTTATATGTGATTGAGAAACAGGATGGGGAATGTACTAGATGTCAGAGAGGCCATGGTGAGGAGTTGCCATTGTATTCTGGGCATGATGGGAGACCTCTGCTGAATATAAGGCATGTAAGTCGTGATTCAGTTTTAAAAGATTACATGACCAAATATTTATTTTTAAAGATCACTCTGAGTAGTGTGAACAATGTACTCAGCAAAAGGGGGAAAGAATAATGGTGCAGCAACAAGCTGGGGTCCCTCACTGCAGAATTTCAGTTGAAATTGTCCAATAGGAAGATAAGCCTGATGATCAGAAGGGAGTAATCCATAAACAGAGACTGACTTGGAGTCATTAGCTGCGTAGGCTTGGGTCTTCGTAGAAGCAGACCTGTAGACAGAATTACACATGCAAGAGATTCATCAAGGGAAATGGCTGTGAAACCCTGTAATTCAGATTGGGACTTGAACCCACGGTCTTTTAACTGAGATCACACACATGGTTTCAGGACTTGGTGAAGCTTAGGTTCTTGATGTCTCATTGTAGAAAGAATTCAGTGAGAGACAAACTGATAGATAAGAGGCGGATTTATTTAGAGAGAAACACACTCCACAGACAGTGGAGTGTGGGCCCTCTCAGAAGAAATATGGCCATGGTTAATTTTTATGGGCTGGTTAGTTTCATAGGCTGATGAGTGGGAGCATTGTTCCAACTGTTTTGGGAAAGAGCAAGGGATTTCCAGGAATTGAGCCACCATCCATTTTTTGGTCTCTGATGGTTGGCCTCAGAACTGTCCTGGAACTGATGGTATGTCATTAAGTTTCTCATGTGTTACAATGAGTGTGTTTACTGAGGCTCTAGGTCTAGTGGAAGTTGACTCATCCATCATCTTGGACCTATCTGGTTCTAATCAGTTTATGTCATGTCCTATGCTTTTGAACTGTGGTGCTGGAGAAGACCCTTGAGAGTCCCTTGGAGAGCAAGAAGATGAAACCATTCAATCTTAAAGGAAATAAACTCTGAAAACTCATTGGAAGGACTGATCCTGAAGCTGAAACTCTAATACTTTGGCCATCTGATGTGAACAGCCAGACTCATTGGAAAAGACCCTGATGCTGGGAAAGACTGAAGGCAGAGGGAGAAGAGGGCAACAGACGATGAGATGGTTGGATGGCATCACCAATTCAACAGACATGAACTTGGGCAAATTCTAGGAGATAGTGAGGGACAGGGAAGCCTGGCGTGCTGCAGTCCATGGGGTCGTGAAGAGTCAGACATGACTTGGTGACTGAACAACATGGCTGTGTCATTCTTTTACATTTTGTGCCCTGCCCTCTTCCTTCCTGTTTCACCTATAAAGGATAAAAAGGAGGAGGCAGACAAAGTAGAGAGAGCCATCAGGCAACAGGGCAGATGGGGCACTTGCAAAGGAGTAGGGGAAGGAAGCTTTGACCAGAGGAGTCTCAGACTGCAGTGCAGTTCCAAGCAAGGTTTAGCAGAACTCCTGATGCCATAATTGCCATAGGAATGGCCTGCTATGCTTAGTCATTTATCAGGAAACGCCTCTGGGAAGCATGCCTTCATCAGGGATGTGGAGGTATATCCAGAAGGACAGCAACTGAGGCCATCAGTCAGTTATGCTTCCCACAGCAGGAGATTAGAGCAGCTGGTTTTCATGGCCACCTTAGTAGCCAGAATGTGGACATGCCCATCTTCACCTGCCTTCTCAGGGACTTAGCTCTAACATCTTCATCCTATTCATCTACACTCAAACAAGCTTCAGGAATATGCATCTTTAGAAAGCCTCCTCTTGATCTCAAATCCTCTTCCAAACAATGCTTTCTCTTGTCTGCATGCACACCCATAACAACAAGTCCACCAAAGATGCTTCTACTTTCTCATCTCCATTCACTCGTCAATCCACACCTCTCTCTCTTCTGCTCCTCCAATGGCACTAAGGCTTTAAGACCACCAGCAACCTCCATTTTGCAACCTCTATTGCTGAATCCAATAAAGACTGACTTTCTCTTCTTACCTAATCTTAGCAGCATTTGATGAGGTTGATTGCTGCTGCTGCTGCTAAGTTGCTTCAGTCGTGTCCAACTCTGTGCGACCCCATAGATGGCGGCCCACGAGGCTCCCCCATCCCTGGGATTCTCCAGGCAAGAACACTGGAGTGGGTTGCCATTGCCTTCTCTGGACGAGGTTAATTATTCACTCCTTAAAATACTTTCTCTTTGCTGGTTTCTATGATATCACATTCACAGTATTCCTACCCCTCTTCTCATTCCTTGCTGGCTCTTACACTCCTAAACCTTCTCACTCTATTTTTCTTCAGTTTGGAAGAGCCTATCGCCTTCCTTTGTGGTGGGAAGCTGCCTTTACATTATATCTTTCATCCTTTCTTCTCTTGGGGCTTAAAGTAAAAACTCTGTGCTCAGTCCTCTAAGTTTTACCTCTTTGGAAATCATAAATCTTTCTTCTTTCCACAAAAATCTATCTCTTGCAAATGAAAAAGATTTATTTTTCCTACCTTTTTTTTTTTTGGCCGTACCTCACAGCATATGGAATTACAGTTGCCTGACCAGAGATCAGACTCCAGCTTCCTGCCATTGGAAGCACCAAGTCTTAACCCTTGGTGGTGGTGGTTTAGTCACTAAGTCATATCCCACTCTTGCAACCCTGTGGATGTAGCCCACCAGGCTCCTCTGTCCATGGGATTTCCCAGACAAGAATACTGGAGTGGGTTGCCATTTTCTTCTCCAGGAGATCTTCCTGACCCAGGGATCAAACCCACATCGCCTGCATAAAGGTGGATTCTTGACTGCTGATCCTGTAAGGAAGCCCATTTTAACCATTGGACTGCCAAGCAAATCCCCCTACTTTTTTTTTTTTTTAAGTGATCTAACTTGAAAACCAGGCTAATCCTTATCTCTCTTCTAAACTTTGTCTGCCCTTCCCTGAAGCAATGGGATGTCTCATTTTCAATGGTGGGAAGTCTGGGACAAACCAAATAACTGAGAATGAAATATCTCAGCACCAGACTATCCATCAAGCATATCCACTTGTCTGTCTCAGAGGCATATCGAAACGTTACATGCTTAAAATCTGTGCTCCACCCCATATCCAAATCTGCACTGTCACTAATCCAGCTCCACAAGAGAATGCTTCCTCTGTTCATTCAGTTGCTCAAGTCATGAATCTGGGAAACAGGTTCTTGTTTCCAACCCCTCCCTTTCATCCATCACCTCCAGTGGAAGACCAGCCCTTTCCCATTCTGCTATTCCCACTCCCAATTTTCTCTCACCTCTGTTCACTTTTCTCCCTCTCTACTCTCCAGCCCAACTCTTAACCATCAATGTGTCTTCTCTGGATTACTGAAATAACCTTCCACTGGTCTCCCTGCTTCCCTTCTTGCTTCTTTCTAATCCCATCTAGACACAGTTGCTGAATGATCAAAGCCCAGCAGGTCATGTGAATACCTTGTTCTATATTCTCTCAATGGTTTCCCATTGGACTTGCAGTAAAATACAAGATGCTTAATGTGGCCTACAAAGCTTCACACATTCTATCTGCTGTCTCAGTCTCTAGACTCACAGCAAGCTGCTGTGTTGCCCCAGGCACCAACACAGGTGTTCCCATATTCTCTGAATGCCCTGAGCATTTTCCTCCCTCTGAGACATCACAAAGCCTAATCCTTTTTCTCCCCAACACCCATCCTTTGCCTTCTATTCCACTTCCTACCTCAGACTCCTCAAAGGGAATTTTCCTCAATCCAAATTAGATCCGTAAGTTACACTCATGGTACCCTTTTCTTTTCCATCATGGCAATGATTGTTGCCTGTGGTTTAAAGTCACTTATGAGGTGTACCTATTAAATGTTTGCATCCCCGCTAGACGTAAAGGCAGGAATTATGTCATTGCTCATCAATTAGCATAATCTCTAACACAAAGTACAGACTCACTATTTGCTAAATAAGTAAACGGCCTCGTATAGGTTGAATAACAA
Organism: Bos indicus; assembly: GCF_029378745.1. NCBI lineage: Eukaryota > Metazoa > Chordata > Mammalia > Artiodactyla > Bovidae > Bos > Bos indicus. The sequence goes on along the minus strand of NC_091784.1, from coordinate 32,122,839 downwards.
AGGAAGAAGGAAGAAGATGGAACCTTAGGGAAAAAAGAACATGCAAAGGGCTCCCCTGCTTGTCCAGTGGTTAAGAATCCATCTGCCAACGCAGGGGACATGGAGTTCCATCCCATGCGACCGGGAAGATCCCACATGCAGTGGAGCAACTAAGCCGATGTGCCACAACTCTTGAGCCAGTGTTCTAGAGCCCATGAGCTGTAACTACTGAAGTCCACGTGTTGTAGAGCTCACGTTCCACACCAGAGAAGCCACCACAATGAGAAGCTGGGGCACCATAATGAGGAGTAGCCCCTGCCGGCCACAACTAGAGAAAGCCATGCACAGCAATGAAGACCTAACACAGCCAAAAATAAGAGTAAATAAATGAATAAACCTTTACAAGAAAGAGAGAAAGAGAACTTGTAAAGAGGAAGCAAAGGAAGAGGAACCAGCAAAGGAAATAGAAAATTGTAGAGTCAGAAGAGAAAAAAAAAAATGTATGATTTTGAGAGAATTGCATGTTGGAAAACTGGGCAGAGTTTTTACTATATGCCCCATACAGAAAATACCAAGTGTTGGTGAGGAACAACTGGAGTTATCACACATCACTGATACAAGTGTGAAATGGTACATGCACCGTTTGGCAATATCAAAGCTGAGCATATGCCTACTTCCTGCACCAGCAATTCTTCTCCCAAGTTTATGCCCAAAAGAAAGAAGAATGCACACGTGCGCACCATAAATACACGGACGGGAATGTTTACTGCAGCACTATTTATTGTAGTTTAAAATTGTCATTGTTGTTGTTTTTAGTTGCTAAGTCATGTCTCACTCTTTTGCGACCCTATGGACTGTAGCCCGCCAGGCTCCTCTGTCCATGGAGTTTCCCAGGCAAGAATACCGGAGTGGGTTGCCATTTCCTTCTCCAGGGGGTCTTCCCAACCCAGGGATTGAACCCACATCTTCTTCATTGACAGGCAAAGTCTTTGTCACTGAGCCACCAGGGAAGCAGTTAAAAATTAGAATAATCCAAATGCCCACCAACAGTAAAATGAACAAATAATCATATATTCATGCAATGGGATATCATATAACAATGAAAATGAATGAATTACACTACACACAATGACCTGAATGTATCTCACAAACTTATTGTTGTGCAAAAGTAGTCAGGCATAAAAGAGTGTATAGCATTTGATTCTATTTGTTTAAAATTCAAAACCAAGCAAAACTAATCAGCAGTATTAGAACTCAGAATAGTGGTTGCCTTAGGGAAGAGTATGAAGTGCTGGGGCACAAGTGGGATTTTGGGGAGCTGGCATGTTCTGGTTCTTGACCTGGGTTTACTTTGTGATTATTCATTGAACTGTACACTCATGATTTATGCATCCTACGCTGCTGCTGCTGCTGCTAAGTCACTTCAGTCGTGTCCGACTCTGTGCGACCCCATAGATAGCAGCCCACCAGGCTCCCCTGTCCCTGGGATTCTCCAGGCAAGAACACTGGAGCGGGTTGCCATTTCCTTCTCCAATGCATGAAAATGAAAAGTGAAAGCATCCTATGTTAGACTTCAATAAAAGTTTACTTAAAAAGACAACTTGGTAGTCTTCTATTTAAATTGCTTAGCTGCTAGCTGCTAATAGATTATCACTGAATCTTTTCAGGAAATGAAAGTGTTGGTGTGTATGCCGCTTAGTGTGTATGTATGTGTGGGTGTCGAACAGTGAATATTCTTCAGAAATGCAGTCAGGTGAAAGGAAACATCAAATTTATTATGCTGTCTTAAATAACTTGGCTTATGTGCCACAATGTTTCCATAAACGATTCTCTATTCAATGAGAGTCAATCTACCTGTATTGTTAGAAGGATCTGAAGTAACCCCAACCGTATGCTACATCTATCAAATTTCATTTTACCCTCTCCTTTTATTCAGTAAATCATTCAATCACTGAGCATTTTCTCTGCACCAATCCCAGTGAGAGCTGGTGGGGATTCAGAGAAAACTCTCTATCTCCCTTTCTTATCTCTTTTCTTAGGGCCTTAGGAATTCAGCAGGGATGCTTGCCAAGAGTGTCTGAGCCTCAGGAATAAGGGCAAGACTGTGTGAGGTTTTCACCTAGAATAGCTGGAAACTGTATAATCAAAGGGGCAAGGGAAACCAGAGTCCACTGGGAGAGAGAATTGGTTCAAAGAATCTGAAATGGTAGGCATGATGACTTCAGGAAACAGATGCTAAAGAGATCAGGCACAGGTCAGGAAATAGCTGTAAAGATGACCCAAGGGGACTTCCCTGGCAGTTCAGTAGTTAAGACTCCCTGCTTCTACTGAGCAGGCCAGGGGTTCCATCTCTTGTGGGAGAACTTAGATTCCACCAGTCATGCAGCAAAAGAGATAACCCAGGGCTTCCCTGGTGGAGAAGGAAATGGCAACCCACTCCAGTATTCTTGCCTGGAGAATCCCATGGACGGAGGAGCTTGGTGGGCTACAGTCCACGGGTTGCAGAGTCGGACACAACTGAGCGACTTCACTTTCACTTCACTTTCCCTGGTGGCTCAGTGGTAAAGAGTCGGTAAAGAGTCCGCTGGTCAATTCGGGAGACATGGGTTTGACCCCTAACCCAGGAGGATCCCACATGCCACGGAGCAACTAAGCCCATGTGCCACGGCTGTTGAGTCTATGCTCTAGAGCCAGGAGCCGCAGCTATTGAGCCCATGTGCTGCAACCACTGAAGCCCTTGCACCCTGGAGCCTGTGCTCCACAACAAGAGAGGCCACCGCAATGAGAAGCCTGTGCGCCACAACTGGAGAGGGGCCTGTGTAGCAGCAAAAAGGATAGCACAGCCAAAAAGAATAAATAAAATTATTAAAAAAAAAAGATGGCCCAAGATAACAGAGACGGCAGAGAATCAAGAGTGGCAATAGGTGGGATCCATAACTGGGTGGATTTGTAAGGAGTGCAATGGCACCCCACTCCAGTACTCTTGCCTAGAAAATCCCATGGACGGAGGAGCCTGGTAGGCTGCAGTCCATGGGGTCGCTCAGAGTCGGACACGACTGAGCGACTTCCCTTTCACTTTTCAGTTCCATGCATTGGAGAAGGAAATGGCAACCCACTCCAGTGTTCTTGCCTGGAAAATCCCAGGGACAGGGGAGCCTGGTGGGCTGCCGTCTATGGGGTCGCACAGAGTTGGATACGACTGAAGTGACTTAGCATAGCATAGCATGGTCTCTAAAACTTTAGAAACAATGTTAAGTGACTAAAAGTCTAGCAGCCTTCTGTAATCCCTGCATGCATGCTAAGTCACTTCAGTTGTGTCCAACTTTTTGTGACCCTATGGATTATAGCCCACCAGGCTCCTCTGTCCATGGACTTCTCCAGGCAAGAATACTGGAGTGGGTTGCCATGTCCTCCTCCAGGGGATCTTCCCTTGCACCAGCAATCCTTAAAAAAAAACTGTTTGTAAAATACTCCAACCTCTGAATGCTCACTGCATGTTACAGTCTCTGTAACAGTGAAAAAAGGAAAGCAGCCTAAATGTCGCTCACCTGAAGGATGGATTAGTGGGTCATGATATGTTCATACAGGGCAGTAGAAGCAGAAGACCCAGCACTCCATGTATCAACCTGGGCAACGCCAAAGCGTAATGTTACTAGTTGCAGAAATCTACACTCTAATGCCATTTACATACAGAGTTTTAGAACACATAGAAAATGAGGGTTGTGTGTGGATCCAGGTTGTAAAAGTACAGAGTGCACGGGCATGACCATTGCTGGAGAGGGAAGTGACTCCCAGAAATAGGGAGAAAGGAAAGCAACCAGAAAGGGAACATAGTACATATATTTGTAGTATTTTTAAGCTCACAAGTGGAAACCCCAAGTTCATTATTTTTACTACCTGTTTTTTTCCCTACATGTCAGAGATATTTCATAAATACAAAAAATGTTTGAGCCACACACCAAAAAAGTCCTGCCTGCCAGGGAGGACTGTGCCTGCTTGACCTGTAATACACCAGTACAGGTGAATGCGTCACAAAAAACTGACATAGGCATCAAAGATATCCAGAGCCCATTTCTAATGGTGGCAAGAGGGAGGGCATGGGGCCAGGTTAAAGAAAAAAAAAAAAAAAATCTGGCTTTCTGGGAAAGAAGCTTTGGCAGTATGTTATCTGAAAACAAAATGACATGTTCTCAGCACTGATGCAGGGTTAAAAGGTTTACATCCATGTGAAAATCTGCCCAAACCACCATGTCCAGACCCTGTGACATGTAGGCAGGCAGGCAGGCAGGCAAGGATGACTCAACTCTCAATAGCTGGAGTCTGGGAAACAGCATGCCCGCAGAACTAGGCGCCGTGATGTTTTGGAATATGTGTCGGTGAGGTTCTCCATGTTAAGTAGCTTTACACGTTGTTATTAGAATCACGTTAGCGCAGTGCTACAGCAAACGTCCCACGTCCACAGATGATTCTTTCCTAGAAACCTATTGGTTTGCTTTTCTTCTCTTTTCCTTCTGAATAGCGGCTGACAGACAAAGGCGAGCTGGCCTGGGCCTTTGATGCCAATGCCAATTGAACAATAGCCCTGCTTGTGGCAATCACCCTCTTTGTTCAGCCAGGAGAATGCTGAAGCTGTTGCTCTCGTTGGATCCCGTGTATGTGGGTGGCCAGAGCAAGGTGCATTTGGCAGCCAGATGTAGATTCTGGGTGGTATGAGCTGACTGTCCACACAGCTAAAGCTGGGGACTTGGCTGGGACTCCTCTGACCAGTGCAATCAGAGAGACCAGATGGACTCGCCTCCTGGTCCTTTGAAGATGGTATCCTTTATTTAGCTAAAGGGGAGAGGCAGCCAACCATCTGACCTGGAAAGCATTCTCGGGCAGCCTGGCTCTTTCTGTGCACATCTAAAAGAAAGGGAAAGGGCACTGTTGAAAGGAAATTTAGGGAGCGCCTTTGCAAGCCACTGAGGAGTTTGTAAAATCACACTTAACAAATGGGCACCAGAGGTTCCATTAACCATTGGCAACTTCCCATTTATTTTCCTGGGGCAGCTCCACTAAGAAGGCAGATGACACTACAGGGAATTTGTCACCATTTCTAGGGGTTTTCTTGCTAGTGCTGCTATGGCCACCAGAGCATTTTCTAGCTGTGGGAGCTGCTCCTCACTGTAGATCACCCTCCTTAGAAAGACAATCTGGACGTGACTGGTAGGTTGGGGTGCAAGGGCTTTGCTTATCACACCCTTGTTTGTACTGTTCTCAGGTGGAGATACTGACTTCCTATCACACTCCCAAGAGGATCCGGTTATGACCAAGGCGTGTTGTGTTAGCCAGTCAGTCGTGTCTGACTCTTTTCAACCCACCAGGCTCCTAAGTCCATGGGATTCTCTAGGCAGGAATACTGGAGTGGTAGCCATTCCCTTCTCCAGGGGATCTTCCTGGCCTAGGCATCGAACCCAGATCTCCTGCATTGCAGGTGGATTCTTTACCATCTGAGCCACCAGGGAAGCCCTGTGACCACAGTGGGCTCAGCATAGAGCTCCACCCTGCCCACATCAGATCCTGGAATTCCTTTAAAATGCAGGCTAGGCTCTGTACTTCAACAAATCCATTTGAAATCAACCGACCACCTTGTGTTTTGAACTCTAATCCAGTTTCCACACTGTGGCTTCATACTCTCCCTGGCTAAGCCCTTTCAGATAGTCTACCTAATTGGATGGTATTCCCAATTTGGATGAGTGTTTCACCCCTTAATACAACTCTTTCCCCATAGAGCCTGCTCTAGTATCCTGCTCAACTCAATACTTGTTGGAGTTAAGGTGGAGATACAGGAGCACAGGGCCACTGTGCACAGTTGCATAAGTTATTCACTGCACAGTCTTCCAGACAAGATGTGAATGGGGATGGAAATACCATTCAAGAGTCCTATGGACTTACAGTATCTCCATCGCATCAGTACCTAATTTGTGCAAGTGCCAGTGTTAGTGTTTTACCTAATCAAATCAACACACCTTTTTTAAATTTTTATTTTATTTTATTTTTTTTTGCCCATTGCAAACAGCTCTTGGGATCTTAGTTCCCTGAAGAAAAGTGAAAGTGAAAGTTGCTCAGTGGTGTCCAACTCTTTGTAACCCCATGGACTAAACAGTCCTTGGAAATCTCCAGGCCAGAATACTGGAACTGGTAGCCATTCCCTTCTCCAGGGGATCTTCCTGACCCAGGAATCGAACCAGGGTCTCCTGCATTGTAGGTGGATTCTTTTCCAGCTGAGTTACCAGGGAAGCCCTTGAAAGGGAAAGGTGCTCAGTCGTGTCTGACTCTTTGCGGCCCCGTGGACTATACAGTCCATGGAATTCTCTAGGCCAGAATACTGGAGTGAGTAGTCTTTCCCTTCTCCAGTGGATCTTCCTGACCCAAGAATTGAACTGGGGTCTCCTGCATTGCAGGCAGATTGTTTACCAGCTGAGCTACCAGGAAAGCCCCCTGACCAGAGATCATAGTAAAAGCTCAGATTCCTAACCGCTAGACTAATTTCTGTTACTAGTGTTACCTATTTTTATTCCATTGTGATTGAAGAACATACTTTGCATAATTCCAATCCTTTTAGACTTATTGAAGGTTTTTTTATGGCCTAGTATATGATCTGTATCCGAGGATGTTCTATGTGCTCTTGAGAAGAATATATATCTTGAAGAGTATTTTATAGAAATTGGTTATCTCTAGTTTGTCTATAATGTTGTTCAAGTTCTTTATTTCCTTGTCAAGGTTCTGCCTGGTTGTTCTATCCATTATAGAAAGTGGAGTATTGAAGTTCCCAATCATAATTATTGAATTTTCTGTTTCTCTCTTCAGTTCATCAGGCTTTTGCTTCATGTATTTTGGAGCTATGTTTTTATCTTTATTGTTATTTATTTTTATTTATGTTTCGGCTGCACCCCACAGCTTGCAGGATCTGAGTTCCCCAGTCAGGAATCGATCCTGTACCCTCGGCAGTGGGGAGTGTGGAGTCCTAACCACTGGACTGCCTATGATTTGAGATGCATTTATGTTTGTAATTGTTAAATCTTCCTGATGAATTGACCCTTTTATCATTATCATTATCATTGCCTCCTTATCTCTAGCAACATTTTTGTTTTAAAGACTATAGTATCTGATAATAGTATAGCTGCTCCAGCTTTCTTATAGTTGCTATTTGCATGATATACATTTTTCAATCCTTTTACTTTCAAAATATTTGTATCTTTGAATCTAAAGTATGTGTCTTGTAGACAGAATATAGTTGGACCTCGTTTTTTATCCAGTGTGTTAATGCCTCTTAATAGAGTTATTTAATCAGTTCACATTTAATGTTATTATTGATATAGTTGAATTTACGTATGCCATTTTACAGTTTGCTATCTATATGTCTCATATAATTTTCATTCTTCTGTCCTTCTTTACTGTTTTCTTTTGCATCAGTTAACTGTTTTCACAGTTAACTGTGGAACATTTAAACTCCTTCTAATGATTCTTTCACTATGTACAGTTTTAGGACTTAATAGTTTCTCAATGACTTACTATATACATCTTAACTTATAAGAATCTACTTCAGATTAACCTCAGTGAGATATAAAAATGTTCAGGAAGATTCCCTGAAGAAGGAAATGGCAACAAGCTCCAGGATTCCTGCCTGGGAAATTCCATGGACAGAGGAGTCTGGTGGGCTGGGTCCATGGGGTCGCAAAAAGTCAGACACGACTTAGTGACTCAACAACAACAACATATAGCTCTATTTCCCCCTCCAAAGACCTCCTCAGACTTTGCATTCTGGAACGTTAACTCCAAAATACACTTTGAAAAGCTGCATAGCTTTATACGCCTCTTTTTCTTAACTTAATAATTCCCTATATTATTACAAACTCTTCATAAATATCATTTCTAATTATTTCTTTTTTTTGGCTGCACCATGGGGCTTGTGAGCTTCCCTCATGGCTTAGCTGGTAAAGAATCTGCCTGCAATGTGGGAGACCTGGGTTTGATCCCTGGGTTGGGAAGATCCCCTGGAGAAGGGAAAGGCTACCCACTCCAGTATTCTGGCCTGAAGAATTCCATCATCTGTATAGACCATGGGGTTGCAAAGAGTCGGACACAACTGAGCGACTTTCACTTACTCACTCATGGGGTTTGTAGGATCTCAGTTCCTTGACCAGGGATTGAAAACCAGGCCATAGCAGTGAAAGCTGGGAACCCTAACCACTAGGCAACCAGGGAACCCCTTAATTTCTAATTATTGCACAACAAGTCCATCAGGTTGAATATACCACAATTTTAAAAACTTAAAAAAAAAAACCTTTTATTTTATATTGGAGTATAGCCATTTAATAATGTTGTGATAGTGTCAGGTGGACAGCAAAGGGACTCAGCCATAAAAAACTTTATTTTAGAACAGTTTTAGATTTAGAGAAAGAATGGGAAGATAACACAGATTTTCAATACATGCTACACCCAGTTTTACCTCTATTGTCTATGATTTACTTTTGTTTCGTTCTAATTTTTCACCATTTTAAGTAATGCCATGGTGAATATATTGTGCATTAGCATTTCTGTATTTTAAGTTTTTTACATGAGGTAGACTTTTTACGGAGAAGGCAATGGCACCCCACTCCAGTACTTTTGCCTGGAAAATCCCATGGATGGAAGAGCCTGATAGGCTGCAGTCCATGGGGTCGCTAGAGTCGGACACGACTGAACGACTTCACTTTCACTTTTCACTTTCATGCACTGGAGAAGGAAATAGCAACCCACTCCAGTGTTCTTGCCTGGAGAATCCCAGGACGGGGGAGCCTGGTGGGCTGCCGTCTATGGGGTCACACAGAGTCGGACACGACTGAAGTGACTTAGCAGCAGCAGCAGATTTTTTACAGAGATTCAATTACCAAAGTCAAAATATTTTAGAATGTATTAGACTTTATAAGATTAAAGTTCCAGGCTTGGGTCTGTTATCACAATTCTGCTTGGCATCAACATAGTAATTACATTATGATTTCTGGGTTTGTTCCTGTGAAAGGTGTACTTCTTAAGTATAGTCTGTAGTGTAAGACGGTCATGAAACTAAATAGTTTCTAAGAATTGACTGAGGTCCTCGGTATGAGATGATCTAAACACCCCCAAATAGACCTATTTAAGTCTAACCATGCCAGTCACACTTACTGATCAGCCTAACCATAATTAAATATATAACAAGGCAATTAGCCTTTTCAATTTGACCACAAGATAGAGAATTCAACAAAAATTATTTACATTTGGTCCCATGTGGTAGAAAGTTGGTCTAGACGAGTCAGTCATTCTCGAAGTATGGTCCCCAGACCATCAGAATCACTGGTCTGGAGAGACCAGATAGTGAGGAATGACCTTAACATTCAGGTGCAGAAGTCAAAACCCCTAAACCTTCAAATCTGACATGTTTAACCTCACATTCAGCACCAAGTACTTGTGCATGTTGGCTACAAACACTTCACCTTTCCCCAGTTGATAAGATAAAGGACAAAGGAAGGATATAGATAAACATCAAGATAACCATTTGGGAGTGATCTGATATAGGAAAAGGAGGTAATAAATCACTGACGTTATAAAACCACTTTTTGGTATTCAGGCCAGGCTGACTATGGCTGGAGTGAGGTTGCTTGAGCTCAAAGCCCATAGCAGGCAAATTCAATATTCTCTCTCAGCTGGCATTTGAGAGCAAGGTCTTGGTATAGCCTGTGCCTCTCCTGCCATGAGTAACTCCCAAGATGTAGAGAAAGGGCAAGTTAGAAGGCTCCTGGGACTCTATTATTTTTTTTTAATTTATTTGTATGTTTTGGGTTGCACTGGGTCTTCGTTGCTGTGCAATGGCTTTATCTAGTTGCAGCAACCGGGGGCCACTCTCTAGTAGCCGTGCACAGGCTCCGCAGTGCAGTGCGGTGGCTTCTCTTGCTGCAGAGCACGGGATCTAGGTGTGTGGGCGTCAGTGGTTGTGATCAGCAGGCTCTGGACCACAGGCTCAGTAGTTGTGGCGGCCCACAGGCTTAGTTGCCCGCAGCATGTGGAATCTTCCCAGACCAGGGACTTAACTCACGTCCCTTGCATTGGCAGGTGGATTCTTAACCCCTGGTCCACCAGGAAAGTCTTGGGACTCTTGAACCCATGGCTACAGTTCAGAGGCTGTAGAGGCTACCATGCCACCTGAGTAGCCATTGGCCTATGGCCCATGGTGAGTGACACTGTGGCAGAAGGGAACCATGGTCACATAGCCTGGGAGAGTCATCTCAGAGAGGGCATGAAAGTTTCTGAGGCTTTGCAGAAAAGCTGCACCAGTGTGCTTTCCCTCACCCACCCTGGTGGCGATGAGAACGTGAGTGTTGTAGTATGAAAAACAGGGCTTAGTTTGCATGCCTTGTGTTCATTTTTAAAATCGTATAAAGTCTGGGGAATTATAAATACTTCAGAGCATAAAGGATCAAGCCAAACCCTAGCAAGCTGAAGGGTTCTCCTAGTGTACATGAGCTCCAACTTCTTCCTCATCCTGGTCCCTGGGAGTAGGTGATTGGCTGTGGGGTAGTCAGAATATAAATGGGGATGAAGCATAGCAAACCAGGGAATGGCCCCAGATCCTTCTCCCAGTCCTGTGGGCTGGAAGTCGAGGCAGGGAATAGGGAAGAGAGGAGGAATAGAATTAGCCATGCTCAGGTGTAAAGGAAGCTGGAAGTTAAAAGAGACCTTGTCACCTGAAGAAGAACAAAGTTGGCCGGGGCCAGAGGGAGGTTTTATTGTTGTTCAGTTGCCAAGTCAGGTCCAACTCTTTGTGACTCCGTGTACTATAGCACACTGGGCTTCCCTGTTCCTCACCATCTCCCCGGGTTTGCTCAAACTCATGTCCATCGAGTCGGTGATGCTATCCAGTCATTTCATCCTCTGTCATCCCCTTCTCCTGCCTTCAACCTTTTCTAGTATCAGGGTCTTTTCCAATGAATCGGCTCTTCACATCAGGTAACCAAAGTATTGGAACTTCAGCATCAGCAATCAGTCCTTCCAGTGTTGATTTCCTTTAGGATTGAATGATTTGACCTCCTTGCATTGCAAGGAACTCTCAAGAGTCTTCTCCAGCACCACAGTTTGAAAACATCAATTCTTCAGTGCTCAGCCTTCTTTATAATCCAACTGTCACCCTCTAAATAAAGAGGAGGATCACCTGATGCGAAGAACTGACTCATTGGAAAAGACCCTGATTCTGGGAAAGATTGAAGGCAGGAGGAGAAGAGGACAAGAGGGGATGAGATGGTTGGATGACATCACCGACTTGATGGACATGAGTTTGAGCAAGCTCCAGGAGTTGGTGATGGACAGGGAGGCCTGGCGTACTGCAGTCCATGGGGTCTCAAAGAGTTGGACACGACTGAGTGACTGAACTGAACTGAACTGTCTGATCTATGACTGAAGGGCAAATAGGGGAGGAAAAAAATCTCTAGAAGACCCCCAAATATAGGAACCCCACTCCTGGGTGGTCAAAGTGGAAATATTAGGTCTAAAAGGTACAGTTCCCACTTCTGCTCCAGAACTCAATAATTGTTAGGAACTACCCAAAAAAGGGGAAAAGACCCACATTTCTTATTGTAGACCCAAATGCTTTCCAGGTTTACCAATCTGAGGTACTTTAGCAGATAATCCCAAATGTATCTAGTGCCAAATCCCCACCCACATAATCGTCAGACCTCTGACCCTGTGGGCATTTCCCCTCCCAGTTGTGATCCCCCTGGAGCACTCAGAAGGTCTTCCAGGTGCTCCTGTGGGAGCCTGGCCCACCGCCTGAGCCCTGCTCCAAACTGTGACCTCAGCCTTCCCCTCGGGCCAAGAGCTCTGGCAGCCTGCTCACAGCCTGCCGCCCAAAAGGAAAACCGTTCTGGGACACCCTGTTACTCGACCAAGAGAAGCAAACAACTCTTTGTCACTTGTCATGTTTGGTCTGGGGACTGGGACAAATTAAGATATTCAGGCCAAAGAGCAATCTGGAGTTCAGAAGACCAGGCAGGTCAGTTTGTACTGCATTTTTATGGGCACAAATAAGTACTATGGAAACTGGCATTACTGATAATTGCCTCTGATGAACAGCAGTATGCTACAGCGCTCTGTGGTTTCATCATGGCTCTAATGTTAAGACACACGATATGACTTCCACATGAAATTTTTCAGTTTTTTTCCTTAATTTTCACGGATCGTCAGAGATGATAATGGTTAGTGTTCACTCAGCTAGCTCTGGCCTGGCAGAAGATTGCAGAAAGAAATAGCCTAACAGCGACTAGTCCTTTACCCTGGGTTCAGACGGCCTACCTGTGGCCAAGGCCAGGGTATGGAGAGGATCATTAAGGACAGGCTGCTTTTGGTAAACTTGTCCACATTCCTAGCATTAGCGTTAGTCGCTCAGTCATGTCCAACTCTTTGTGACCCCATGGACTGGAGTCCATCAGGCTCCTTTGTCCATGGGATTTTCCAGGCAAGAATACTGAAGTGGGTTGCCATTTCCTTCTCCAGTCCGCATTCCTAGGAGGAGAAAAATCTCATCCAATAGACTGATCAATTCCCATGATGGCATGGGTCAGCATGTTTTTACATTAAAATTTGTTTGCCTTTTAAACCTCTACTGATTTTTTTTACTCAAAAAGTAATGCATCGTTCAAGCAAATCAAATAATTCAAAGGCATTTAATAACCTCTCCCTTTTCCTTTCCCTTTAGTCCATCTAACGTTTCAGTGCCACCATGTTGAGTTTGCCATTTTTCCCACGTTTCTTTAAATGCACCTGAACATATTTACATATATAAGGTGTGGGTGGTGTTTTTTTTTTTTTTTTAATAAAGCAGTTCTAATTGTTAGATACTGGTCTGTGACCCTCTAGTGCCAGGAAAACAAACTCAAACCTGTGTTCAGAGCTGTATGTACTGAGTAGCCAGAGTTATTATGTTGCTGTTGTTCAGTTGCTAGGTCTGTCTGACTCTTTGCAGCCCTGTGGACTATAGCATGCCAGGCTCCCCTGTCTGTCACTGTCTTCCAGAGTTTCCTCAGATTCATGCACACTGAGTCCGTGATGCTAACTAACCATCTCATGCTCTGCCACTCCCTTCTCCTTTTGCCTTCAATCATGTCAAATTGTAATATCTACTGTGTGAGAGACAGTGTTCTTGGGTCCTTAGCTGTCACCTTATTTATCTCTTACAGCAAACCTATGAGCTAGATACTATTATTATCTCCATTTTGCAAATGAGAAAACTGAGGCCAGCACAGTTAAGCAGTTTCCCACTTGACCATGAGCTCTGTAAGTGAAGAAACCCTGTTTTTTCCACCAGTGTATCACCTGCATCCAACATAGAGTTGACACGTAGTAGAGCCTGGTGCATAGATTTTGGCTATGCTATGGTTGTGAGTTCATGTAGACAGCAAGTGGTGAGGCAGGGTCTGAACCTGTGCCTGCCCCTAGCTACTTTGGTATCTTTGAAGTAGTGGCCCTGGGGATGGGGTACTGAGCTTTGCATGCTGGGGCCTCTCTTTAGTTCTTGGGACCACAACACAACACTCCCTTCTGAGCCTGTTCAGGCTAAGCAGGGTGAGTGAGGTGACCACCTGAACTGGCAAGTAGAACCACGCCCCCAATAGAATTCCTTCCTCAGGGCAACTGTCTGCAGTTTTATTCCATCTAATATTCCTGTGACTTGGTGTGCAGAATGTCTATAAAGGCAGACAAAGAGCAAAGCTTTCTGGAGACTGGCAAGTGGCCAGTGCTTCTGCTTTGCTGACTGAGGAGAAACAAATGAAAAATGAATGGATGGATCTGCTCTAGACGCTCATGCACCAGGCACATTCACTAGCAGGATATGCAGTTTGCTCCCGGAACGGTCAGTGGTTTTGTGAATGAAGATACTGAGATTCAGGGAGGTATAATGATGGTCCACAGCTCTAAGGGGCCCAGACCCTATACAGTTGTATAGAGTCTCTCACACTTACCCTTAAAAAAGACCAACATTTTAAAATCTGGATTTGAATTGAGGGTGTTTATTTCTGAGCTGAGTAATGTTTTGAGGCTGGCTAGTACATTTTTGGAGCCAACTCTCTCAAAGCCTTCTGTCCTGTCCTTCCCCCACTTCTGCCTGCCCCTTCATAGCACACGTGTGCACAGTCCCACACCTGGCACCTCTGCCCCTCAGGTTGCATTTTCTTACCTTCCCTCAATCAGTCTTGCCAGAATTAAGTGAAACCAACCAGTCCTAAGGAGGTTCCTTGGCTGCTCTTCGGCTTGGCAGCTTGTTAATTCTGAAGGGGAGGATTGCATTTGAGAGCAAGTATTACCTTTATCTTCTTGTGATGCTGGTTTGTGATTTCCCTGCCACTGCTGTGAATAGTAGGTATTGGAAAACAGAAAAAAAAAAAAAAAGAAAGAAAGAAATGGTTAACCTCTTCATTGGCCTTCAGCATGGTGGCTCCAAAAAGCTGTTGTGAATAGCTCTTGGTAACAAATGGGATTATATTCTTCTTCGTCATCCACCCTTTTCACCCCAGTACAGTAGCAGTGCTGAGACCTTCAGGGATCACATCAACTAAATCCCAAGTTAGAGGTATTTTAAATTCAAAAATCCACACTCAGTTGCACCTGTTCTTTCCTGGCTACCATGGTGAATTTGGGCTTTGCATCTAACGCCTTGAAAATTTATTTTAAAGTAAGTGGAGGCTTGTTTTGAAGTTGAAAAGTTATTTAAACATGCATCCTGGACAGCATGGCCGAAAGTGGAGTATAAATGCATCAGGATCCCCACTTGAGATTTTCATTTTAGCCCAGTGCATTCAAAGCAATAATCTACATTGTGCCCAGCCAAGTAGTGAGTGACTATGCTAGGAAGATTAAAAGATTATTATTTTTTTAATCCACTGGAACCCAAGCCATGATCCCTCTCTCAGTAACATTAATAACTATAATGGACTACATTCAGCTATCTCTTTTCTTCAAGAGTCTCAAAATGTTTTGTTTTGTTTTGTTTTGCCAAATGTAACTTACCAAATCACAGGTTGATTTTTAAGAACTAGAAAAAGCCTCAGAGATCAAACCAGACAAACTCCTTATTTAAAGCTGATGTTTGAGGCCCAGGCAAGATGGATGACTCGGTCTCTCATAATCCACTTACTGACAGAGCAAAACTCAAACCCAGACCATCATATTCTTAGCCTGTAGTTTTTCCTCCCACACTCTTGTCTTTCAAGGTATGCTCTGGGGATTTACTACATGGCATCACCAAAGAGCTTGTAAGAAAAGCAGAATCTCAGGCGCCACCAGGGCCTGCTCATTCTGAACCTGCATTTTAACAAGAGCGCTCCTGCAGTGTCCATGTGCACATTCAAGCCTGAGAAGCCCTGCTTTCCATCTCTCTGCCACTGCCCGCAGCTCTGTGACCTTTGCATTTGACATCAGACCATTTTCTGGACATGCCCAAGAAAGTGCAATAAAATAAGTACAATAATCCTGTGGAAAGAACACTCCTTAAGAAAAGTGTTATAGTGACATCTGACCACAGCAATGAAAGAGAAAGATCAGAAGAGAATCCCTCTGGCACTTTTGCAGAGAACTTAAGCTGTGCACTTGGAAAAACAGGGTCCCTGCTCTGAATAAGCTTATCATCAGGTGAAAGAGAGAAATGTAGGGTCCAGGAAGCAAACATTTTATTGAATTCTAAATCAGGATGCAAAGAGTTTAGGGAAATTTTCCTGCAGGACACCTTTAATTTATCCTCCCCCCTGTTGCCAGAGAGAAATTTCTACATAGCAGCATTGACTAACTCTTGTCCTTCAGTGATCCACCACTGCCAGCAGAATAAAGTCCAAAGTCCCCTGTGCTATTCCTGAGATTCCTCTTCAGCCTCAGCATCCTTTCCACATCACCCCTTCTCATACCCTTGTGCCCCAGGAACACTGGGCTGCCTGCAGTTCCCTAGTCGGCCATGCCTTTGTTCATCTCAAAGACACCTAAATAATTCATCCTCCCTTCCCCATCCCTTCATCCGGCTAATTGTTTCTCATCCTTGTGGTCACTGACAACATGCAAGAAATGTTCTTCAAATTTTAGATAGATGCCTCTCCTCTATATTCGCATTATGCCCTGAGCTATGGACTAGATGTTGGTATCCTCCCAAAATTGATGTGTTGAAGCTCTAACCACCACCCTGCCCCCAGTGTGATGGTATTGGAGGTGGGATCCTTGGGAGGTGATTAGGTCTAAAAGAGGTCACGGGGGTAGGGCCCCGCCGTGATGGGATCAGTGCCTTTATAAGAAAAGGAAGAGGGTGTCCTTGGTGGTCCAGTGGTTAAGACTCTGCCTGCCAGTGCAGGGGACACGGGTTGAATCCCTGGTCCAGGAAGATTCCACAGGCTGCGAGGCAACTGAGCCCATGTGCCACAACTACTGAGCCAGAGCCCTAGAACCAGAGAGCCTCAACAAGAAAAACCACTGCGAAAAAAAGCCCGCGCACCACAACTAGAGAGAAACCCCGCTCGCCCCTGGAGAAAGCCCATGCAACAACGAAGAGCCAGAGCAGCCCAAATAAACGCGTAAATGAAAAGGAAGAGCCACCAGAGCTCTCTCTCTGCGTGTGAGGACACAGCAAGAAGGCAGCTGTCTGCAAGCCAGGAAGCAGACTCTTACCAGAAACCAAAGAATCAGGCTCTCATCCGGAAGCAAATCTGCCAACACCTTGACCTTGGACTTCCCAACCTCCAGAACTAGGAGAACTAAATGTCTGTTGTTGAAGTCATCTTGTCTCTGGTATTTTTTTATGACAACCTAAGCAGACTAAGATGCTCTGTGCCCCCACCCCCAGTGTCCTGCTGTCTGCATATTCCTTTTGTCCCACAAGCAGCAGGCTCCTTGAGGGCCGGGGGCACGTCTCTCATTGTCCATCCCCAGAACACTGGGCTGTCAAGCGCATTCCACAGACGCTTATGAAATGAATGGGGGAAAGAAAAGAGTGTGTGAATAAATATGTGCTTGCAGGAGATGGAATTTGAGCTGAGCCCTGAAAGATGGATTTTAATAGCTATGGGGAGGAAGAAAGGAATGAATAGAGGCAGAGAAACAAGGACAAGGACCGTGATGAGTGAGCACACGGAAAGAATTAGGGAAGTGAGAAGGATGGGGAAGTTTTGTCTATGACAAGGGTGAGGGAAAATGGGCTTTGAGGTCAAGCAAAGGAAGTTGATTTTCTACTGTTACTGATGTCAAGTTTTCTTTTCTTTTTTTTTTTTTTTTGGCTGCCAGGGCATACAGGATATTAGTTCCCCAACCAGGGATCAAACCTGTGACCCTTGCAGTGGAAGCACAGAGTCTTAACAACTGGACCACCAGAGAAGTCCCACTGCTGTCAATATTTAAATATTTTTGTTTTAAAGTATAACATAGATAGAACAAATTGCAGGCATCTTGAGATTATAGCTTGATAAATTTTTGCAAGGGGCTGAATTGTATCTGCCCCCCAACCCCCTGCATTCCTGTGTTGAAGTCCTAAGCCCCCAATACCTCCAAAGGGTCTGTAAAGAGATATTTACATGAAAACAAAGCCATTCGGATGGGCCCTTGTGTCCTTATAACCAAAAGAGATTAGGACAAAGACACACATAAAGGGACCATGTAAAAGCAGTCAGATGGCCATCTATAAGCCAGCAAGCGACTGAAGCAATTTAGCACGCGACACACAGCTCATCAGTGGTAGATCTGGTTTCAGACCCGGATACCCTGACACCAGTTCATCCAAGTTCTCCAAGCAGAGGTGATCACCTGAGCTCCTTTTTATCTCCCAGTCTCCAAATACACTGTGTGCATGGGTGCTAAGTTGACTTTGCCGCTGCTAAGCTGCTAAGTCACTTCAGTCCTGTCTGACTCTGTGCTACCCCATAGATGGCAGCCCACGAGGCTCCCCCGTCCCTGGGATTCTCCAGGCAAGAACACTGGAGTGAGTTGCCATTTCCTTCTCCAATGCATGAAGGTGAAAAGTGAAAGTGAAGACGCTTAGTTGACTTTAGTTGTGTCCAATTCTTTGTGACACTATGGACGGTAGCCCCCCAGGCTTTTCAGTCCATAGGATTCTCCAGGCAAGAATACTGGAGTAGGTTGTCATGCCCTCTTCTGGGGGATCTTCCCAATTCAGGGATCAAACCCGTGATTCTTAGGTCTCCTGCATTGGCAGGCAGACTCTTTACCGCTGGCACTACCCGGGAAGCCCCCTAGTACACTGGCCTAGTGTTTTGCTATCCCATGGTTTGAAATTCTAAATGCTGTGGTGCCGATGTCTTCAGAACTGAACAAGTCTTTGCCATCAGTAAGTTCTTACTGATGCCTAACCTTAAACACCCTGGTTGCCTTTTAATGAAGGATGTGGCCTTCCCTCTCTTCTGCTGCCTAGGGAGTTTGGATCAGCTGTCTGTCTTTGTTATTATCTTGGCTCCTTGAACACAGTATATTTATTAGCAGTTGTTCAAATTTCTTAAAAATGTGAGCTTCTCATTCTCTTCCTGCACTCTGGCCCTTGAGTCCAAGCTCCTCCTACACAGTCTCTTTCCTCACCAACAGCTCAGGTTTCTTCATCAGTCTGGCACATGGAGCCCCAGTATAGCTCATAGTCCCTGCAGGTCTAGAGGAAGACAAGATTATATTTCCACAATTGTGCTTCCATGCATATTTTGCAATTTCAGAGCTGTCCATAAGCCTGAAGAAATATCTTATACTGAAGCACATAAAAGACATTGACAGGTGCAAAACTCTGAACCACCAGCATTTAGCCAAAAGCGTTTCTAGGCCTTTCTCTTCAAACAATTTTGTTTCCTCTCCTCTTGTGCTCCAGATTCATCTCTCTCTGTGTTATTTTTTAAAATCTTTTTCTGATAATTGTGTGTTTATAAAATATCACCTCACGTGCACCCAGCAAATGTGCAAACTGTTTCATAATTAAAGAGAGCCCAGTTCCCCCAAATCTGGCATGTGTGATTAAAACACATGATTTGCTCAGTGTTTTAATGGAATGTGTGGCTAAAGTGCTAGAGCCCCACTCAGAATCACCAGCTGAAATGATGCTCAGAGCATTCAACCATTATGTTTGTAGTCTTACATTGCCTTTATCAAGTTATTGTATTTATTTTTGACCAAGAAAAACCCACTCCTCTTAGAAGAACAGCAGAATTCTTTGGAGAGACAGAAAAGAGCCATTTGGGGAAAACAAAATGCTAAATTTATAAACATTCTGGATTTCTAATTGTCCCTCCCCCTCCTCCGCCTCAACCTGAATCATCTGAGAAGTGTGTCTTATTCCATAGCAGGTATCTGGCCATGCACATCATAAGCTAATTAATCATTGTGGCTATTTATAGGTATGACTTGCATGTAGGATATTAATAATAATCATATCAACCATTACTATTAACAAGAATGAATTGCACATGTATTGAGGGCTTCGTGGTGGCTCAAATGGTAAAGAATTTGCCTGTAATACAGGATACCTGGGTTCAACACCTGGGTTGGGAAGATCCCCTGGAGAAGGGAATGGCTACTTATTCCAGTGTTCTTGCCTGGAGAATTCCAGGGACAGAAGAGTCTGGCAGGCTACAGTCCATGAGGTCGCAAAGAGTGAGATATGACTGAGCAATTAACAGTGAGTTGTATGATTTACAACTATTTACAACTATTTTAGCCTTTTCCAATGTCCCTGAGATAGGCAGTGTAGGTTTTAGTATTCCCATTTTACAGTTAAGAACATGGAAGCACAAAAAGAGATGAAGTGAGTATACAGTTGGAGAGATAAAGCCTTGCAGGTCACATTTGCTGATAGATTGACAGGAGAATGAATATAATCTCGAGTTACAATTGATCTACAGAATTTACGTACTTAAGCTCTATACTCCCAGTGAATATCTATGTCTTCAAGTGAACAATCTTAAGACCCAGCTAGCTGTTTCCTATCTTGTAGATTCAGATATCAACTGAGAGACTGTCCATCACATCTGGTATCTGAAATGCCCAAATCTGAGGCATGTAATTATCTGTTTCAGTTTTGAGGCTAAAAGTCCTCAAACTTTCGCTACGTGATAAGCCATATTTTACCTCATTTAGGTGATGGGGTAAAATGGTTTTAATGTATTCCTTCCATGATAAATGTGGGTGACCCATTTGCTTCACTGATGTCAATAATTCACATTAACATTTGGATTAGCACCTTAGTGTGTCAAAGCATTTTCACTTATAATATTTGATTCTGCCTGAAACCCTATGATCCAGGTTGGGTTCATGATAACATTACCCTGTCCAGGCAAGAAGGCCAAGGTACAGTGAATAAGACACTCAAGTATTTATGGTATGTCTATTAGGAGACAGGCGCTGCACCAAGTGCCAGGGGTGGTGACAATCATGACAAGAAAAAACAGATGCAATCCCACCCCTTAATGTTATAGTCTAGTGCAGTGAGTAGGCAATCAAATAATCATAACAACCAATGTGAAATTTGAACTGAATGTAATAGTCCTTTCATCCACACAGTCCATCCAGACATTGTACAAGCCATGTGTTCTAAAAATATGTAAGGTTGATACTTCTCTGGTGGTCTAGTGGTTAAGAATCCCTCTTCCAGTGCAGGGGATATGGGTTCAATCCCTGGTCCAGGAAAATCCTACATGCTGCAGGACGACTAAGTTTGCACACTACACCTACTTGGGGAGGGGGGTGGGGGCGGAAACTCATTAAAAAAATATGAAGTTTTAAAAAGACATGCCAAGTTTTTATAAGGAGAAGAATATATTACTCTGGGAACCTCGAATGGGGATTTGGCCTTTTCAGACCCAGGACAACTTTCCTGGGAAAGTAAAATAATCTCAAGATACAGAAGATAAGTGAATGGAAAGTGAAGAGACTGATCTTGGAGGCAGAGAGAGGAGCACGTGAAAATGGCCTGCAATGAGAAAGAGCTCAGCATGACCACTGGAGGTGAATGTGATGGGATGGCAGAGCATGGAAGAATACAACTCGCCACAAAGCTGAAAAGGCTGCTTCTATGTGACAGGTTTTAAATTTGTATTCTAATGACTCTATGAGAAGCATAAAAGATCTTCAAGTATGAGGATAGGGAGGGACAATTTGGTCTGTGGTTTGTAAAGAATATTCCAGATACGATAGATATGATGTAGAGAATACATTGAAGAAGGCCAAGATGGACGTGGGTTGAATAGTCAGATGAGTATTGCAGAAGTCCAAGTGAAGAAAGGTGGACAGTGAATTGAACTTAGACAGAAGATGGATTTGCGAGATTTTTAGTAGGGAAACTTTGGAACTAAATGGTAGATTGAATATGAAGATTAGTATGAAGCAGTAAACTGAGAATTTCCAGATGTACAACCTGGATTTAGAAAAGGCAGAGGAAACAGAGATCAAATTGCCAACATGGATCATAGAGAAAGCAAAGGAATTCCAGAAAGACATCTACTACTGCTTCATTGACTATGCTAAATCCTTTGACTGTGTGGATCACAACAAAATGTGGAAAATTCTTCAAGAGATGGGCATACCAGACCACCTGACCTCCTCCTGAGAAAAATGTATGCAGATCAAGAAGCAATGGTTAGAACCAGACATGGAACAATAGACTGGTTCAAAATTAGGAAAGGAATATGTCAAGGCTGTATATTGTCACTCTGCTTATTTAACTTCTATGCAGGGCACATCATGCGAAATGCCAGGCTGCGTGAAGCACAAACTGAAATCAAAACTGCCGGGAGAAATACCGACAACCTCAGATAGGCAGATGATACCATACTAATGGTAGAAAGGAAAGAGGAACTAAAGAGCCTCTTAAAGAGGGTGAAAGAGGAGAGTAAAAAGGCTGGCTTAAAACTCAAAATTCAGAAAACTAAGATCGTGGCATCTTGTCCTATTACTTCATGGCAAATAGAAGGGGGAAGTGTAGAAACAGTGACAGACTTTATTTTCTTGGGCTCCAAAATCACTGCAGATGGTGACTGCAGTCTTGAAATTAAAAGACACTTGCTCTTTGGAAGGAAAGCTATGACGAACCTAGACAGCATATTAAAAAGCAGAGACACCACTTTGCCAACAAAGGTCCATTTAGTCAAAGCTATGGTTTTTCCAGGAGTCATATATGGATGTCAGAGTAGCACCATAAAGAAGGCTGAGTGCCAAAGAATTGATGCCTTCAAATTGCAATGCTGGAGAAGACTCTTGAGACTGCAAGGACTGATCAAATCAGTCAATCCTAAAGGAAATTAACCCTGAATATTCGCTGGAAGGACTGATGCTGAAGCTGAAGCTCCAATAATTTGGCCACCTGATGCAAAGAGCCAACTCAGTGAAAAAGACCCCGATGCTGGGAAAAAATGAAGGCAAAGGGAGAAACGAGCAGTGAGGATGAATGGTTAAATAGCATCATGGACTAAATGGACATTAATATGAGCAAACTCAGTGAGAGAGTGTAGGACAGGGAAGCCTGACATGCTGCAGTCAGGCACGACTTAGCGACTGAACAACAACATGAAAAAGTAAAAGGTGACCCCAACATTTCAGGTTTGTGCAAATGAATACATGGCTGTACCATGAAGAATAATATAAGAAGTCCAATTTGTGGGATGGAGATCATGAGTGTGGTTTGACATGTGTTAAGTTTGAGATCGTATGACATCCAACAACAGGACCAAGAAGAGTTGATTTATGGATGTGGAACATAGAGGTCTGGGTTAGGGATACAAATTTGTGAGTAATCCTCATGTAGGTGATAATTAGAGCCCTAGATGTGGACAAGACAAGATAACCCAGACAGAGATTCTGAAGTGAGAAAAAAGAGGGTCTTGGGAAGAGCCTTAGGTTATTCCAACATTTAAAGGCCAGAGAGAGGAAGGTAAGTCTATAAAGGAAAGAAAGAGTTGCCTGAAAGCCAGGAGGAACAGAAAAGACCTGGTTTAATGGCAGTTAAACAGAGATTTTCAAGAATGAGGGAACTGATGAGTCAAGTGGTGCTGAGAAGTTAAATAATATAAGAATTGAAAAATATATCTGTTGGGTTTAGGAACACGGAGGTCAATGTGAACCAGGACTGGGAGTCAGAAGCCAGATTGCGATGGATTGAAGAGAGTGGGAGATGAGGATATGGAGACCATTAACTAGACAGCAATTTCAGAGCTGGTTTTCAAGCACACTTAGGCTCTAAGGCACATGTAATAAAAAATATAACAATAAAATAGTGAAAGCCAGTTTTTACTTTGAATTTGAAAATATGGGATAAGCAAAGTGAATTTTGCTTTGCAGTTTCTCTCACCTTCCTCTTCTGTTACCCTCTCTTAAGCATTCAAGCTGCTCTCAGGCTTCCCACTCCAGCTTCTTTAAAATATTTATTTATTTGGCTGCATCAAGTCTTAATTGCAGCACGAGAGATCTTTGTTGTGCCAGGCGGGCTCAGTAGAGTAGTGGCATGTGGGATCTTAGTTCCTTGACCAGGGATTGAACCTGAGTTCCTTGCATTGGAAGGTGGATTCTTATCCAATGAACCACCAAGGAAGTCCCTTCCCACTTCAGCTTGATTTTCCAGGTTGACTTCATGTCCTCTGTCATGAGGACATTGGCTCCCAGCCTCTACCACTTAGCATCCCCAAACTGCTTTTAGAGAGTATACTCTAAAAATACTCTATCATACTGGGAAAGGAGCTGGTAAACTAGTTCTCATCAAGTTAAAAACGAATGATGGCTGTCATGTAGTAAGACTCTGGGCTAGGGTTTTGCTTTTTCACCAGAGGCAATTCCATAACAAGTCTGAGGGTTTGGGGATGGTTTAGGATGGACAGGCATAAAGTGAGGGACTTTGATAAGGAGATCATGTTTTGGAGTAGAAGTAGTACTGACTTGTTTGATAATCTCAAGTCATTTCATCTCTCGGGGACTCCTATTTTTCATTTGTCAGATCTGGTAACAGGCTATATCTCCCAGCCCTTCCAGTCCTGGGATTGTAGGTCTCTGTAGTAAACCCAGAGCCAGGTGAGGTTGTGGCTCCTTGGAAAGTGGGAGAAGGGAAAGAAGGGACGAAGATGGGTAGAGAGAGGGAAAAGGAAAGAGAGAGAGAAAGAAAAGAGAGAATATAGCATTTCTGCTGTCTCTAGGAAGAAGGTTTAAAGTTAGGTTAAGCTAGAATAGAATCAACTGAGGTGTGTAAATCAGATCGCATTTTAAGTGCTCAGAGAAGCTGCTGTTTTTTGTTGTTGTTTTTTTTAAAGAACTCCTGAAGGCAATCTTGAGTAAAGTGAAGAGTCCTTTTGTAGAAGGCATAAATGCCTCTGGATTTACCCCTTTCTAATCACCTAAATGTTGGTCTATCAGGTTTCCATAAGCCAGTAGGTACATTCATGCTTAATAACAACATGCGGTAAAGAAATGGTTGAGATGCTCGGATAAAGATTAATGCTTGACTTCCTCTTTCAATTCTTTCTTATACTGCATTTCACATTGAAAACCACTTGCCCCTTGCACTCTAGCTTTTGAAATATTCCTTATGAAGTCACTTTAAGCTGTAGATAGTAGAGAAGATGTGCCTTTATCAGGAATGGGGTGCATGATATGCGTCCAAAATACCTCCTCTAATTAAGAACCAAAGTCTGGAAACAGACGGATGGTGTATGACAGGTGAGCAGCTCTGTGTCTGGGCTATAGATTGGGGAAAGGCGGTAAGCTTTCCAGTAAGCTTATTCCCGTAAACCGAATGAGTGAGACCTCTGCGTTTCTGTCCTTGTTGGCTTCCCCTCCCAAAGCTGGCTAATGTGCTGGCCTCCATTTAGAGTCACCACTTCGTTCACTGGGAGAAGACAAGCTGTCCAACCTAATCCATTAGTTAGCCTTCTGCATTAACACAAAACACATGGTGCTCCATGCTTCATTAGCACAGACAAGGTGTTCCAGTCACTGTGTCCCTGCGTAGAGCTACTGTGGCGGCTGCCCTCCACCGAACAGCTTCACACTCTGTACCTTCCCGACCACACCGCCTCAGTCCACGGCTGCTCTCCTCACTCAATGAAGCTGGACGAAGCCTTCTCATCTCCTGCCAGTAGCCAGTAGCCACTTCCGTGTTGATTAATACTTCCATCCTGCTGTGTGCCAGGACAAACGGAGCTGGGTTTGCCTCCTCTAGTGTTTGCTGACCAACCAGAAGAACAAGAGCTGTGCAGCTGGACAGGTCTATCGGCCCAGGGCCGGCCCCAAGACAAGATGATTAGGGAAGATAATGATGAATGAGAGGCTCACAGGTGAAAAATGACTTCTTGGGACACCTTATTGATCTGCCAGCTGAGGTCTTTTTCATGTGGAACCTAAATTTGACATCTCAAATTGAACCTGACTCTTGCATAGTTCACGAAATTTTAGACCTGGCAGTGATTTTAGATGGAATCTAGGGCTTAGCCTAAATGGGAAAACAGGCCCCTGAGCATGGAAGTGACTTACCCCAAAGTAACACAGAGAGTCAACGGCAAAGTTAGGGCTGAAGGACTTCCCTGGTGGTGCAGTGACTAAGACTCTGCACTCTCAATGCAGGGGGTCTTGCTTTGACTCCTGGTCTGAGAACTAGTTCCCACACACTGAAACTAAAGATCCCATGTGCTGCAACTAAGACCTGGAACAGCCAGATAAAAGCAAAAAAAAAAAATCAAAGTCTGGGCTGGGACTCAGGTCTGATGCTCAGGTCATTACCACAGGCTGCAGGGTCATTTTCTTAGGCAGGACCCAGGTTCTGTCAATATGCTAATATATCCGTGCTGGTATAAGACAAGATCAGGCCATACTGCCTGATAATTTAGGTTATAATTCTGCATGTCACAGTATGAATCACTCACAGCATTCTACTTTTATGGAACTCTCTGTTTCCAATATAGCTTATAATTCTTTGGGGAAAAAAAAGATCAGGCTACACTGGTCTAATCTAGACCTTGGCTCCAAATGGAGTAATAAAAAAAGGATGACAGAAGAAGCCATAGGGCCTGGGGAGAAAGAAACAAATTCAATAAGGAGCAGCCAGGAAAACAGCTTGGCTGTTTGGGCTTCCCTAGTGGCTCAGACAGTAAAGAATCTGCCTGCGGTGTAGGAGACCCAGGTTCGATCCTGGGGCTGGGAAGAGCCCCTGGAGAAGTGAATGGCTACCCACTCCAGTATTCTTGCCCGGAGGGCTACAGTCCAGGGAGTCACAAAGAGGCGGACATAACTGAGAGACTAACACTTTCACTCACTCTGAAGAAAACAGCTACTTTTACCCTTATTTATGTGGGCTTCCCTGGTAGCTCTGTTGCTAAACAATCCACTTGCAATGCAGGAGACCCCAGTTTGATTCCTGGGTCAGGAAGATCCACTGGAGAATGGATAGGCTACCCACTCCAGTTTCTTTGCTTTTCCCTGGTGGCTCAATTGGTAAAGAATCTGCCCGCAATGTGGGAGACCTGGATTCCATCCCTGGGTTGGGAAGATCCCCTAGAGAAAGGAAAGGCTACCCACTCCAGTGTTCTGGCCTGGAGAATTCCATGGACTGTATAGTCTATGGGGTCTCAAAGAGTCAAACATAACTGAACAACTTTCATTCGCTCACTCATGTGGGCTGGAGGAAAGCACAAGACGGTGCCAAAAATGCAATCTCCTTTTGGTGAGAGCTCTTTTTCCTAAGAAGCATTTCAGTTTGGGATTTATTTTTTCCATGAAGTGAAGAATCTGAGGATGGAATGAAGAAACTCTACCAAGTGGGCCGCCAGCAGTCAGAAAAAAGGTGGTCGTGGTACCCTCTCTTAACAGGGAATACAGGAATGGGACCTGCATTGAGGAGCAATGCAAATTTCTTGGCAGCACAGCAGGGCATGGCCCTCCCACAGAGTAGGAAAGAGCCAGATTCCCCAGTTCAAATACAAACCACACTGGGAGCTCCTACCTGCCCAATCTCAGCAATCAGTTAACACCCTGGCAGGCATTAGCACCGCAGGGTTTGTAGCCTGCAAATAAGTGGATGGTCGTGATCAAGGCCAGGCAAAGACCCACTCTTCCTGCTTCACATAACCCAGATGTGCATATGCTCCCATAGCACATATGCTTCACAGAGCTGTGCACAACTCCACAGACTGTGGAGCTCTGGCCCACGGAAAACAAAGCATCACCTCGCCTTCCCATTCTCACCAAAGGCTCTTGGATCCCTTTGCTACTGAGAAAGGAGAATCATTAAGCGGCCAGACACACAATAGACAGCCACAACGTACTGTTGTGTGCCAAGTACTTCAAAACAGTGTACATAATGTGCCAAGCACTGTGTAAACACTAGGGCTATGAAGGTACAAGCCTACCTGAGTTGGGCATACCTAGTGGGGAACAGATGCCCACATTACTAACTAATGAAATGGGATAAGGGCTATTCAAAAAGGAGGGAAATGAGCTAAAATTTACTAAGCTACTAAGATCCAGTAAGTTTAATCCACCCTTTCACTAGCTCATTAATAGACATTTATTAAATATCTGCAGGAGCTGTGCTAAGAATACAAACAGAAAAGATCTTTGCCCTTGAAGAGTCACATATCACAAGGCAAAGATGAATGGATAAATAATAAGTTAAAAAAATTTATAGTTGCTATTTCAAGTCTGCACATGCACAAAATGTATTCAAAGGAGTCAGTTTTTAAGCATCTCAAAGTATCTCAGGTTTTTCACCTAAGAGTACATACTATTTGGAGGAGGCAATGGTACCCCACTCCAGTACTCCTGCCTGGAAAATCCCATGGACGGAGGAGCCTGGTAGGCTGCAGTCCATGGGGTCGATACGAGTCGGATACGACTGAGCAACTTCACTTTCACTTTTCACTTTCCTGCATTGGAGAAGGAAATGGCAATCCACTCCAGTGTCCTTGCCTGGAGAATCCCAGGGACGGGGGAGCCTGGTGGGCTGCCGTCTATGCGGTCACACAGAGTCGGACACGACTGAAGTGACTTAGCAGTACATACTATTTGAGTCCATTTATATGAAGTTCTACAACAAGCAAAACTAATATACTATGAAAAAATCTGAACACTGCCTTTGAGTCGGGTGAGTGGTACTTTCCTTGACTAGGGGTTGGGTTATACAGTTACATGTATTTGTCAAAATTCATTGAGTGGTCCACAAGATGTCTGGGTTTCATTGCTTTATATGCAGGCCAGGCAGCAACAGTTAGAACTGGACATGGAACAACAGACTAGTTCCAAATTGGAAAAGGAGTACGTCAAGGCTGTATATTGTCACCTTGCTTATTTAATTTATATGCAGAGTACATCATGAGAAACGCTGGACTGGAAGAAACACAAGCTGGAATCAAGATTGCCGGGAGAAATATCAATAACCTCAGATATGCAGATGACACCACCCTTATGGCAGAAAGTGAAGAGGAACTTAAAAGCCTCTTGATGAAAGTGAAAGAGGAGAGTGAAAAAGTTGGCTTAAAGCTCAACATTCAGAAAACGAAGATCATGACATCTGGTCCCATCACTTCATGGGAAGTAGATGGGGAAACTGGAAACAGTGTCAGACTTTATTTTTTTGGGCTCCAAAATCACTGCAGATGGTGACTGCCACCATGAAATTAAAAGACGCTTACTCCTTGGAAGGAAAGTTATGACCAACCTAGATAGCATATTCAAAAGCAGAGACATTACTTTGCCAACAAAGGTCTGTCTAGTCAAGGCTATGGTTTTTCCTGTGGTCATGTATGGATGTGAGAGTTGGACTGTGAAGAAGGCTGAGCACCCAAGAATTGATGCTTTTAAACTGTGGTGTTGGAGAAGACTCTTGGGAGTCCATTGGACTGCAAGGAGATCCAACCAGTCCATTCTGAAGGAGATCAGCCCTGGGATTTCTTTGGAAGGAATGATGCTAAAGCTGAAACTCCAGTACTTTGGCCACCTCATGCGAAGAGTTGACTCATTGGAAAAGACCCTGATGCTGGGAGGGATTGGGGGCAGGAGGAGAAGGGGACGACAGAGGATGAGATGGCTGGATGGCATCACTGACTCGATGGACGTGAGTCTGGGTGAACTCCAGGAGTTGGTGATGGTCAGGGAGGCCTGGCGTGCTGCGATTCATGGGGTTGCAAAGAGTCGGACACAACTGAGCAACTGAACTGAACTTTACCTAAAAAAAGAACTCTATGCAAATATTGAATTCTAGATAATGATATATATGATGAATTTGTGTGTGGGGGGGGTGTGCTGATATCTGGGCTTCCCTGATGGCTCAGCAGTAAAGAATCCATCTGCAATGCAGGAGACACAGGAGACAGGGATTCGATCCCTGGGTGGGGAAGATCCCGTGAAGGAGGGCATGGCAACCCAGTTCAGTATGCTTGCCTGGAGATTTCCATGAATCAAGGAGCCCAGTGGGCTACAGTCCCTGGAGTCACAAAGAGTCCAACAGGACTGAAGTAACTGAGCAAGCATGTACTAATATCTGCAACTTACTTTGAATTGCATCCAAAATATCAGATGAATAGCAATGTGTTAGAGCAATCAATGGTGAAGAATCTGCCTGCCAATGCAGGAGACAAAGGAGACAGGAGTTTGATCCCTGGATTGGGAAGGTCCCCTGGAGAAGGAAATGAAAACTCACTCCAGTATTCTTGCCTGGGAAATCCCATGGACAGAGCAACGTGGCGGGCTCCATTCCATGGGGTCACAAAGAGTTGGATATGACTGAGCGACTAAGCACTCACAAAACATAGCAAGGGACTTCCCTGGTGGTACAGTGGTTAAAACTCTGCCTCCCAATACAAAGGGTACGGGTTCAATCCCTGCTTGGGGAACTCAGGTGTCACATGCCTCCGGGTATGGCCAAAATTTTTTTCTTTTAATTTTAAAAACGCAAATACTGTAAAATGTCAGTTGTAGAATTTAGGTAGTGGATGTATACTATATGATGCTTTCAATTTGTCTGAGAATTTGAAAATTTTCAAAATAAAATATTAGTGGGGAAAAAATGAGTCTTGAAAGTTAAATAGCCATCCCCCAGCAAGCAAGAGACTTCCCCGGTGGTTCAGATGGTAAAGAGTCTGCCTGCAATACAGGAGACCCGGGTTTGATCCCTGGGTCAAGAAAATCCCCTGGAGAAGGGAATGGCAACCCACTCCAGTATTCTTGCCTGGAAAATTCCGGGGACAGAGGAGCCTGGCTGGCTACAGTTCATAGCGTCGCATAGCATCAGACGCTGCTGAGCAACTTATACACATACATAGGCAAAGAAGATGAGAAAGGTCTAGGCTAAACCCATTTCCAATTTTCCAACCCCCATCTGCCTTTCCACCTCCTCTATAGAACGCAAGGTAACAATATTTACTTCTCTGCTCACCAATTTGGGCAGCCATATGGCACAGTTCTGGCCAATGAAACATTATGGGAACTTGGTTCATTCTTCTGGGAAAGTTTTGCTTAGTGGTGCTGCACTTTCCTGACTCAAATACAGACATGACACCTGGAGCTGCAGCAGCCTCTTGGAACCACAAAGGCAAATCTGGAAGAATCAGACTCCTGCCCTGACTTTGCTGAGTCGTGGAGCCCGTGTCAGCAGCAGACCATCTCCAGGCTTCCTGCTGTGTTAAGAAAATGAAATCCTTGTTTGTTTCAGTCACTGTTGGTCAAGTTTTCTGTTACTCACAGCTGAAAAGTTATGAGCACCGAAGTGTAAAACAGCCTGGTTTTCAGGTCATTGCAAGCAATCTGATGGCTGGATCCAGAGTTCGGGGAGGAAAATGTGGAACAGACAATGTAACTAACTGTTCAAGTTGGAATAGTCTGGACTCCGGAGGACTCTTCATCCAATACTAAAAGACTTTGGATTCTCTGAAAGTGTAGAGCAAGGGGGTCCCTGATCAAAGCGCCTTTTAGAGTAGCCATTCTCGAATTTTATGAATATTAGAATCATCTGCAGTTAAAAATGCAGATTCCCAAGCCCCACGTCCAGAGAGTCAGATTCAGTAAGAGATGCTGAAATCCTCTCTTTTATCAGCAGCTTCTGTGACCAGTTCCATACACACTGACAGCTTCCAGTCTCAGAAGCATTCTGTGTGCACCCACAAGGCAGGCTGGAAGTGTCAGGAGGTGAATGCTTCCAAGAGCGACCTTTGATCATTGAGGAATAGGAAGGAACTGGTGGATAAATCTCCAGTTTCCTTGCTTATAGGTGGAAGAATTCTGAAGCATGTGCCTAGCAGCCTCTCAAGTTCCCTTAGAGTTGAGTCCCACTCTAACTCTCTCATTAATATATCTTTTACTGATTTTCCTTCCCTGTCTCCCTTCCCCAGACCCCCTACGAGTACACTGCTGGTACCCTAGACAAATCCTTGTCTAAGGTCCAGCTTTTGGCAGAATTCAAACTAGGATGCTGATTCAGAAACCCAGGATGGGGCTTGGAAATATGCATTTTAACCATCACCCGTCTCTAAGTATTCAGAATGGACTGAATCTCAGTCCCTCTAACCACAAGTAACTTTTCCTGTTGACAGTGTCAGAGGAATTTGTAGATTAGAGTGAAATTCTTTGGTGGCAAGCAGATTTTTCAGTTGAATTGAGACCAAGAGATTAACCAAATTCTCTAGCTAATTCAGATAATCTGTGAAAAGTTTCCAAACATAAGCAATTTCAGAGATAAGACCTAACTGCAAGGGCCCCAAATCAGCTTAGGACACTGAAAGAGGTAATCAGGAGAATGTCGAAGCCCCACCACATAAATATATAAGACAAATAAAGGATCCTGATTGTTCCTTACCTCATAACACTCAGAATAAATTTTTGTCTAAATTTAA
Organism: Bos indicus; assembly: GCF_029378745.1. Taxonomy (NCBI): domain Eukaryota; kingdom Metazoa; phylum Chordata; class Mammalia; order Artiodactyla; family Bovidae; genus Bos; species Bos indicus. Next base: position 32,090,995 of record NC_091784.1, on the reverse strand, counting down.
TATCTATTCATTCAGTATCTATTCACTTAGTTGATTTCAACTAAGGAATTTGTGTTTTACTGAAAAAGAGGAAAACTAGATCTTATCAGTTGAAGCAATAATTTTAATTGTGTTTAGGGGCCAGGTAAACCTGTTGTTTTAATATTCCCTTACTAGGAAAGAGATTGGTCAAATGTATTTTGATACCATTCTTGCCCTCAAATTAGAATCCCGGGACGAGGAGCTGATGGAGAAGAAATGGACTCACTAGAGGGGCTAGATCGGGTTATTGAGTTCCTCTGATGATGCCATCTCAAGAGCCGTGAGCATCAGCCTCCTCCTCAAAAGCTCAGGTAAGGTGACCAAAGCATCCCTGGTGGCTCAGTCGGTAAAGAATCTGCCTTGCAATGCAGGAGACCCTGATCCTTGGGTCAGGAAGATCCCTTGAAGAAGGGAATGGCAACCCACACCAGTATTGCTGCTTGGCAAATACTGTGGACAGAGGAGCCTGGTGGGCTGCAGTCCATGGGGTCACGAGAGCCAGACACAGAGACTTAGTGACTAAAGCACCAAGGTGACCAAAACAGGAAAGATGGTGTCCCCTTATTGTAAGCTGCGGCTCATGGATCTTTAAAAGAGCATCATTTAGAGATGTTTCCAAGAACAGTTCCAGGGGGTCAGTTATTCCCACAGAGGAAAGTTTTAGACTTTGCTGAATTACCAGTACCTTATTAGTGATGGAATTCAGCCATGCCATTCCACATACTCCAGGGTGCCTCAGTTTTGTACTGGGTAGGACAGCCTGGCCTCTGTGACTTTGTCAGCTGAAATCATGGCACCGTGACCCTGCTGGTATTATTGAAGTTATCCTAATGCCACTGATGACAGACAGGTTGTTAGAGAACCTTCCCATCGAAATCTTCAGGAGTTAGATGTCTCTCTTCAAACTCATCTGCTAATATCATTTCATGGGCTCTTCTCGGGGAAATGAAGATGCAAGCTGTCAGAAACCTAAATATGGGCAAAGCTGCCTGCCGTCTGATGGAAGATAAAAGAGAAATGCAAAAATACCACCGGATCAGCTTTTCTTTAGTCCTAACAGAAGAGACGTAGGGAAAGTCTACATATCTACACTTTGGATTAGTGTTCACTTGTCTTTTTCTGTAGCTGAAAAGTGAGTTTTCACTCTAAGGAAGCATGCAATGCCACCTAAAAGTCTCAAGTTGAAAAACAGGAAGAGAGTGTTTTGACACGAGAGGAAAATAGAAACAATTTTACCCAAACCTTGAGTTATAAGAGAAAAGATTACTTATTCACTGTATGTATGTTTGTGTGTGTACTCAGTCGTGTCTGACTCTTTGCGATCCCATGGACTATAGTCCACCAGGCAAGAATGGAATTTCCTGGGCAAGAATATTGGAGTGGGTTGCCATGTCCTTCTCCAGGGTATCTTGTCAACCCAGGGATTGAACCCACGTCTTATGCATTTGGCAGACAAATTCTTTACCACTAGCGCCACCTGGGAAGCCATCACTTTTATTGCTTACCAACCACGAACAGCTCTTTGAAAGTCTACTACTACTCTATGCACATGTGTTTCTTGGTAATACAGAGATTCCAAGAGGTAGAGGGCACAGTCTCAGCCCTGGAGAAATACACAGTGTCCTCGAAGAGAAATGACAAGAATCTAAAAGATAAATAACAATCTGAACATCCACATGCTATGTGATAAATGGCAACCATATGAATCAATTGGAAAAGACCCCGATGCTGGGAAAGATTGAGGGCAGGAGGAGAAGGGGGTGACAGAGGGTAAGATTGTTTGGATGGCATCACCAACTCACTGGACATGAATTTGAGCAAACTCTGGGAGATATTTAAGGATGGGGAAGCGTGGCCTCCTGCAATTCATTGGGTCACAAAGAGTTGGACATGACTTAGCAACTGAACAACAAGAAGTCAATAATATATGTATAAGGCTCATATAGATATCTCTTAATAATCGGACAGACATCCCTCTTCCTTTGGATATGTTATTATTGGGGACTCCCCCATCACTACAGGGAAGGTAGTTACGTAATTGTTTAGAGTAATTTTGATGTTTGCACATAAATGCATAATGATATTATTGATCCTGGATACAAACTATCAGCAGAAGCAGTTGTAAAACCTGATGGGAATTTGCACCTAGCAGCCTGGTTCCCCTTCTTATCAAGGAGCCAAGGAAAGAACCCAAAAGTACCCAGAGCTTCCAGGATGAGGGAGTGACCTGGGGTGTTTAGACTAGAAGATGAAGAATGTGTGAGGACAGCATACAGCAGCATCGAATAGGAAGGAGGTGCTTTTATTCCCAGCCAACAAAGTGCTTCACGAATCAATATTATAAGCTGCATTTTATAAATTACCCCATCATGGGAGATTGTGAATTGGCATTGAAAAAAAAAAAAGAAAAGTTTATCTTTTTTTCTTTTGAGAAATCTATTCATTTTGAAATTCAGGAGCTATTATTATTTGATCCCTGAATAATTGTCCACATTACAGCAATTAATAGTCTGTTTATTTACTATAGTTATAAGAACAATGTCAGATTTCTTAAAATTTTTGATTAAAGTGTTTTTTTTTAAGTTTTAATTAAAGTGTTTTAAAAACACTGAAAATAACAACAACATCTCCCAGAAAATAATGAGTTTCTTCCTGTTGGCTGTCGAATCATTACTCCCATATCTGAATGAGAACAGCACATCAAAGCCAGCAGTGGTAATTAAATGATTTGTGAACATAGGTTAACAAATTAGTGCATCGTGATGTGTCATTGTCTAATTAGGGTAAAAATACTAGTCTTACCTAAAAGACTGACAAAATAGTAAAACAAGAAGGAACAGGTAAAAAGGTATCATGCAAAAGATTAGAACATACGTAATGTCATTTTTCTGCTTACTACTTTAGAGGGGTTATGAGCATCTTCCAGATCTTACAGTGCAGTGCATTCATGCTCTTGTGTCCAGCTTTTTGCATCCCAATGGGCTATATAGCCTGCCAAGCTCCTCTGTCCCTGGGATTTTCTAGGCAAGAATACTGGAGTGGGTTGTCATTTCCTTCTCCAGGGTATCTTCCCGACCCAGGGATCAAACCTGAATTTTCTGCATCTCCTGCATTGCAGACAGATTCTTTACTGCTTGAGCCATCAGGGAAGCCCCCAGATCTTACATATCCAAGCTACTACACCTTGGATTAGTTACGTTTTTCAGGGTGAATGGGAAGCTCTCTGCATGCATATGTTCTCATTTGCTTCAGCTGTGTCCAACTCTTTGCGACCCTATGAACTGTAGCCTGCCAGGCTCCTCTGACCATGGGATTCTCCAGACGAGAATATTGGAGTGTCTACATGACCTCAAACAACTGAATTGCTTATAGTTTTCATATGACAACCACCAGCAGCCCTGGCCTGTAAAGACACTCAAGGAAAAGCTTCTTTGAATTCCCTTCTATGTATCACACACACACACACACACACACACACAGAAGTCACTCAGTCGTGTCCAACTCTTTGCAACCCCATGGATTGTAGCCCACCAGGCTCCTCGGTCCATGGGATTTTCCAGGCATGAAAAGTGGAATGGGTTGCCGTTTCCTTCTCCATTCTATGTATCAGCTAGATATAAAAAGAAAAAAGAAACCCAGGACTATTCATCTCTTACTCTTATTATTAAGAATTTTCAATTTAGCAACCATTTATTCAGTACATATTTACTAGGCACCTACTATATGCCAAGCAAAGCACTAGGGGTTTTTTTTTTTAATAATTAAAAAGGTCTTTTTGTTTGTTTATTTTTGGCTGCTCTGGGTCTGCATTGCTATGTGCAGGCTTCTTATTGTGGTGACTTCTCTTGTTGCAGATCACGGGCTCTAGGGTGAGTGGACTTCAATAGTTGTGGCACATAGGCTTAGCTGCCCTGTGGCATGTAGAATCTTTCCAAATCAGGGATTGAACCTGTGTCCCCTATATTGGTAGGCAAATTGTCAACCACTAGACCACCAGGAAAGTCCAGCATTAGGAGAGGCATGAAGCTGCATGAAACAGACCTTCTCTCAAAGTTTTTTTTTTTTTTTTTTTCAATTAGAGAAATAAGGCATTAGGTAGAGACAAAATACTGTAAGACTTCAGGAGAGGGAATTAATAACTTCCACGGAGGGAAATGAAGCTGCAGTGTCAAGAGCTTGGTCTTGACCCATAGGAAGTGGTGGGGCTGAAAGGCTTTGCAGACAGAGGAAATGGCCAGCACTAAGGCACGTGTAATTTATCATTCATTCTGCCACCAATTAGGAAGTTTAATCCAAATTACATCCCAGAAAAGAGGCCACTTCTGGACTTACTTCCATTGGCAATAGAAGCATTGGAGAGCTGAAAAAAATTTGCTCTCAACAACAGCCAGTAAGTTAGTGACCCTACAGGGGTTTGGAGGCTCCAGAATTCTTTTAACCCTCAGTGATCATTTAAACAACCGAGTCTCCTAAATATGTACAAATCTCATAGTTGAACTGATTTTGAAAAATAAAAAGGCGTGTGAAATGCACAGCCTACTCTTTCAAGTCTCTGAGCAATGCTTGCAATATTGTAGGACAATTTGGGTCCTAGTGATACAGTGGTAGCTTTTGGGAACAGAGAAAGTCCTCCATGCTTCTGTCGCTGGTGTCCACGCCGCTGACACCTCCTCCCTGCAGCCTTGGGAAACAGCCTGAGATGGCTAGCTAAACACAGTATGGATGTGTTGAAGGAAGTTTCCTGCTTTCCCTGTTAGTTTCAAGAATTGTGTGTGTAAGTGTAAATGTTATAGCAAAGATCAAACTGGTTATTCATCCAAGTCAGGGCAAAGAGGAAGAAGCTATCAGCAAAGAGAAGTGATTTCTTTTTAGGCTTTTGCTCTGAAGGCTAAAATTTGTTTAATTAAATGAGACCTTCTGCCCTATTACTGACATGAGGACATTTCCACTTCACACCAGGGACCCCAAGGCAAGTGAGCCATTAACACTCCATCTCAAAGCCTAAACCTGCCATCATTCCCGTTATCCTCATTCGTTCACACCTCGCCTTTGGGCCACTGTTGTTCATCTCTTCAGCCTAATATCATCAGCTGATTTTCATTTTAACTTTTCCATTAAAACATTAGGCATGCTTTTAGAAGAATGCATTTTTTGATAGGAGTTATCTGAGTAAAGTGAGATGTAAAAATCTTGGAGGTGATTCAAATGGGAGCCACGATACTAAAAGCATGTAAAATAAAAACATTTCTTTTGTGTGAAAGAAACTGGCTTAGGAAGACTGGGGGGAAAGAGGCATGATGTGACACTGTTCTTGAGGGGTACATGTGTGCTAAACCCCTTCAGTTGTGTCCGGCTCTTTGCAACACTATGGACTGTAGCCTGCCAGGCTCCTCTGTCCATGGGATTCTTCAGGCAAGAATAATGGAGTGGGTTGCCATTTCCTCCCCCAGTGGATCTTCTGGAACCAGGGATTGAAACCATGTCCCCTGCAGTAGCAGGCAGATTCTTATTCACTACACCACCAGGGAAGTTCTCCTGGAATCTTTTAAGAGTGAAAAAATAAAGAGAAAGATAAATTCTGTTATCTATCACTCTAATTTGTACATAAATTTGTCTAAAATCAAAGTAAAATTTCTGTAATAAGCAAAAATAAACCAAAATATTGTCAAAGAACAAAGCGAGACTAATTAAGTCAAAACTATAGAGAATTAGGCATTTTTACCTCAATTTCAAAATATTTTCTATTAAATGCCTAATCTGTAACATAAATTGTGTTACTGTTAATTCTGACACAACTTTAAAAAACTTCAGCCTAAACCAATCTAAGATTCTCTAGTCTGAGAACCGAACACACACATTCTATAACTCAAGTGCTCAGAAGGTGCTTTCAGCGTCTCCAAACTCAAGACATCAAATGTGGTAGGGTGATTAGCTCATGCTTGGTCTGGGAGTTAGTTCTTGGCATTTTACCATTTTGCCACCCATTGAACATTTTAACATGAGGTGATTTATATTCTGTAAAGCTGCTTTTCTGACAATATTATTGTTGGTATAAAAGACCTCCTTTAAAAAGAAAATCTAAGAACAGAGAATCTCAGGATAAAGAGGAACATTCTAAGGACCAGAAGTTTCCAGCAGTGAAACAGACCCACCTGTAAGAAGGGAAGTCTCCATCACCTGAAGTATTTCAGTGGGTGCTGGGTGGCCATCCCTTACGGTCACAATGGAGACAATTTTTTTTATTAAATAAGAGGCTAGATGAGGGGCCTCTGAGGTACTAGCCAGTTTGAAGAATTCCCAGTTTTGTGATCCTAGAGTTCATAGGATTCTGACTCTGAATCAGTAACTAAAGTATCATCTAACTTTGTCCCCTGGAACAGTGCACTTAACACATTAACATCTTCCTGTAGAAAACTACCATCCTCTGTGTCCTAGGCATGCTGATGTTAAATTGCTTTCCCGATACTTGGTCCAGAAACTTGGTCCAGAGTTTTATTTTGAAGAAAGCAATCTTCAAAATTTTATTTTGTATTTATTTACTTTTGGCTGTATTGGATCTTCACTGCTGCACAGGCTTCTCTCTAGTTGTGGCGAGCGGGGCTACTCTCTAATTGCAGTGACTGGGCTTCTGATCGTGGAGGTTTTCCTAGGGCAAGTGGGCTTTCAGTAGCTGTGGCTCCTGGGCTCTGTACAGGCTCAACAGCTGTGGCACACAGGCTTAGTAGCTCCGCAGCATGTGGGACCCTCCCGGATCAGGGATTAAACTCGTGTCTCCTGCATTGGCAGACAGACTCCTCACCACTGAGCCACGAGGGCAGCTGAAGAAAGCAACTTTAGTGCATCTGAGAGAAACAAAAATATGTAATAACACACCTCAGGTCTATGAAAAGAATCCATTCCTACATAGCCAGTCCATAGTGAGAAAGGAGCATCTTGGTACATAAAAAGTCAGTTGCAGTCATTTTATATTTAGTGAAAGGCCTGAGGAAGTAAAATCAGACCTGGATTCAGTTCAACACCTGAGTCAGTGGTGCAGTGTGGGCTAATGATGAGAGCTTCCGTTCGTTTACATTGGCAGATTTCCAGGGCTGTTCCACATCTGTGCGGCTCAGCCTCTGTGGGCGGGCAGCAAGGCAGAAAACATGCAACACTCTGGTGCCACTTCTGGGGTAAAGAGCAGGGCTGTTGCTGAGTGGACCTCGCACTGGTTACAACAAACTCCGTAACTCAGGGAAAAACCCATCACCCTTCTGGAACTTCAGTAGGAAGAGGAAGAAACACACAGGAGGGTGAAGGGCTGAGCTATTACAGAAATGACTCATCACTGTTGGGGGGCATTAGATGGGGTCTGCCAAAGAAATGAGCTTACAATGATAACCCAACCTTGAAAAGAGTACTCCTTTCCTTTCCAGGGCTGCGCACTAGACATAACACATGCTGTTTTAAAACAGAGTGATATGAATGCCAGTATTTTCCTCTTGGGGCTTCCCTGGTGGCTCAGTGCTAAAGAATCTGCCTGCCAATGCAGGAGACATGGGTTCAATCCCTGGGTTGGGAAGCTCCCCTGAGGAAGGAAATGGTAACCCGCTTCAGTATTCTTGACTGGGAAATTCCATGAACAGAAGAATCTGGCCGGCTACAATCCATGGGATCCCAAAGAGTTGGATACGACTTAGTGACTAAAAAACAACAACAATTTTCCTCTTTGGTCAGAAAATAAATATATCCTTCCACATGAACTTTGACATCTCTAGGAATGATCTTCCTACAAAATGTTGAAAGTAAAGGGACTCGATTGTTCTCTTTGAGTCATCTCTGAAATGGGCTAAATACCTCATTTTGTTGTCACCTAGAATGTCCCTGGAAAAATGAACCAAATCAAAGACAGGTAAAAAATTAACTGCACAAGAATGAAGTGTACTAATCATATTTATGCAAGGTCAAGTACAGGTATTTTGATTTGCAGGCTTTTATGGAACTTGGTGGGAAGATATAAAGTAGTCATTCTCAAAGGCTGATACTCCCAGTGGCCATGTTCTCTACAGATATATGGCAGAGCCTTGACCAAAGTATTTTGGCCCCAGTAGCAGAGAGACTGAATCCAAAGGTATAAATAATCAGCTGGCCTTCAATGTGGCCTTGGGTAAATCATATCACCTTCTAATTCTCATCTACAAAATTGAGATAATAAAATCTGTTTGGACTCCCCTGATGGTCTAATGGTTAGGATGCCATACTTTAAATGCAGGGGACACAGGTTTGATCCCTGATTGGAGAACTAATACGATGCACAGTGTGGCCAAAAAAAAAAAATCAACTTTACTTGGTTTCGATGGCAATTAAATTTCATAATTCATCTAATTATTTGAAAATTTTAATGAGTGCTTAAAATGTGCCAGGCACAAGGGATCTAAGTAGGTATTCCTCCAAAGATATACAAATGTCCAATAAGCACTTGAAAAGATATTCAATATGATTAGCCAGCAGGGAAATGCAATAAGCACTTGAAAAGATATTCAATATGATTAGCCATCAGGGAAATGAAAATCAAAACCATAGTCAGATACCATGACACATCTTCTAGATTAGCTATAATCAAAAAGACAGATAATAAAAACTACTGGTGAAGATTTGGAGAAATAGGAACATTCCATATGCCGCTAGTGGGGATGTAAAATGATGTAGCCACTTTGGAAAGCAACCAGATGGTTCCTCAAAAGGTTAAACAATTATTGTATGAGTTAGCAATTCCACTCCTAAGTATACTTAGAAGTATTCCACTCCAGCAGGAAAGAAAACATAAAACATATGCCTACAAGGAGACTTTATGGAGGTTCATAGCAGCATTATTCATAATAGCCAGAAAGTAGAAGCAACTCAGATGTCCATCATCTAATGAATGTAAAAAATGTGGTATATCCCTACAATGGAATATTATCTGGCAATGAAAAACAATGAACTGTTGGTATGTGTTACAATATGGATGAACCTGAAAACATTATACTAAGTGAGAGAAATCAGTCACAAAAAGACCACATATTTTATGATTCCATTTATATAAAATGTCCAAAATAAGCAAGTCAATAGAGACAGAAACTAGATTACTTGTTGGTTGAGGTTGGAAGGAAGATGGGGAGGGAGCTTAGGAATTAACAGCTAAGGGCCGTAGGGTTTCTTTTCTGGGGTGACAAATTGTTCTAAAATTGCTTGTTGTAATGATTGTACAACTGTTTAAATATACAAAAAGTCACTGTTTTTTAAAATACTTATTTAGCTGCACAGTCTTAGTTGTGGCACATGGATCTTCATTATGTCATGCGACACATGGACTCTCTAGTTGGGGTGCTAGGGCTTAGTTCCTCTGCAGCATGTGGGGTCTTAGTTCCCCAAACAGGGATCACACCCATATCCCCTGCATTGCAAGGTAGATTCTTAACCACTGGACCACCAGGGAAGTCCTGAATCATACACTTTAAGTGGATGAATTGTGTGGTATGTGAATTGTATCTCAATAAAGCAACTGAAAAAAAAAAAAAAAACAAGGGATGTGCCAGGCAATTTGCTAAGTGCTCGATACATAATGGGTATGAAATGAACGTGAAGTGTGCTTAATAAATACAATGCAAACACATAATGCCTCATTTGCTTTGAATAAAGGGGAAAAAGAACTTTTTAAAGGAATACAAGTGCACGTGAAATATAAAAGCCTAAATTAATGTGCTAATTAGGAATGAAATAACCATAACTAAGGCCTAACAGCACGTAGTATCGTACTGGGATATCATTAAACCGTACTTGAGTGTACGGTAAGGTAAAGTCTTTAGCAGCAATCATCTTTGGTAATACACTATTGAGTCATAGTGTTATTTAAACAGAAAGTGAAGGCCATTATAAACTACACCTGAGAATCAAAGACAAAGAGATAAAAAGACCGTTTATTGCTAGAGAAGAGATCTGAAGGGGAAATTATGCTTCTATCTCTTTACCGTCTTGGCAGTTGTATGTTTTTTCTTGTAAGTTTTAAAATTTAGTTACATATCGTTGTGCTGGGTCTTCATTACTGTGAGCGGGCTTTCTCTAGTCCGGGAGAGCAGAGGTTACTCTCTAGTCATGGCGTGTGGGCTCTGGTTGCAGTGGCTTCCCTTGTTGCAGAGCACTGGCTCTAGGGCATGTGGGCTTCAGTAGCTGCGGCACACGGGATCAAATGTTGCGATTCCCAGGCTCCAGAGCACAGACTCAAGTAGTTGTGGTGCATGGGCTGAGTTGCTCCATGGCATGTGGGATCTTCCCAGACCAGAGATCAAACCCATGTCTCTTGCATTGGCAGGCAGATTCTTTACCCTTGAGCCACCAGGGAAGCCCCTGGGCTGTTGTAGTCTGAATGCACATTATTCCCCTACTTCTCATCTCCAGCACATCATCACCCTTAATATGGAAAACAAAAGTCGTGCCTTTCTGCATCTTGGCATTTAAGCAAACAAAAAAAACCACTGCATACTTCCCTATTCCTTGACCTTTTTCATTTTCTCTTTGTTAGCCTGTTTGTTAGCCCCAAGAGGCTATCTTTTTACAGGGTAAAAGCCAAAAGGAACCCTCAGAATTATTGATGAGCATGGGTTCTGTGGAAGAAGTCACCATCTATATCCTGCAGAAGTAAGGCATGAATAGCTAGAGAAAGATGCAAACACCTATCTCATCTTTCAGTGGCTCAAGATCTTATCATGCCTGTCTAGGCTTGACATTACAGATAGACTAGGACATTCTAGGGTAGCACATTAACACAAGCAAAGGCAGATTGGCAGGATGTTTCAGGTGGAAGTCAAACATCTTAGAAGGTGTCATTCTGGAGGAAAGAGCTAGTGCTGTCCTGACTCCAATAAGGACTGAAACTATGGTGGAAAACACGTGTGGGTGCATGGAAAGTTTTCTTCAAAATGACAGGGGCAGAGACTTCCCTGGTGGCCCAGTGATTAAGAATCCGAAGCCAGGGAAGAAGGCTTGATCCCTGATCAGGGAACTAAGATCCCACATGCCACTGAGCTACTGAGCCTGCATGCCACAACTAGAGAGTCCGTGAGCTGCAATGGAAGATCTTGCGTTACTCAACTAAGACCTGACACAATAAACAAATTAAAAAATACACTTTTAAATGATAGGGGCAAGCTTCTCTGGTGCCTCAGCGGTCAAGAATCCACCTGTCAATGCAAGATACACAGGTTCGATCCCTGATCAAGGGAGAGCCCACATACTGCAGAGCAGTTAAGCCTGTGGGCCACAACAATTGAGCCTGAGCTCTAGAGCCCTGGAGCTGCAATTACTGAGCCCATGAGCTGCCTGTATCCTGTAGCCTGATGACCCTAGAGTCTGTGCTCCATAGCAAGAGAAGCCACTGAAGTGAGGAGCCCTTGCACTGCAATGAAGAGTAGCCTTACTCTTCATAACTAGAGAAAAGCCTGTGCAGCAAGGAAGACCCAACACGGCCAAAAATAAATAAATCCTTATTTTTAAAAAATGATATGGCAATAAAGAGAGACCACTATGTGGGGTAGACCCAACACCAGGAAAGAAGAGTAGAGGATAAAGATAGAAAGGAGGGGAGGGAAGGAAGCCAGGAAGGAGAAAGAGTACAATGGAGTCTGTTTATACAAATAAAAACTATCAGAGAGAGAAATTTTAACTTTATCCACCAAGGAGATAAAGAACCTATATCAGGTACACCCCTTTCATAAAACAAAAACATGGTAAGAAAAAGTGAAATATCTTAAAAATTAATATATGTTAAGAAAAAAAATAAGGTGCATATTAGAGGACAGAGATGACACTTCAAAGCACTAAAGAGATAATGAGTGGGCATAAAAGTATTCATATGATATGACAAGGGGATTGGAGTTGTGTGCCCAGAAGAAGGCCATGGCAAGGACTGATGTGCAGCAGAGGGGACACAAGGAGGACAAGAGTGAACCATGCAATCAAAACTGAGGCCAAATCGACTGCACGATGAATCTGGCTAAAAGAGAGCAGTCCAGAAGGCAATAAAATCAGATTCAGTGACACGAGTGAGAAAGAGAAGAGAAACTACAGTGCAGCCCATATGCAAGCAGATTTGAGCGAAATTCCAAAGCATTTACTGAAAGACCGACCTGATTTTGAAGAGACATAAAGCATAACTATTTAGTTGGGAAGACCAAGAACTTGGAAGTAGAATGCAAGGTGCACGCCTGGAAAACAAAACAGGTCAGTTTGTCTCTTACAAATGTTTGTGTTCCTTCTCTTTATTCACTAATTGTTTTCTTTGGCTTTGTAACTGGGAAATACTTTCCCCATGGCAGCAATGTGGCAAGTGGTGGCTAAATTCCAAAAGTGGCCCACCAAATTCTGTTCAAAGATTATAATTCTACCTTCACAGTAATTCTGCTAGAATCAGCCTTAGTCTTGAGACCTGGGAGGAAAGAGTGGTAAAGTACAAGAGAGAAGAGGAAGAGAAGCAAAGAGAGGGAGGAGGAAGAGACAAAGAAAAGAAGAGAAGCAAGAAGGGAAAAGATGATGGGAGGTTTTCTTTTTCTCTTGGACACGGATTTTCAAATCCTGACTTTAGTCCTGATATCTCTGCCAGGTATTAGGAAGCTATCAAGCTCGTGGTCAAGTGTATGAGATCTATGATTAACACTCCTTAATTTTCCTAGGGAGAGATCACTGGGGTTTTAAAAAATATTTAGAAGATATTTGGTAGCAAATTTTCTCCAGTTAAAAAAAAAATCAGTTCGCCTAATTGTTCCTATTACTCATAGCCTCATGCCTCCTTTGCCTCTCTGAAAGATCCAGTGACTTCTGATGAGTCTTGGTGTACAGAGGTGAAAAAGTGAAAGTGTGTGAATGGCTCAGTCGTGTCCCACACTTTGGGACCGCATGGACTATAGCCTGTCAGGCTCCTCTATCCATGGAATTCTCCAGGCAAGAATACTGAGGTGAGTTGCCATTTCCTTCTCCAGGGGATCTTTCCAACCTATGGATTGAACCCAGGTCTCCTGAGTTGCAGGCAGATTCTTTACTTTCTGAGCCACCAAGAAAGCTCCATAGTAGGGCAGGTATTTGTAAATTTGAAGTTAATGAGTTGATAAAAAAAAAAAATCCAATTTCTTCAGTTGTATATAGAGAATTGATAATATAAAATATAGATGAAGGGACTTCTCTGGTGGTCCATTGGCTAAGACTCCTGGCTTCCAAAGCAGGGGACCTGGGTTCAATCCCTGGTCAGGGAACTAGATCCCACATGCTGCAACTAAGGGTTCCATGCCACAGCTAAAGATCCTGCATGCCACAATGAAGACCTGGCACAGCCAAATACATAATTAAAATATTTTTTAAAAAAGTATCATTGATATAACTAGACACTACTTAAATCTTTTAATATGGGAAGAACATAAAATGTAACACATCTCAAAGCACCTAATCAACAGCTGAAAAATTGTGTGACTACTCAAAGATCTATAAGGGATGAAATAATTTAAGGATGTAGATAAATGACAGATATTTAGAAAAAAAGGGGGAGAGTCAATTTGAAAATTAGGTAAGGAAAGAGGCAATTGAAAAATCATTTAAAGAAAGCAAAAATGATCAGAATTAAATATAACATTTGTGTAACAAAGAAAACAAGATTAGTCAAGCTATGACGAAAAATAGGTTAGAAAGAATGGAATGAAAATGAATAGAGTGGACAAATCGCCCACAGATTAGGTAATTTCAAAAACAAAGTAAAAAGTAAAAAAGAAAAAAAGAGGACTGAGACCAAATAAATCTTCAAAAGGACACAAAAAGTGTTTTAAGTTGTAAAGGTGTGTGTTCCTTCTGCAGGATAAGGAAATAAATCTGTGAGAGGATGAAAACTTTTAAAAATGTAATTTGCCCTAGTGAGAACCTACCTCATGGCACAGGGAAACCTGCTCAACACTCTGCAGTGAACTCAGTGGGAAGGAAATGCAAAAACCAGGGGGTATATGTATCCATATTTCTATACAGCAGAGACTAACACAACATCGTGAAGCAACTATTCTCCAATATAATTTGCCAATAAAAGGCTTAATTGGTGACATTTCTGGGGTGACCTCAAAAGGACAATGAACTATCATAGATGAATTTTTAGTGGTTTAGTTGAATATGGGGGGGGTTAATTGATTTTTTTTTTTGATGTATTATTTCCACTAGGGTCATTATGCCTCTAAATTGCATGAGTAAAGAAGTAGCTACAAATGGAAAAGTTTGCTTCCTAATGTTGCTTATTTTTAACTATCCAGAAGTTATTTTTATTCACCTTATTTCCTAAGAAGCTCAGCAATTTTCTGATTTATCATTAACAACATTTAATTGAATACCTTATTGCATATAATTGCTAGATGTCTGCTCTCAGAAAGAAAATAGAACTGAGAACACAGTTAACAAACCAAGTTCAAGCCTCAGCTCTGTCACTTGCAAAGAGCATTCAGTAACTGAACCTCTGGAGCTTCCCTGTTGGCTCAGCTCGTGAAAAACCCATCTGCCATTGCAAGAGACTCAAGAGATGTGGGTTTGATCCCTGGGTTGAGAAGATCCCCTGGAGAAGGAAAGGGCAACCTGATCCAGTATTCTTGCCTGGAAAATTCGATGGACTGCAGAGCCTGACAGGCTACAGTCCATGGGGTCACAGAGAGTCAGACATGAGTGAGCATGCACTTGCACACACGCAACTGAACCTCAGTTCCTTCATCTCTTTATAAAATAAAGGTCTTGAGCACTTTTAGAATAGGCTAGGCTGCACTACAATGTTTGTTAGGTTGTTGTTTAGTCTCAAAGTCATGTCTGATTCTTTGTGACCCCCTGATTGCAGCATGCCAGGTTCCCTGTCCATCACCAACTCCTGAAGCTTGCTCAAACTCATGTCCATCGAGTCAGAGATGCCATCCAACCATCTCATCCTCTGTCATCCCCTTCTCCTCCTGCCTTCAATCTTTCCTAGCACTGAGGACTTTTCTAGTGGGTCGGCTCCTCCATCAGGTGGCCAAAGTATTGGAGCTTTGACTTCAGCATCGGTTCTTCCAGTGCATATTCAGGGTTGATTTTCTTAAGATTGACTGATTTGATCTCCTTGCTGTCCAAGGGACTCTCAAGAGTCTTCTCCAACACTGCAGTTTAAAAGCATCAATTCTTCCGCATTCAGTCCTCTTTATGGTCCAACTCTCATATCCATACACAACTACTGGAAAAACCATAGCTTTAAATATAAGGACCTTTGTCAGGAAGGGAGACCTGGGTTCAATCCCTGGGTCGGGAAGATCCCCTGGAGAAGGAAATGGCAACCCACTCCAGTACTCTTGTCTGGAAAATCCCATGGATGGAGGATCCCGGTAGGCCCCAGTTCATGGGGTCACAAAGAGCCAGACAAGGCTGAATGACTTTACTTTCACTTTTGTCAGGAAAGTGATGTCTCTGCTTTTTAATACGCTGTCTAAGTTTGTCATAGCTTCTTTTAAGGAGCAAGGATCTTTTAATTTTGTGGCTGCAGTCACCACCTGCGGTGATTTTGGAGCTGAAGAGAATGAAATCTGACATTGTTTCCACATCTTCTCTACCTATTTTCCATGAAGTGATAGGACTGGATGCCATGATCTTAGTTTTTCGAATGTTGAGTTTTAAATCAGCTTTTTCACTCTCCTCTTTCACCTTCATCAAGAGACTCTTTAGTTCCTCTTCACTTTCTGCCATTATTTGATAGGTTAGGTATATTAAAAGCATTTTTTACTTAATATTTTTAACTTACAATTTGTTGACTGGTTACAATCCCTTAGAAGTTGAGAAAGATCTGTATATGTTGGCATATTAATATATTAATAATAGCTAATTAATAATAATCATAGCTAACAAAATACATAAATGTGTCAAATAGGATGTAATCTTTATAATAACACTATATTTTTGCTATTGTTTTCTTTATAGATAAATGTCAAATAACTTACTCTGAGGCTTGGAGATATTCAGTAACTTATCCAAGATTTCACATACTGAATAGTAAAGTCCAGAGCCTTTTACTGCTCAAGATGAAATATTACTATATACACTATTTGTGATTTACTTTTCAAAGCAAAAACCAGCATGTCCTACAGGTTCATGAATTTACTGTAATATCTTAATTTCTGAAGACTGTATGATATTCTATTGTGTGAAATTACCATAATTTATTAGTTGCAGCACGTGAGACCTTTTAGTTGTGGCATGCGGGATCTGTAGTTACAGTATGTGGGATCTAGTTTCCTGACCAGGGAACAAACCCAGGCCTCCTGGATTGGGAGCGAGGAGCCTTAGCCTCTGGACCACCAGGGAAGTCTCTATAGTTTTTAAACATTCTCCCATTTGGAAGCATTTAGTTCATTTCTAATTTTCTACTCTTTGTAGGTGAATCTGCATATGACTTTATTTCTCAGAATAAAATTTTAGACACAGAAATGCTGGGCCAAAAGCCATGAATATTTTTAAGACTTTTTATAGTACCAACTATGTATTCCATGTTATTTCTTAAGATGTACCCTTCACTTCTCTGAAGTCATCTAGTTCAGTTCAGTTCAGTCGCTCAGTTGTGTCTGACTCTTTGTGACCCCATGAACTGCAGCACGCCAGGCCTCCCTGTCCATCACCAACTCCCAGAGTTCACTCAAACTCACGTCCATTGAGTCAGTGATGCCATCCAGCCATCTCATCCTCTGTTGTCCCCTTCTCCTCCTGCCCCCAATCCCTCCCAGCATCAGAGTCTTTTCCAATGAGTCAACTCTTCGCATGAGGTGGCCAAAGTACTGGAGTTTCAGCTTTAGCATCATTCCTTCCAAAGAAATCCCAGGGCTGATCTCCTTCAGAATGCACTGGTTGGATCTCCTTGCAGTCCAAGGGACTCTCAAGAGTCTTCTCCAACACCACAGTTCAAAAGCATCAATTCTTGGGTGCTCAGCCTTCTTCACAGTCCAATTCTCACATCCATACATGACCACTGGAAAAACCGTAGCCTTGACTAAACAGAACTTTGTTGGCAAAGTAATGTCTCTGCTTTTGAATATGCTGTCTAGGTTGGTCATAACTTTTCTTCCAAGGAGTAAGCGTCTTTTAATTTCAGGTTGTTAATTAAGTTCTTTGTTGTTTATTGTTAAAATTTCCCCTTTGTGGTTCTTATTCTGCCACTTAAAAGAGAAATTCAAGTAGGTGAAGAGACATTTCAGTAGTTCCCAACATATAAAAGGATGGAAAGAGAAATTTTTGATTTCCTCATCTTCTGGGTAAATTATAAAACTGACAGAGAAAGTGCCAGGAAAGAAAACGATTCCCACCACGGGTGTAGTACTGGGACTGAACAATACAGAAGAAAAATGAAACAGTAAGTACAAGTATTGTAGTCCCAAACATTTTTATAACTAGAGAAGTCTAGCTATTTGACCAATATTTTTAAAAACCCTAGAAATTCAGAATAGAGCTTCCCTTTGGCAGGCCTTATGTTGGGATTTGGCTGAAGAGATGGATGGCAGGAAGAATGTCCTTGAATACTGGAAATATTGTATGTCTCTATATAGATGATTGTTGTTGGTGGTCAGTCACTAAGTTGTGTCCCACTCTGCGACCCCATGGACTGCAGTAGGCCAGGCTTCACCATCTCCCAGAGTTTGCTCAAACTCATGTCCACTGAGTCAGTGATGCCATCCAGTCATCTCATCCTCGGTCTCCCCTTTCTCCTCTTGCCCTCAATCTTGCCCAGCATCAGGGAATTTTACAATGAGCCAGCTCTTTCCATCAGGTGGCCAAAGTATTGAAGCTTCAGCTTCAGCATCAGTCCTTCCAATGAATATTCAGGGTTGATTTCCTTTAGAAGTGACTAGTTTGATCTCCTTGCTGTCCAAGGGACTCTCAAGAGTCTTCTCCAGCAACACAGTTTGAAAGCATCATTTCTTCAGCTCTCAGCCTTCTTTATGGTCCAACTCTCACATCCGTGCATGATTACTGGAAAAACCATGCTTTGACTATACAAACCTTTGTTGGCAAAGTTACGTCTCTGCTTTTTTAATACACTGCCTAGGTTTGTCATAGCTTGAAGGAGCAAGTATCTTTTAATTTCATGGCTGCAGTCACTGTCCACAGTGATATACATATTTGTCTTATACACATATATATATGTATAAAAGTTCATCTAGCTGTACATGTAAGATCTGTGTACTTTATAGTACGTATGATGATATAGTATGTATTGTAAAATAATCCAGATTGTTGGCATCATGTAAACCAGATGTTTAGGGTCAACTATGGTTTTCATTTTATTCCCAGATACTTTTATGCTTTTGCAGTCATTTAACCTTATTACATATAGGCAGTAAACACATAAACACAGTTGAGTCAAGCTTTGGCAAGCTAACAGACTATGTTTTTTTTCCTTTTTCTAAGTTTAGGTGAAGTCCCCGTTTCTAATCCCTAACAGTTGGATATTTAGGGAGCCTCCAATTTTTTGCTATTATCGTTCCTTGTACACAAATTTTTTTAATTTAATTTTTTTATTGACACCCCTACCTCCCACTGTAACCAATGTAAATAACTCTGTGTTTTTTCTTCCAGGACTTGCTCTATAGTCATAAATTTTTACACATGTGCACACACACACACACTGTTAATTGTTTAACAAAAACAGGATTTTTACAATGTACTTTCCTGGATCTTCCTTTTCTCACTGTATTTGCATCATTCTTTTCTATGAGTGTCTAATATGCTGTGCTCCAATTGGTTGACATTAATTTTGCTTCCCTACTTTCTGCCACTACAAACATTGCTACAGTAGATATCTCTATATATACCTTATATACTAGAGATTTGTTGATAATACTGGCGTTTTTATTTCTTTTTTTTTTGTTTGTTTTTTTGTAAATTAATTAATTTATTTTAATTGGAGGCTAATTACTTTACAATATTGTAATGGGTTTTGCCACACATTGATATGAATCAGCCATGGGTGCCTTGTACACAAATTTTTTTAAAAGTTATGTATTTATTTGTGGCTGTGTCAGGTCTTAGTTTCTGCAGGCAGGATGCTTCCTTGTGGCAAGTGGGCTCTCTAGTTGTGCAGTTGTGCAGTTGTGCAGCAGTTGGGCTCAGTAGTTGGGGCGCGCAGGCTTAGTTGCCCTACAGCATGTAAGATTTTAGTCCCCCGACCAGGGGTCAAACCCATGCCCCCTCCTTTGGAAAGCGGATTCTTAACCATTGGACCACCAGGGAAGTTCCCTTGTACATAAATTTATGTGTGTATCTTCAGTTATTAACTGAAAGTTAATTTCCAGGAAGCTCCCTTTCAGTAAATTGAAGAGGATATGGCATGAAAACCCTATGCCAACAGTTTTCTATAAATTAAATGTGACCCATGTCTCAAAATAAGATGACTATGATTAAACACTGTTTAAACCACTTGGACCAACTTAGGGTAAAAGGCTCAGGTTGTAGCATTAGTCTTTTCCTTAAAAGTATTGGAGTTTGGAGTACCCAAAAGAGAATATTGAGCATCTAAATGTTCTACTTTTCTAAACCATGTGCTCAGTCACTCAGTTGTATCTAACTCTACGACCCCATGGACTGTAGCTTACCAGGCTCCTCTGTCCATGGAACTGTCCAGGCAAGAATACTGCATTTCCTGCTCCAGGGGATTTTTGGTACTCAAGGACCGAATTCACGTCTCCTGCATTTCCTGCATTGACAGGCAGATTCTTTACCACTGTACTACCTGGGAAGCCCAGGATAGTAAGCATCTAAATATTCTACTTTTCCTAAGCATACTCAGGTTTAATTTCTTTCTCTAGAAACTCATTCTCAGTCTTTAAATTTTAAAGGACAGATCATAATGTTTGGGGAATTTTCCAAAATTTTAGATACTTTAAAAAACGTTGATCTAACTTCTGATAAAAAATGCATCTCTCATTATCAGCTATTTTAAGATATATAAATCGAGATCCAAGCTCTTTTTGATTTGGACTATGTTATACAGGCAATATTTTCATATTACTGAGTAATTACTTGATTGCAGGTGTGTTTACTTTGACATTACTTAGATCTACTTTCTCTCTGCCCTTCAAAACCCATTCCTTTTGTTTTCTAGAACATATATTGTGGTTGGCAGCAGCAAGTGAAACCTCAGCCTCCATCTGCATTTCTCAAAGCTCTCAGCACAATAGTGTAGACATTTGTTTATGAACACAACAGCGTAAGATATCTGTATTTTTGGTTGGAATCCAGTTCATCTGTTACAATTTAGTGATGTTCTAAGCTTTTACTTCCATTTTGTAGACCCTGAAATGACTTCATATCTTGGCTGAGCTTCAGAGTTTCAACATACACAGTCAGATCTAGACTTTCTTATCCCCCTACCATGCTGGGCTGTTACCAGCAGTTTCTGGGGCATGAAAAACACCCAAACTGGCAAACTTCAGAAAAAGCAGGCATTTTTTTCCCCCCAGGAATATTTTGCTTCATTGTGACAAAAGGCCAACCTGTTCCCCTGTTTAAAATATGCAGTGGAGTTATTTTAGCTTCTGAAAATTTCCGTGCTGAGTAAGAGTATATATTGAGAAAAAGGGCGGGGGGCGGGGAGGAATCCAATCAACTTTTCTAAGCTGAGTAATTGTGTAGTGCTCTGAAGCCTTCAACACTGGTCTGGATCCTTGCAACCCTCACCTAGATAAGTGCTTAGGTTGTTAGTAGTCAAACTTACACCTCTATTCTCTCCATAATCATTCTGATGGGAAAGGATTCTTCTCTGCAGAAACTAAACAGCTCCAGAAAAAAGATCTACAGATACTAACATTTATAGGTCTGTCAGTGACAAAGCTAGCTGGAAGACTCATTGCCTTGTGATGAAGCTCTCCAGGCACCAATGGAAACTGGTATTTCTAATTAGCTTGTTACGGTCATATTCTTTAGTATAAACAGATAGCCAAAGAACCAGACATTGGAGGAAAACCTCTGATATGAAAGACAGAGACCAAACAACGCAGGACGAGGTGCAGGAATGGGGGATAAAGGAAACAGAAGTAAAAAGACTCAGAGAGTAAAGAGGAAACAGTGACTAAGAAAAGTGTTAGAGAGAGGAACCAATACAATACATGCACAAAATGAAAATGAGAAGTCTTAAAAATGGGACAGAGAAAAAGAAATAGTTCTTGGAAATTAAAAGTTGGAAAGCGAGTTCAGCAGAAGGGTTTCAAGACAGAGCTGAAGAAATCTCCCAGAAAGTAAGACAAAGAGATGGATGATGTGAGAGAAAAAAGAGGATAATGAGAGGATCAATTCAGGAAGTTCAGTTCAGAAGATCAGTGGTTGCCAGGATCAGAGGGGAGGAGAAGGGAAGGTGAATAGGCAGAGCAGAGAGGAATTTTGGGGAGGTGAAGTGAAATACTCCATATGATACCTAACAGTGAATAAACATCATTATACGTTTGTCCAGACCCACAGAATATACAACACCAAGAGTGAACCCTAAGGTAAATTTTGGATGATTTTGGATGATTATGATGTGTCCGCGTAGGTTCATCAGTTGGAACAAATATACCACTCTGGTGGAGATGTTGCTAACCAGGGAGGCTGTTGCATATGTAAGGACAGGAGGTATATTGGGACTCTCTGTACCTTCCCCTTAATTTTGCTGCAAACCTGAAGCTGTTCTAAAAAAATTCTTTTTAAAAAAGCCTTAAAAGAAAGAAAAAAGTCTTGCAGAGAGTAAAACCTGATCCCATATAATGGATTGGAAATCTCAATGGCAATGGCATCAGACTTCTTCAGTGGCATCAGAAGTCCTCACACTTCTCCATGAAGCTTACAGCAAATGATGCAGGGCCTCAATATCCTGAAGGAAAGTGATTTCCAAACCAGAATTCTGTTCCCAGGTAAACCGCCAATCAAATGTGAGGATAGGATAAAGATGTTTTTAGCCATTCAAGAATTTAAAATATTTCCACCCTACTAGACTACCAAGAATTACCATATGATTCAGCAACTCTACTTCTAGGCATATATCAAAAGACTTGAAAGCAGAGACTCAGATACTTGTACTCCAATGTTCATAACAAAATTGTTCCCAGTAGCCAAAAAGTGGAAACAACCTCAATGTCCATCAGCAGGTAAATGGATAAACAACATCCAATGGAGTATTTTTCAGGCTTAAAAATAAATAAAATTCTGATGTATGCTATAACATGGGTAAACCTTGATAACATTGTGCTAAGAAAAAACAAGTCAGACACAAAAGGGTAAATATGTATGATTTCACTGATATGAGGTACCTCAGTTCAGTCCAGTCATGTCTGACTCTTTGTGACTCTGTGGACTGCAGCACGCCAGGTTTCCCTGTCCATCACCAACTCCCAGACTTGCTCAAACTCATGTCCATAAAGTCAGTGATGCCATACAACGATCTCACCCTTCTCCTCCTGCCTTCAATCTTGCCCAGTGAGTCAGTTCTTCCCATCAGGTCGCCAAAGTATTGGAGTTTCAGCTTCAGCATCAGTGCTTCCAATGAATATTCAGGACTGATTTCCTTTAGGATGGACTGGTTGGATCTCCTTGCAGTCCAAGGGACTCTCAAGAGTCTTCTCCAACACTATAGTTCAAAAGCATCAATGCTTTGGGGCTCTAGAATAAGCAAGTTCATAGAGACAGAAATAGAGGTTACCATGGGTTGTGGGAGGAGAGGGAATGAAGAGATATTGTTTACTGAGAACAAAATTTCTGTTTGGGATGATGAAAAAGTTCTGGAAATGGATAGTGGTGACTTACACAACATTGTGAATATACTTAACAACACTGAATTGTATACTCTAAAATGGTTAAAATGGTTAATTTTTTGTTATGCATATTTTACCACAATGTAAAAGGGTTGTAAAAGGAAGACAATGTGGTCATAGTAGTCTACTTGACATTTCCAGATCGTTGGGGCTTTAAGAAGTAGTCAGAAACTCAAATTAACATAGGATATCTCCAGAGTTTTAACTTGTAAATTTTAAAAACACTGTCTGAGTCAGACAAAAATAACTCTACAGTCATTTAGGCTTAGTTGAGACTTCTAGGGAGATATACTAGCAGGCTATTATGATATGGTGGAAAGACTGGATTGAAGAACTCCAGATTCTACTCAGTCCTTTAAATTACTTTATCTCATTGCTTGTGTTTTCCTGTAAAATGAGATAAGGAATGTCCGATATCTCATTCAAAAGTGTTGGAGTAAATGCAACACTGTCGTGTATTCAGTCAGCTTCTTGAAAGATGCCTTACATGAGCCTCACATCTGATGTCATTGTGTGAGTAAATTGATAAAGAAATGTCTTAGTCTTTTACTTAAAAACAGAAAGCTATTCTCTCATGTCATACAGAGATCATGTTCTGTTTGAGTCGGTGGTGTCAATTTATTGAACAAAAGTCAAGATGTTAGGTTTCACAGGCTTGTTCTAGTATTTAAAACACTTTTTATTAGGTAATAAGACTCTTGTTTTACCCTCATTATTTGGTAAGATGCTTAAATATCTAGAAAGCGTTTCTTCTAAGTTCAAGTGAAATGAAAGTCCTCTCAAACTCACAGAGCCCCACTTTCTTCATCTGTAAAATGATGTTATGCTCTACCTTGTCCACTTGACAGGGTTGTTTTGAGAGTTCCAAAGAGGTCCTTTCGTTCACCTATTTATTTGGTAAATATTCTCTGTGAGCTTATGAACTAGAAGCTGGGATGTTGGGAATATAATGCTCAGCAAGAGACATGATCCATACCTTCCTGAAGTTTCCAGTTATGTGGGATTGAAATGTATGTTAAAGCACTTAGAACAGTGCCTGGCACACTGCTGCTGCTGCTGCTAAGTCCCTTCAATCATGTCCGACTCTGTGCGACCCCATAGACAGCAGCCCACCAGGCTCTGCCGTCCCTGGGATTCTCCAGGCAAGAACACTGGAGTGGGTTGCCATTTCCTTCTCCAATGCATTAAAGTGAAAAGTGAAAGTGAAGTCGCTCAGTGGTGTCCAACTCTAGCAACCCCATAGATTGCAGCCCACCAGCTCCTCCGTCCATGGGATTTTCCAGACAAAAGTACTGGAGTGGGGTGCCATTGGCTTCTCCGTTCCTAATTGATCATTAATTTTGTGTGTTAGTTTGTCTGGGATATGGGAGACCCAGGTATTTGGCTAAAGATTATTTCTGGGTATGTCTGTGAGGTTGTTTCCAGATGAGGTTAGCATTTGAATCAGTAGATTGAGTAAATCAAATGGCCCTCCCCCAGTGTGGATGGGCATCATTCAGTCTGTTGAGGGCCTGACTACTGCACTGAGAGAGTAGTCTTCTTCTGCCCTTGGACTAGGACTTCTATCATTGGAGATCCTGCTTTTCAGGCCTTCAGACTCAAACTGGAACTTACTCTATGGTTCTTGGGCCTTCAGACTTGGACTTGAAATTCTATCATATTGATTCTTCTGGTTCTCAAATTTTCAGACTCGGAGTGGAACTATACCACCAGTTTTCCTGGGTCTCAAGCTTATAAATGGGATATTGTGGGATATCTCAGCCTCCATAATTGCATGAGCCAATTCCTTCCAATAAATCTCTTTACCTATATACATATGAATTTGTATATACATATACAAAAGTAGTGGGCCACTTTTGGTAAGCAGAACTGGATATAGATATGCACTGGTTTTCCTCTTGGTTCTGTTTCTTGGACAAAGCCTGATTAATACACTACCCTTGAAATATTCTCATTCTTTAGTTGCAACCCCATGGACTGTAGCCCACCAGGCTCCTTTGTCCATGGGATTTCCCAGGCAAGAATACTGGAGTGGCTTGCCATTTCCTTCTCCAGGGAATCTTTTCAACTCAGGGATTGAACCTGCATTTCCTGCATTGGCAGGCAGATTCTTTATCACTGAGCCACCAGGGAAGCCCACCCTCAAATTTATCCACACACACCCAGGTCAGTGCCCTGAAATCAAGAAGGTGGACCTCAGCTGCAACTTGGTTGTTTATTTTGTGATGTCATATTGCCAATATTTATGGCACTCCTAGGCCATTGCTACTCATTCTGTAAGTATAGGAGTCATTCTTCTGCCCTATAATATAAAACTTCAGTGAGAGAGCAAGTCATCCAAATTATATTCCCCAGAGAGCAGGCAAATGCAATTTTATGTCCAGAGCAGAGAGGATTCAAAAGTTTACCAAAGTCCTAGGAACTTAAATGGTAGGCAGGGGTAATATTGCTGTTCATCACTGTCTACTTATTTTCTATTTAAAGAGTTTTATCTTCTTAGTAGAGGGGGTTGGTTTAATAGAGTGTCGGGGGAAATGTCTAGTGAGTGTATTGATTGAATGGATGATGATAAATGTGGGCAACTTATCTCCTAACCTTCCTCTAGGTTTGCCTAGCTGAGGATGAATAAAATTATTTTTAATATATCCCAGAAAATCTTTTTTCATTGTCTCGGGATTTTGGTGCCATACATATGCTTAAATGACTTCCCCCCCTCCCCGCCAGAAACAGTAAGAATTTGTAGATTGGCACCAGGTGGAAAATCTTTAATACATGGTACTTTATGCCAAAATGTTAAGTTTCATCATCTCAGCTAGGAACAATTAAGTTATGCTAGGATACTACTTGGACTCACCTGGTGGCTCAGACGGTAAAGAATCCTCCTGCAGGAGACTCAGGTTCGACCCCTGGTGGGGAAGATCCCCTGGAGAAGGAAATGGCAGCCCACTCCACTATTCTTGCCTGGAGAATTCCATGGACAGAGGAGCCTGGTGGGTTATAGTCCATGGGGTTGCAAAGAATCAGACAAGACTGAGCAATTAAAACACACACACGAGATACTACTTAAGGAAGGAAACAAAGAAATATATACACTATTCACATATCAAATATGTTCACATTTTACAGAGAAGATGGTCATAATATTTCAAGGGGAGAAAGTCAGGATGTTCATTATCAAGGGCAAGAAGAGGTTTCTAAGGCATGTCACACATTGTGTGCAAAGTAGAAGCAACCTGAAGGGATAGAAGGAATGAGACTGTATAACAAAGCAAATTCATTTATGTCAGATTCCATTTTCTAATTTGAAATATTTCTGGAAAAAGGTTGTACAGAAGACAGCATTCTTATTATTGTACACTTCCTCCCTTTTGCTTGCTCGAAACAGATGCAGTGCTGAAAATGTTTTTACTTTGATGTTGTAGCTGGAAGTGTACTTCTGTCATATCCAGAGTGAGTGATTAATACTGTTCAGGATGATCCCTTCAAATAATAGGGTTTCCTTGCTTTTAAGGTCACTTGGGCTATAATGTTGTTATTGTCCTTTATTCTGCTCTGTGGTCTCATTTTCACGAAGGATTGGTAGAAAAATAGAGAGGATATTGGGTACCACTTGTTCGTGGGCCTGATGCCACTCCCACCCTGTCCCTGTGGTCCTGTGTCTTCTTACTAATGATGGACATGCATGCAGGAGGGGTCTTAAAAGGGTGCAGTGCTTGGGTTTCAACATGGATTCAATAGCAGCAGCAACAACAGAGATTGACTCCTAGGTATTTTTCCTTCAAGTTAGAAACTAGAGTGGAAATGCTTAAAGAGCATTTGTAATTCAAGAAAATTTGTGGCACTAGAAGTGAAAATATCAGAGGTTATATTAAACACTGATAGAAAAAGTTTTTTGAACAGAATGTAACTAAATTTCAAACAATTTTTAATTCCACTGAATATTAAACCACATCTCAAAATCTGTAATAAAAAATTCACTCAAACCTTTTGAAAAGAAAGAGTCGTCTCTTTCTGGTTCCCTTAAGTTAACCTGAATTTCTGTCCTGTCGCTTTTATGTAAGGAAACACATGGCCTCAAACTTGGCTTTCTGGTTATAATAATTTCCTGTTGTAGGTTTGTCTTTAGTTAGTTTCCAAAAATCTTATACGCCAAAGGTTTTGGAGCCACACACATTTCTGCTTTGTAGTCTCATTTTCATAGAGGGTAGGGAAAGAAGAGAGAGATTGTGTAGTTCTTATTTACAGAAGAAATATACGCGTTTGGTTAAACTGAAATAGTTCAGGAAATTCTAAACTGACTATTGTTGTTGCTATTGTTTGGTGGAAGTAACGAAATGAGGAAGCTTTAAATAGTTAATAAAACACAGGACTCCTGGGTTCCAACGTCCAACTCTGTCACTATGCTCCTGGGTGACACTGGGCAGGGTACCATCCCTCTCTGGGCCTCTTGACTTATTTGTAAATTGGGTATCTTTGACTAGAGTATGTCTAATGATACATAATATATAATTATATATAAGTGGACAAAACAGTGTAGTCTATAGAACAATGTCCTGCTTGTTTGCTGGGCTAATCCTTCCTTATTTTATCGTCATGCTTGGGCCAACACATTTGGAGTACTTTGTATTTTCTTGTAGGCCTGAAGAAAAGCATTTTCCTATACTGTATTAACTTCTGAAAATGCAAGATTTTGGCTTAATATGTTTTTTCCAGCTTTTTATTTTATAACATTTCAAACCTTCAGAAAAGCTTCAGGAATATTCAGTGAAGAGCTGTATACCCCTCACTTAGATTTACTGATTGTTGACATTTTGCCAAATTTGTTTCATTTTTATTTCTCTACTCCCTTCCTGGATATAAGGGCATTGCTGAACCATTTGAAAATTTATTGCCGGCATCATGACACTTCATCCCTAAACACCATAGCATATATCGCCTAAGAAAAAGGATATTCTCTTACATAACCACTAGATAATTCCCTGAGGATTTTAACATTGATTCTACACTATTATTTAAAATCCACTATGTATTCAAATTTCCCCAGTCATCCCAATAGTGCCCTATGTAGTTTATTTTTTGTGGTTTAGCATCCAATCAAGGATCATCTGTTGCATTCCATTGTCCCTTGATTAACCCCTCCCTTGTTCTACAGTGTCCCCAGCTTTCTCTGACTGCTTTTCTTCTGGCTGCACTGCATGGCTTGAGGGATCTTAGTTCCTTAACCAGCAATTGAATCCAGGCCCTTGGCAGTGAAAGAACGGAGTCCTAACCACTGGACAGCTAGGGAATTCCCGGTGCTGACATTTTCTGAGGAGTTCGAGTCAGTTGTTTTGCAGAATGCCCATCACATCAGATTTGCCAGTGTGTGCTCAGTCGCTCAGTTGTGTCTGACTCTTTTCGACCATCTAGACTGTAACCCGCCAGGCTCCTCTCTCCATGGAATTTTCCAGGCAAGAATACTGGATTGGGTTGCCATTTCCTTCTCCGGGGGATCTTCTGGACCCAGGGATCAAACCTGTGTCTCCTGCTTGGAGGGTGAATTCTTTAGCCCTGTGCCACATAGGAAGCCCTAGATTTGTCTAGTTGTGTCCTAATGATAAGTTTCAGGTTAAACTTATAAAAAATATATTTGTTTATTTATTTTTGGTTGCACTGGGTCTTCCTTGCTGCATGCAGGCTTTCTCTAGTTGCAGCAAGCGGGGGCTACTCTTCGTTGTGGTGTGTGGACTTCTCATTGTGGTGGCTTCTCTAGTTTGCAGAGCACAGGCTCTAGGTGCACAGGCTCAGTCTTTTTGGAACTTGGGTTTAGTTGCTCCATGGCATGTGGAATCTTCCTGGCCCAGAGATCAAACCTGTGTTCCCTGCATTGGCAGGAGGATTCTTAACCACTGTACCACCAACCAGGTCCTCAGGTTAAATGTTTTTTGGAAGGGATAGTATGTAAGTATTGTGTCCTCCGTGTACCACATCAGAGGTGTATGATGTCATACTTGGTGCTGAGGTGTGGTTATTCGGTTAAAGTGGTAGTTACCAGATGTCTGCAGTGTTACAATTCTATTTCCCGATATAATTAATGAGTGATTTCAGGAATGACAGGCTTCCCAGGTGTGCTAATGGTAAAGAACCCACCTGCCAATGCAGGAGACATAGGGGACATGGGTTCGATTCCTGGGTTGGGAAAATCCCCTGGAGGAGGGCATGGCAACCCACTCCAGTATTCTTGCCTGGAGAATCCCATGGATAGAGGAGCCTGGTGGGCTACAGTCTACAGGGTAACAAACATTCAGACACAACTGAAGCAACTTAGCACACATGCAGGCTCAGGAATGACTGAGACCTTGTGGATGTCTCATTTCTTGAGGGTTTTGGCATTCATTATTAACAATGACCATAAAGTTATCATATTTTGATTGTCCCAGACAAAGGTGACTTGGGATAATCAACAGATCTCTGGCAGAATGGAAGAAAGAGTTGGTCACTGTGAACTAAACCACAAATAAGCCTTAGTGTGTGTGTGTGTGTGTGTGTGTGTGTGTGTGTGTGCATGAACATGGGTATGGGCATGTTTGAAATGAAAGTGTTGAGGTAGAGAAACTTTGACACATTGTTAGATAAGGTTGGGATGCCTAACGTGGGGAATCCAAGAAAAGTTAACTTTTGTTGAATGTTGAACAGAACATACTCTGCTGTTACTCTTTCTTTGCAATTTCTCTACAGTATGAGACCTAAAGCTTGACAATAATGGGTACAGATAACACCCATATATAATCTTTGTGGGTTTTTTTATGGTGAGTTACAGCTTCCTTTCTTTTTTCTTTTTCATTTTTTCCCTGTTATAGTTTTGGTTACAATATCACTATATTTTGTTAGATAAGATTAGGGTATTATTAATAGGAAATACAATTATAAATTAATAATGTAAGAGAAGCAGAAGTTTGCAAGAGATTTTGCAGGGGGTGAAGTGCTTGATCCCATGTGATCAAGTGAGAGTAAAAAACAATCTGAGCATACCTGTTTTTATCTTGAAGAATTATGCCACAATGCGTCCATATATGTTTTTCTAATGTTTCTTTGAATTATTGGAGTTAATTCTCAACGAAGGCAGAATTCTATGTTAGTTGTGGGAATAGTTATTAATGATATGGAGAACAACCAAATTTTGCAATAAAGAGCATATTGTATAGAAGAACAAAAATAAATAATAGCTGTAGTCACTTGTTTAGTCGCTAAGTCATGTCTGACTCTCCTGCATTGGCAGTTGGATTCTTTACTACGAAGCCACCTGGGAAGCCCAACAATAGTCATGGTGATGATCAAAGATGTCGATGAGCATTAATGAAAGGTCCCGGAAAGCAAAGGTATTCTAATGATAGAGTAGTAACTGGAACAGAGAGCATGGAAAGTGAATTGTGCCAGGGATTACATTTTAAACGGCAAGGATAATCTGGCATAGGAAATAAAACCACAAAACAATTGATTCCATGTATTTAAGCAAGAGAAATGTAGAAGTCCAAAAAGAGCCCTTTTTTGCGTCACAAAATTATACTAGCATATGTCTTCTTTCGTTATCTTCAGATTTCTCTAATTTATCAGATGATTCGAACCCAAGGCAGGGAGAACAATGCTCTACTATGATGTCAGTGCTTTAGGAAAAAAGAGCCAGGAATTTGAAACGTAAGCTTTTTGCAAGTACAAAGATATCATTGTTGCTGCTGCTGGGCTTCTAGAATAACTGTGCGATTGTTAATTATGAAAATAGATAATAGTCGTGAATACAATTTGTCTTCTAATAGGAGTGCTATGCCACTAAAGCACACACAATGGAGATCACAAGAACAATCAACAAAGTGCAGGATATTGGGACTTGCGTGTGTGTCTGCTCAGTCGTTCAGTCGTGTCCGACTCTTCCCGACCCCATGGACTGTAGCCTACCAGTCTCCTCTGTCCATGGGATTTCCCAGGCAAGAGTACTGGAGTGGGTTGCCATTTCCTTCTCCAAATATATTAGGACAACTTACTTTAAAACTGCAATACAGTCGAAATATACTGTTCAGAACACAGAATTGTCTCATGAGTGAATAATGAAGTAGCCGTGATTTATTAGCTTTATTTAAAGCTGTCTACAAGTTGAACATTTTAAAGCACTTTTTTTTTTTTTTTAAACACCTCTGCAATTTCCTGGAGCCATGATTTCTTTTTTTTTTTGAGCCACAGTGGTTAATCAGATTTTGGTGTTTCAGTAATTATGTCAATTAATGTATGCTGAGAGTAATTTCATTTGTTGAAACGGATACCAGGTAAATATGTAATTAGTAGAAGGTTGTCTCTTTAAGGTTTGGTGTGCAATTTTCCAAGATAGCCACAGTATGGAGAGTAGAGTTTTAAATTATAATAATTTCTGGTTAGGGACCAAACTAGGATCTACTTGATTTCCTGACAACTGAAGTAAAATGACAGTTTCTTCCCACCTTCTCCTACCAATCAAAGACACATTATAGGGTGAATAATCATCCCAATTTGCCCAGGATAGTCCCACTTCTGGAACTAAATGTCCTCTACCTAGAGAAATCCTTTGGTTCAAAGCAAAAAAAGCATAGTCAGTCACCTTAATACACACATCTCACTTGAAAATAAATACTGTACTTACGTAGTTTTTAGAAGTCATAGGTTTCCCTGATGGTTCAGCAAGTAAAGAACCCACCCGCAATGCATGAGACACAGGAGATGCTAGTCTGATCCCTGGGTGGGGAAGATTCCCTGGAGAAGAAATGGCAACCCACTCCACTATTCTTGCTGAAAAATCCCATGGATAGACAGGGCCTGGGGGCTACAGTCCATGGGGTTGCAAAGAGTTGGACACAACTGAGCGACTGAGCATGCACACAACATATAGAAAAGCAATTTAAAAATAAATTTTCATCCATATTGTCACTAAACTTTATATAGAGAATATATAATTTAACAATTTAAAAAAGCAATTTTAGTCACACATACATACAAGTCTATGTCACTGATTAACAAATGCACATCCTCACAAAACTGTATGTATAATTTTAATGAATCCATGAAATTATAACATATTTCCATGTTATATTACTTAATTACCTTTTATTGTAGGACATTTATGTTGTTTTTCTGTTTTTTCCTCATTACAAATGATAATGTTATAAATATCTTTGTATATATAATATTCCTCTTTTAAATTTAAGAAATATAACTTTGGGGGAAAACATACCTATGGTAGAATTGTATTGACAACATATAAACAGTTAAAATTATAAATATTTTCTTCTGCTAGTTTCTTATCAGCTACCCTGCTATTTAAATAACTGTGACATGAAAATTCCTGGTCATATGAGCCTATTCTAGAAACTGGCTACTAGTCTTATTTGGCTAGTTGAAACAATGTGTTTATTTGTTTGTTCTGAATGTCAGTAAATTTTCATTACAAATGAAAATGTTGTTTCCTCTTTTTAGGATTTTTCAAAAGAATAATTGCACTTGGAGGAAAATGAGGTCACTGGGTAATCACAATTTCATAAAGAAACATCTACTGTGTTCCAAAATTGACAGAGGCATCGAGGACACAGAAATATTACCAAGTCATTTTTGAAAACAGATGTTTGGTAGGAGCCAATTTTTATACTAAGCCTGACCAATGAACTCTCCCTTGATGCTTCCCTTTAGGATTTCTGAAGTAGAGGTATGAAAATCTAAAAACTCAAGTCCTCTTCTGTACTGTAATTAAAAAAGAACAGCCTGAGCCTACAAAATCTAAACTTAAATACAGAACGGATAAGTCATCAAATCAGTTAACATTTATTGGGTAACTGCCATTGCCTGGCCAGTCCCTATCTGGTAGAGTTTATCAAGTGATAGAAAAAAGTCACGAAATGTGTGAATTAGAAAATTATAGAATAATTTTAATTGGAAAATAATAGAATCATGTGGTAAGTTTCGTAACAGTAGTGTGGAAAAAGAGGGTTGTGTCTCCTTGTGCACCTGCTTATTTTTAGTATGTATTTGGCTGCACGGTCTCAGTTGTGGCAGGCCAGATCCTCGGTCTTCATCAGGAATTCCCTGATCCGGATCAAACCCAGGCCCCCTGCACTGGGAGTGAGGAGTCTTAGCCACTGGACTACGAGAGAAGTCCCAACCTGTGTATTTACAATGACAAAAACTGTAAACAACCTAAATGTCTGTAGACAAGATATAAATAAATACGTTATGAAATAATAATACACTGGGATACTAGGCAACAATGAAATGAATGTATAGGAACTATATGTATCTATGCCAATAACTCTTACAAATAAAACACTGAATATAAAAAGCAAGTTTTAGAAGAATAGATTCAGGTTGATATCATTCATGTAAATTTTGAAACATGCAAAAGAATATATTGCTAAATGCATGCAACGATAAGCATGGAATTCAGGATAACAATCCTCTGTTGGGAGGGTGGGGCAGGGGGAGGCGGGCTAAGGAGTGGAGAGGAAGGAAGACCTAGTACCAAAGGAGATACATAGGAGGGTTCAAGTATTTTGGAAATGTTTTATTTCTCAAGCTTCTGGGAGAGTACATGATTGTTGATTATATTATTTTGAAAAATATAACAATACATTGAGATATACATAAATCAAAGTGCCACATAAGCAGAGAAGAGGCTGCTGATTCTGAATGGAAGCAGCAATCTGCATAAGCTTTTTGGATGAGTTGGCACTGATGGATAAATTGGTCTTGATGGATGAGTAGACATTCAGTAAGTCCAGACGGCAGGAGAGGAGATTCTGGGGTGATGGACGAGCATGGGCAAAGGCATGGAAATGTTCCATGCAAGAGATGACTTAGGATGTGTAGAAATATATATGCTGAAATAAAGGAAGTTAATAAAGGAGGTCAATACTGTAACTGGGACCAGACCATCAAAGACCTTGAACTGAAATGTAAATAATTTACTAGGCTGAAATGTAAAATAATTTACTAGGCTTTGTAAATGTGTGTATGTGTATGTGTGTGTGTGTCAGTTGCGTCCGACTCTTTGAGACCTCATGGACTGTAGCTCACCAGGCTCCTCTGTCCGTGGGATTTCCCAGACAAGAATACTGGAGTGGGTTGCTATTTCTTTCTCCAGGGAATCTTCCTGACCTGGGGATCGAACCTCGGATTCTTTACCACTGAGCAGGCTTTGTAAATATGTGCTTGTAAATGGGTCTGGACTATAATTTGTTATATTCTTCATGTAATTCCAAAGGATTGATAATTTCTTCAATCAAGATGTTATCTGAATCCGATCCTTTTAGATCTATCAGATCAGATCAGTTGCTCAGTCGTGTCCGACTCTTTGCAACCCCATGAATCGCAGCACGCCAGGCCTCCCTGTCCATCACCAACTCCCGGAGTTCACTCAGACTCATGTCCATTGAGTCAGTGATGCCATCCAGCCATCTCATCCTCTGTCCTCCCCTTCTCCTCCTGCCCCCAATCCCTCCCAGCATCAGAGTCTTTTCCAATGAGTCAACTCTTCGCATGAGGTGGCCAAAGTACTGGAGTTTCAGCTTTAGCATCATTCCTTCCAAAGAAATCCCAGGGCTGATCTCCTTCAGAATGCACTGGTTGGATCTCCTTGCAGTCCAAGGGACTCTCAAGAGTCTTCTTCAACACCACAGTTCAAAAGCATCAATTCTTTGGCACTCAGCCTTCTTCACAGTCCAACTCTCACATCCATACATGACCACAGGAAAAACCATAGCCTTGACTAGACAGACCTTTGTTGGCAAAGTAATGTCTCTACTTTTGAATATGCTATCTAGGTTGGTCATAACTTTCCTTCCAAGGAGCAAGCGTCTTTTAATTTCATGGCTGCAGTCACCATCTGCAGTGATTTTGGAGCCCCCAAAAATAAAGTCTGACACTGTTCCACTGTTTCCCCATCTATTTCCCATGAAGTGATGGGATCAGATGCCATGATCTTCGTTTTCTGAATGTTGAGCTTTAAGCCAACTTTTTCACTCTCCACTTTCACTTTCATCAAGAGGCTTTTGAGTTCCTCTTCACTTTGTGCCATAAGGGTGGTGTCATCTGCATATCTGAGGTTATTGATATTTCTCCCAGCAATCTTGATTCCAGCTTGTGTTTCTTCCAGTCCAGCGTTTCTCATGATGTACTCTGCATATAAGTTAAATAAACAGGGTGACAATATACAGCCTTGATGTACTCCTTTTCCTATTTGGAACCAGTCTGTTGTCCTATGTCCAGTTCTAACTGTTGCCTCCTGACCTGCATAGAGGTTTCTCAAGAGGCAGGTCAGGTGGTCTGGTATTCCCATCTCTTTCAGAATTTTCTATAGTTTATTGTGATCCACACAGTCAAAGGCTTTGGCATAGTCAATAAAGCAGAAATAGATGTTTTTCTGGAACTCTCTTGCTTTTTCCATGACCCAGCGGATGTTGGCAATTTGATCTCTGGTTCCTCTGCCTTTTCTAAAACCAGCTTGAACATCAGGAAGTTCATGGTTCACATATTGCTGAAGCCTGGCTTGGAGAATTTTGAGCATTACTTTACTAGCGTGTGAGATGAGTGCAGTTGTGCAGTAGTTTGAGCATTCTTTGGCATTGCCTTTCTTTGGGATTGGAATGAAAACTGACCTTTTCCAGTCCTGTGCCCACTGCTGAGTTTTCCAAATTTGCTGGCATATTGAGTGCAGCACTTTCACAGCATCATCTTTAAGGATTTGGAATAGCTCGACTGGAATTCTATCACCTCCACTAGCTTTGTTTGTAGTGATGCTTTCTAAGGCCCACTTGACTTCACATTCCAGGATGTCTGGCTCTAGGCCAGTGATCACACCATCATGATCATCTGGGTCATGAAGATCTTTTTTGTACAGTTCTTCTGTGTATTCTTGCCATCTCTTCTTAATAGCTTCTGCTTCTGTTAGGTCCATACCATTTCTGTCCTTTATCAAGCCCATCTTTGCATGAAATGGTCCTTTGGTATCTCTGATTTTCTTGAAGAGATCTCTAGTCTTTCCCATTCTGTTGTTTTCCTCTATTTCTTTCAAATCCCTTATGATTATACAGTGGAAGTGAGAAATAGATTTAAGGGCCTAGATCTGATAGACAGAGTGCCTGATGAGCTATGGAATGAGGTTCATGACATTGTACAGGAGACAGGGATCAAGACCATCCCCACAGTTGGGGCATAGACTTGGATTACTGTGATATTGAATGGTTTGCCTTGGAAATGAACAGAGATCATTCTGTCATTTTTGAGATTGCATCCAAGTACTGCATTTTGGACTCTTTTGTTGACCACGATGGCTACTCCATTTCTTCTGAGGGATTCCTGCCCGCAGTAGTAGATATAATGGTCATCTGAGTTAAATTCACCCATTCCAGTCCATTTCAGTTCTCTGATTCCTAGAATGTTGACATTCACTCTTGCCATCTCTTGTTTGACCACTTCCAATTTGCCTTGATTCATGGACCTGACATTCCAGGTTCCTATGCAATATTGCTCTTTACAGCATCGGACCTTGCTTCTATCACCAGTCACATCCACAGCTGGGTATTCTTTTTGCTTTGGCTCCATCCCTTCATTCTTTCTGGAGTTATGTCTCCACTGATTTCCAGTAGCATATTGGGCACCTACTGACCTGGGGAGTTTCACTTTCAGTATCCTATCATTTTGCCTTTTCATACTGTTCATGGGGTTCTCAAGGCAAGAATACTGAAGTGGTTGGCCATTCCCTTCTCCAGAGGACCACATTCTGTCAGATCTCTCCACCATGACCCGCCCATCTTGGGTTGCCCCACGGGCATGGCTTAGTTTCATTGAGTTAGACAAGGCTGTGGTCCTAGTGTGATTAGACTGACTAGTTTTCTGTGAGTATGGTTTTAGTGTGTTTGCCCTCTGATGCCCTCTTGCAACACCTACCATCTTACTTGGGTTTCTCTTACCTTGGGCTCTTCAAATAAAAATAAAATCATGAACCATCACAAGTCATCTACCAAATCCAATTGAGAAACTCATCTGAAAGGTCATTATAATCAGTAGTAAATACAGAGATCTCCCATTGGTAGCATTAAAGAGTCATTTAAATTTTTTCTTATGATTATCCATCAATTTCACCACCTGACCATGTCAGTGACTCTTCAAGTAGAAAGGATTGCCCTAAGAAGGGATGGGAAGATTAATTGGTTTTGTGAAAATCTAAAGCTTGTTAAATTTGCCAGAACTACCTTTCATGTGACCATCATGTGGTCACCAGCAGGTATCTTTCATTGGGTTCATGTGGCAGAGTCTCAAGATTATGGGTTGAGCAACGTGTAAGTCATCAGGGGCCACCTGCAGAGATGATGAAAGTTTATTATATAATATTACGAAAGCAGCACAACATATAGCAAATTGAACTACATGTTTTCTCCCCCCACTTTTTTTGCACATTAAAACTGCAGTTTGAAAAACAACTTCCAGCACAGAAAAGAATTAAAACAGCAGGTGATAATTAGGGCAAAGTTACAACAATGTTACTGCTGATGGGCTATCTGTCAGTTAATGCAAGCTATCACTTCTGCCTAGGAATAGTTATTATTAAAAACGACTTATGAGTGTTAAAGAGGGACATTAAATGTGTTAGTCTCCTTATTTGCTCATTTGGAAATGGTGTAGTTAGGTCCATTAACCAGCCTAGTTCTACCTTGGTCTCGGGGCAGACACACACACAAAGTATGCAACTGAAAGTTATTAACGACCAAAACATAAACCTTAGTGCCTTGAGTTAAAAATCAATTTTCCTAATAAATTAAACTCAAACATTATATACCAGTATGTAATATCAAGAAGAATGTATTAATAATTGCCATGTTGGCAGAGTACAAAGTGCAAGACTTAGAAGGATATAAAAATATAGTAATTTAGAAAATCTGATACCAAAAAAAATAGCTACTGCTGCGTTGGGAGGCTCAGAGTATAGTTCAGTTGTTGAGCTATAATGGTATTCTCTGACTAGCCAAGGTTGAATGTTCAAGATGTAGTTTGAGTATTAATCATTGATTCAAATAAAAGATTGCACAACTGGAGAGGCTCTCCTGGGTTAAGTAGTTTATTCCTGAACTCAGATGTAAGTTTTTTCCTTTGTGTATTCCAGAAGTACTTGAATGTCTTCCCTGCTAAACAAGCAACCTCTTTTGGAATTATTTTTTTTAGCTTTACTCTTCATCAACTACATTCTTTTAGCTAAGAATTCACCGAAGCTTTTGCTGATACGACTTACCAGCTAATTCAAGCTGCCCATTTCAAGTTTAAGCTTTATCGTTTGTTGTGCCTAATAAGAAATCTGATAATATGCTATGCTTTATTTTGGTTCACTTGCAGTATTCTCTCATATAGTCATACTGAGTGGCGTTGTGTGAATAAACCATAGCTTATTTATCCATATTACTGTTGATGAGCATTTGGGTAGTGAAGTACTCATATGTACACAAACAATATCCCCACATAGGATTAATTTTTTTTTTTTGCTGTCTAAGGGTAATATACATAGAAAGACGTGTAATTTGATGAAGTTTTACACACTGAGCACACATGTGCAACCAACACCAAGCCCAGGAAACAGAACATGACCAATTTATGGCCCCTCTCAGTCATTAGCTCTCTTCAAGGGTAACCACTAGCTTAACTTCCAATAGCACAAATGAGTTTTGCTTGTTTTTGTAGAAAACAAACTCTTGTACGTCTCACTTTTTTATTTAGCATCATATTTATGAGATTCATATATATTACTGCATTTAGAAGCAAATTGTTCATTCTTAGTGATGTATAGTGTTCCATTATATATCACTATTTATCTACTTTACTGTCAGTGAACACTCTGGTTGTTTTCCACTTTGAGGGTTATGATAAATAATGTTGCTCTGAGCTGTTTAATAGATATCTTTTGGTATATATTTGATATTGGTTTATGCCTAGGAAATGAATTTCTGGGCCAAAGCATCTTCATGTGTTTAACTTTAGTAGACACAGTCTTTGATCTTTTGAGGAATCATTCTGAGGAAGGCATTTCAGTATAACCATTATGAGAACAACTTTTGGAGTCACTCAGACCAAATTTAGCTTATAAAAGAGTCATACCACTTTGTGCTTAAACTTCTTAAGCTTCAGCTTACTTATCTGTGTAATAGGTATAATAAAATCTTTCTCAAAATATGAGACTTAAGTGAGATATTTATTTTAATGCAAGTTAGCACAACGACTGGCACATAGTAAGTGCTTAGGTTATTATATGGTGGTTATTAATCATTAGCTTTTACAACATAGACAATATGGAGAATCTGAAACAAATATGGGCAATATAATCCACAGTTTTAATTCTCTGATGGAAGAAAATTGAGACTCTGACCCAAAAGGCATTACCAATTCCAGGGAGCATTACACTTGGACCCTGAAAAAAAATCATTTAAACATTATCCCAAAATGCATTTGCAAATTACTCTTGCCAGAGGCAAGGTTCTTGGATGCAGTGCATTAACATCCATTTTTTCCCCCACCAGACTTTACTCTTTAAAGATAAGACTGCCAAGGGCTACTCTGGAAAGTCACTAGTATTATACTTTTTATTATATTTGCCAATTTCACACTTTCCTCAGCCCAACCCCCAAAGTTGTTGAAAAGCGACTGTAAGGACATTAGCTCCTAGTTTTCTTTGAAACTTACCAGTATTTATGTTCCACATTCTTAAAAATACTAAAAATAAGCCCAGATTCTTGTTTTAAAAGACAGAGACCTTGCCCCCTGCCCCCCTTTTTTCTTTTCTTTTCTAGGAATGTGCTTGATAACATCAGGGTGGATTTCAGCAGCTGCTGTGACAATGCCTGAGAGTTACCACAGAAGTTTCACTGTGTACCGAGGTACTGTTTTAGTTAATGGCTTTAGGGGCAGCAGATTCAGTTATCTTAGGTAATTTTGGAAGGTGGCACCCTGTTCCTGATAAATTGCATCAGATCCCATTTATCAGTTACTAGTTTCGAGAAATTAAGCAGTCAGTCTCCTTTTGATAAGGCCAGAGGTAGACCTGAAAGGGGACTTTCTGAACATTTAATTGAACCTCTTTTGACTTACAAAACTAGTCATTTAACAGTCTTGCCTAAAGTCAAATGGTTTGTTTCCGGCACAGACATCAAGCTAGAATCTTATTCCCGGTTTAGTGTTTGCTTCTCTTTGCTCTTGCTTCTTGGTGGCCACCATCCCCTAATCCTGTCCTGTCCCACCCTCTACCTCAATTTCATAAAAGTCCATACCTGGGGACTTTTGAACAAGTTGTGGGGACTGAACAAGTTGTGCCTTAAGGAAATGACCATTGTCATTTGAATTAAATTGTTTTAAGTGCAAGATGAGTGAGGTTTTTCTGCTAGAACATTAAGATCCAAGAAGGAAGACCTTGTCTATTTTCTGCACCACTGTATTCTCAGCACCTGTGCCTGGTACATAACAGACCCTGATCAGTGTTAAATGAAGAAATGAATGAATAAATCTTGCGTACGTCAGGTTGCCATGTCCTTTGTCTTTTCCACCTCCTTCCAGTTGTACTAATAAAAAAGTGCATATTTAGAGTCTAAAGAGGAGAAATCATGAACAAAGCGTCCGGTACGGTGCCTGATTCATTGAGGGCAATTAAAAAACATCGGGTCATTTTCCTTTTCTTCCTTCCCAAGTGTAGGGTACTGGGGGTATGGGGTGATATGCCATGGTGTTTATATGCCTGGACATAAAGTGACGTGGGTAACTAACAGGCTGGGGAGAAAGGACTGTCGACGTCTTTCTGATCCGTATCAGAAATTCCAGTGCCCCGAAAAATGTACAGCTATATTACCTAGAAAGGCTAGTCGCATTTGTTGATTGATTCTGGGCTGCAGTCAACTCTTAATACAAGTTTTTTATAAACATTAGCTACTTTGCGGCAGGATGAAGCACAGTGACAGGAAAAGCAGGGACCCCTCTCCCTTCTCCACAAATAAAGGAACTCCTCTGTGGCAGGGGCTGCGTTTTGCGTGTCTAACGGGTCCTCGGTCAGGGGCGGTCCCCACCCCTCCAGCCCCGCCTCCGCGCCCTCGGAGGCGGCAGTCGAGGTTCAAGTTCGGTCCCTGGACGCTCGCTCCCCGCTCGCGCGTCTCTAGGCTCCCCCCGCCCCCCAACCCCGCAGGCTAGGAGGGCTCAGAGGTCATTCGGGTGCTGGGTCACTCGGCCACTCGCTGTGCTACCACGTGGGAACAAAGTTTCCAACTCTGCGGTGGGGCCTCCCACCCAGTGCCCCCCAGCGGAGCAGAGGTCCGCACTTCGGCACCCGCTCGCTTTTTTATCGCTTGCAGTTGCAACCCCCCATCTGGGGGACTCCTTCCGCCACCCCCCCGTAACCCCTCTCTGAAATCCCTCCTTCCCTCGCTGCTCAAGTCGCCCTAGGAAAACACCCTAGGGGCCTCTGCAGAAGGCGGCCCCAGCGCCTCCCGCGGGCCTGGGGTAGGGGGTCCAAGGACAAGTGTCCCGAGGAGCGCGCGGGGGGCGCGGAGCTGGGCGCGCGGGGTAGACTGGTGACAGCGGCCCGCACGGCGTCCCCAGCGCGACTGGCGGGAACATTCCGCGGCTCCCACACCCTCGCGCGCCAACTCTGGCGGGTCGCAGTAAACCCCGAGCTAACTGACCCCTCCACGCCCCCAAGCCGCCCTCACGCCCCGCTCCCGGCTCGCCTCCGCCCCCAGTGCGCAGGCCCGGCCGCCCCAGCGCGCATGCCCTGGGCTCGCGAGCGCGGCCAGCCCCCAGCCTTGTGCTTTCTACACACTCTACAACTGGGGAGGGGGCGGGGGCGGAGGGAGCCCGGCCGGCCACGTGATCCAGCCGGCCGGGGCCGCGGGGGCGGGAGCGCGCGCCGAGCGAGGCGCGGGGAGGGCGGTGCGCGTGCGCGCGGCGCGCGCGGGCGGGCGCCGGGCTGGGCTGAGGCGGGCGGCGGCGGCGGCGGCGGCGCGGCAGTGGGCCGGCCGCGGAGGGGGAGGAGCGGGAGCTGAGCGAGGCGGGCGGGCGGAGGATGGGGCCGTGCCCGGGCTCCCGCTGCAGCCGCCCGCGGACACGCCGTGCACCCTCTGGATCGGGGCTCTCGCGGCGGCATCTGTGGCAGCGTTAGCGGCGGCGGCGAGAGCGGCGTTCCCGGCGCTTCCTGGCCGCGCTTCTCCCTTCAGGCTGGGCGAAGAGAAGAGGCAGCGGCGGCGGCGGCACACCGGCGTCTCTCCCGCTGGAGATTTCTTTCTGCTTTCCTCGTCGACTGACTGACTGGCCCCCTCCCTTTTTTTGAGGAAGGGTGACCTCTTCTTTGGGACTGGAAAAAATATTTTTTTGAGGTGGGGGGAGGTGGGTGGCAGCGTCAGGGGCTGTTTCTTCTCTTCTTTCATCTCCCTTTCCTTCCCCCTCCGAGCCCGAAAAGCAAACCCCACAACTGCTCCAGCATCCTCCTTCCCTTCCTCCACCGCTTCCAGTTTCGCCCTCTCCCCTCCTAATTATTTCATTATTATGCTCCCCTCTCTGGGGGGTCTCGTCCCTCTCAGGTCCCTCGGAAGCCTTGGCCTCCCCTGGATGCATTTCTTAAAAATTTTGGAGCCAGGGAGTGAGTTTTCTCTCAGGCGTGTGTGAGAGGCGGCGGGGGTGTTTTCCTGCGCGAGGGGCGGGTGAAGTTCATTGCCCCCACTTTTCCCGCGACCTTTTTCGGGCCGGATTTGGAGTCGCGGGGGGCGGGCAGGCGTTTTCGGGGGGCGGGGGGCGCGGCGGAGAATGGCTGCGGGGAGGGCTCCCCGGAGCCTCCCAGTCTCTTGATCAAAGCATTCCGCTATTCTGATTTATTGCCTGCTTGGTGAGTTATTTTTTTTTTTTTCCCCCTCTAAAGGAGACCTGTGTGTTCAGCCATTACTTTGCTCGGCGCTGCTCACAGGAATCTCCGACCCTCGGTGCTGTGGGCAGCCCCGCACTTGGGCTCCTCGCCTCTCGCCCTCGCTCCCGTCCCTCCTCCCTCTCTCCGCCCCTTCCCCCTTTTCTTTCTCCTCTCTTTCTTCCCCACTCTCCCTTCTTTCGGCCGCCGTCTCCCCCGCGCCCTCCTCGGGGCGGAGGGAAGCCGAGAAGGGGGAGGGAGGGGTTGGTGTCAATTTTTTTGTGCGGCCGCGGCCGGAGCCTGTGGCGGGCAGGCAGCGAGCGGGGAGACCCCGGCGCGGCAGAGCCATGGATGGCCCGACGCGGGGCCATGGACTCCGCAAAAAGCGGCGGTCGCGGTCACAGCGAGACCGGGAGAGGCGCTCCCGGGGCGGGCTGGGGGCCGGCGCGGCCGGCGGCGGCGGGGCCGGCCGGACCCGGGCGCCCTCGCTCGCCTCGTCGTCGGGCTCCGACAAGGAAGACAATGGGAAGCCCCCGTCCTCCGCCCCGTCCCGGCCCAGACCCCCGCGGAGGAAGCGGCGAGAGTCCACCTCGGCCGAAGAGGACATCATTGATGGATTTGCCATGACCAGCTTTGTCACTTTTGAAGCGCTGGAGGTAAGGGGGACCCCCCTCCCCCCCGGTTTCCCTTTATAGGCACGACCCCCTCCCTCCTCGGCTGTGCTCGGCTCTGCTGCCTCCCCCCGCCGCGCTCCGGTCGGTCTGGCTGTCTGTCTGTCTGTCTAGGCTGAGGTCTTATTGTTGGGGCGGGGGGGTAGCTGGGGGCGCGGGTAGACAGGCAGCAGGAGGGAATCGCCAAGCCGTGCCTGGTCTCCTGGTCTCCTCGTTCTCGCTCGCCTTCCCCTTGCGCCTCCTCCCCGCACCCCCTCCACAGCAGATGGGCAGAAAGAAAGGGGTTCAGGCATCACAACAATGCGCCCCCCTCCACGGAGAGCTCTGCCCTTATTGCTTCCTCCTCTCCCTCCCCAATCATGGCTTCTTGGCTGGTGGAAGTCTCTTTGCTGGGTTTGGGGCGCCTGTGGACGGTTCTCTGTGTGCTTTCTACAGAGCCATATGTCCCTGTGTGTGTGTGTCTGTGTAGTACAGACCTTTCCTGGGTGTCCTCGGGACCGGAGACTGACGGGGTTTTGTGGTTCTTTGCCCCCTTCCTCTACCCCTCTTTTTTTCTTTTCATTTCTTTTTTCTTTCTTTCCTTTTTTCTTTTCTTTTTTTGGTGAAGCTGGGGAAGGGGGCGTTTTCTCCTGGTTGGGAGAAAGGAGGGAGGAGAGGAGGGAGGAGAGGAAAGGATGGAATATCTTTCAGTATTCCGTTCGGGGCTCTATTACGGAAAGGGTTAATTGTAATATTATTTATACACATAACATGCACATGTGTGTGTATATGAACAATTCGGTTAAAAGACAGTAAAAGGTCCACCAGGGAGGACGGGTCGGAGGAAAGAATAAAATCCTAGCTGGTATCTGAAGGGCTTGTCACCCAATTGTCCCTCTCCTTTTCCTTTTTTTGTGTTTTCTTTTTCTTTCTGATTGGCTTTGTGTGTGTGTATATATCTATGTGTATCTTTCTTTATTCCTTGGGCACCTGCAGCGTTGATT
Source organism: Bos indicus (assembly GCF_029378745.1). Classification (NCBI taxonomy): domain Eukaryota; kingdom Metazoa; phylum Chordata; class Mammalia; order Artiodactyla; family Bovidae; genus Bos; species Bos indicus. Next base: position 32,046,594 of record NC_091784.1, on the reverse strand, counting down.
TCCAAATGCACATTTTCCTGCCAGCTAAAGGGCTCCTGGGGGTGTTGGTGGGGAGGGGGCAAGTAGAGGGAGATTGTCCGGGGGTCAGAGGAAAACTCTCTTCACCTGGACGGATCTGGTTTGGTACTGGCATGGGTCACTGGCATGTATAAATAACCCCCTTTTCTCCTCCCCCATCTTCCTCTCCCCACCCCCAACACACCACACACACAGGCGCTTGGAGATTCTGCAGAGTTGGTCCACCTTTCTTAAGCACAAAACCAAGATAGGAGTTGGTTTCTAGGGTTTCCTGCACCTGATGTGATGGTGTGAGGTTCCTGAAAGAAACTTTTCCCTTTCCCTTTGGTTATTGCTGTTATTATGGTATTGTTTGCAGTGCTCAAATGCAATCTTTGTTGATGACAGCTTAGATCTCACATGCAGTAACTGTGCAGGTTTAGATTGCTGTGTGTGTGTGTGTGTGTGTGTGTGTTTGGGTGTCAAGTTTAAACATTTTTTAAAAGGAAGCCTTCCTGTTAGGGTTATTCTTTTCTGTTTGAACTGCTTTTTGGTTGGGCTCCTGGTGGTTATGGTGGTGGATGGTGGCCAGTGGTTGGGGAGGAATGGAGAGTGGTGGTGTTGGTGGCCATAGATTTTGATATTAGTGATTGAATCAGTTATCCTCTGGTTCTAGAACTGGTACTTTATTGACTAAAATGGATCTTACATAGTTCTTTTGAGTGTTGAGGCTCACCACTTATTAGGATAATTCTAACTGTGGCTTCAACTTTGCCAATGTGGGGAGGGTACTGAACAGTGTGACTTCTTTCTCTCTGTCTCTCTCTCGCTTTAAAATAGGAATTGAAATGGTAGTATGTATTCTAGTATGTGAATTAGAAAGTGCTGCCTAAAATTTGATTGTTATCAGTGGTTGGTTTAGGACACTGTTTGTAAGAGCTGCTTACAAGTGGTTTTGCTGCCAGCATGGTTATCCTGGGCTCTGTGTGGCCCCTCACAGTAAGTAAGCAAGAGGGGCCTGCAGATTTCCACAAACCTTTTTGAAGGTCAAGTAAAGATAAATATAGCACATGCAGTTATTTTTGGTGGTTTTACTTTTAATAAATACTTGATGGGCTTGTGTATCTATCCATTTGGCTTTTGACAGAAAATTTGCCCATTCTAGTTTCTTTTGGGTGTAAAAAACTTCTAATTTTTAAAGAAGACCAAGTTTGAAGTGTACCATTAATACTATTCCTTTTCTTGCTGTGATTATTTTTCTGCTGTTTTTCTAGATTCAAAACCCAGGTTACTTTGGTTAGCTGAATATTATAATACCTTCGTATCTAAATATCATTTGCATATCTCTGGTTATACAGGTCTAACTTTTAAAAAAGTTTCTTTAAACTTTACAGAAAAATGTAAACATATCCAAAAATACAGTATAACAAACTCCAAGGTGCACAACCACCTAGGTTCAACAGTTGTCTTTCTAAGTGGTAATGACTCGGGGGGAAAAAAAAAAAAACGCACCCAAACTCATAGTATTATCACACCTAGGTGAATTAACAACAGATCCCTAATATCAAATATCTTCACATGCATTTATGTTTAGGAGTCCCAATTTTTGTAGGAAAGCTGCAAATATACTTTTCAGGTTAAAAAAATATATAGTGGGGAATAAAAATCATCATGTATGTCTGGTTCTGTGGGACAGCATAGATCTCTTTGTGGCTTATCACATCTGTGTCCATGCTTCATAGTCAGGCATATGTGTGTGGTGGTCATTAAAATCTCTGGTTTCCTGTTGTCCTCAGTTTGGAAGATTAACTGAATTATCACTAAGAAATGTGAGGGTTTGTTAGGAAACAGGCAGCTAAACTATGAACTTGGACAGGAATGTATAATACAAGAGTACTTGTAAATGTTAAGAATTATCATGTATGATAAGAATTATCCTAAATACATACTATGTTTTTGTGTCTAGAAATGAAAGCAGTTGTCACCACGGATCATTAGAGTTGCTGCTAGTATGATGTTGTGATAAGAAACCAGAAATATTGGCTTGCATAGCGAGGCTTTTAAACTTAGGCTTGATTCAGAGCAGTAGCTAGCAAACTGTGGAGTGTATACTTTTGTTGTTAATGGACACATCATTTGACTCCATGGTTTGGTTTCTGTCTTGAGTGGCTGATTTTGACTTCCCTTTAAAAAGAAAGAAGCTCCTAACTCATAGTGAAATGTCCTAATAAAATTGTTCCAGACTAATGGTTTTACTCATAATACTGGAGGAAAAATAAGAAATTTGTCTAATGAGAACCATAATTTTTATGTGGATTTATTTTTCACTCTTGTTGGATTCTTATTTAAAATGATGAAAGCTTTGGACAGAGTTTGAGAAGTCCCACACTTTATACAGTGAAACTGGCAGAGGTAGTTTCGTATTCTGCAGGGACACTTGTCTTGAGTAATTGTGCCCTGAAGTTCAAGTATGTGATTGTGAAGAGTCTTGTGATAGAAGATAAGAGGGTAAGTGAGGAGGCTAAAGTTGAACATGGTGTTCTTTTCATTATGCATTTGAGCAGCAGTATTATCATTTGGTATGGTACTATTTACTTGAATATTCTTTGAATGAGAGTGGCTATCCCCAGATATCAAGCCTCATTAAAAAGTGGTTTTCAGCAAACAAAGTATAAATGGGAATGTTGGGATCTAGTACTGCCAGTGTACCCTGATGTGCCAGATGATATTGCCTTTCTGTTATTTGCATTTTTTTTTCTGTGTAATCTTGATTAGGAAGCCATATGAACACTATGGCTGAAAACCTGCAAATCCATTTGTTTCCCCTTCACTTGGCTCTTGTGCCCTGGTTTCTTAGGGGAGCCTCCTTATATACAACTGACCAAGGGAAGCAGAGATGAAATGGAGGGATTAACAGACAGGAGGCCAGTTGGAGCTTTGCAGGCTTGTGAAAATGAAGGAAGACTCATTTCTGGTGGATGGAGGATCAAACCAAGACTTTCATGGGGTCTTCATTTCCTTTGTGTTTCAGGGCTTACCCACGCATTGATAGTGTAAGTAGGCTGTACAGAATTTGATGTACTTACAGCATATCAGGCTCTGATAACTTACTGTGGTCAAATCTCACTTATTCAGTTTAAAAAAATATTAATCATGTTTCTTGTATCATTCAGCAAATATTTATGGAGTGTGTGATATGTGCAAGGTTCTAGAAGTGGGGGAAGTCTATATATATATATAATAATATGTTATATATATATATAGTGTCTTTGAAGGAGTGTGCAGTTCAGTTGGTAAATTAAGTCTAGCACTTACAGTTTTGAAACAGGCACTCAAATGCCTTATTCCAACTAAGTGCAGTAAGCTTTCAGAGAAGGAATAGTGAGATAGGCTGAAGTATTTGAGCAGCTTCCTGGAGAATATATGGGTCCTCATAGGTTGAAGTGATTTGCATAGAGAGAGAGAGAGTGGGGATTGGGGAGGGGATTCTGAGAAGAGGGGATGGTGAACAAGTTCTAATGAAACAAAATGAGTGACTAGGGTTTGAGGGGCTGTAGAAATGAGAACAAAATGGTGTAAGTAAAGAGTGGTTGTGTAGCCACCTCCCAGGCCAGGCTGTCCTAACTAGTTGAGTGATATTGGGAAGCTACTCTCTAAGGGAATCCTTTTCTTTTTGCACAAGTTGAGAGGTTTAAAGTAGTTTTAAAGCAAAGATACCCAAGCTAGAGGGAAACATAGTTCTCCAGGTGTTCGTAGGTTGTGTCCAGACCAAGAAATGCAATTCTTCGCTCAGTTAATTTTGGAACTTGATGGGCCAGACAGAATTAAATGGGTAACTTGTTCTGCAAGGATTAGAAATCTTTTGTAATGTGTATGTAAGTTTTGAATGATAGAGAAAGAGATGTAATGTGACTTACTTCCTAATATTTGACCGAACTTTCATTCTTGTCATTGTAGTTCATAATCCAGTATGGGAATTGCTGGAAAAGATCTCAAAGGTCCCTTCCAGATCTTGGAACTTGATAATCTCTGAGTATGTTGGCTGATGATAGACAACTTGAAAACCAGGCACAAAAGTTTGAAATCAGGGTGGAAGCTGCTGCTTGAGTGGGAATGGCAAGGGGAGTGTGAGATTTAAATAATGAGAGATGTAAATAATGATGATTAGTCCATTTCTCCTCCTTCCTTTTCCTGCCCCGTGTCAGCCCTTTCATTGATTGTTAGCAACCCCACCATGAAGTGAATATTGGTGAGTGGTTTTCATTAATGGTCCTTTCAGTGTGATAGTAGCCCAGTTCTAATGCTACCAAGCTACCTTCCAGCCAGAGGGAGTTTTTATCCTGTCTTGGTTCCTTCTGGTTTCTTCTGTTGCTGCTTTTTAGCAAGCTGGGAAAGAAGGCTGGATGAGAAAGGAGGTTGACACTGATGTTAAAATAAAGGTTTTAAATTATCTGCCTTTCGCTTGCTTATGTATGAAGTGTTCGTTCAAGAAAGGTCAGAACCCTTCGTCTGCTGTGGAACTGTGTTTTTGTTGCGTTTTTCGCTTCCTATCTTGGCAAGTTTGGGATGGTGCTATGGAGTAAATGGGTCAGTTCCAGCATTTCACTTTGGGCAGTTTGCATAGCGTTAGGATCTGAGGCGTTCCTAAGTGGTAAGAAAGTTTATAGAAGGAAAAAGGACTGTGAATAACATGCTTGGTTATGAAGTCAAGTATTTTACTCTACTTAACTGAATTTCAGTATTTCACTGTACAAGGCAGAGCATCACTTCAGGAGTATTTATGTGAGATGAGGTAGAATATTGCGATATGGTGATTCCATGCACTTTGTGTTAGCTGTTGAGATGAATTGCTTTATATCTTTTTTGGAAGTAGACAGGGTATAAATGAATCAGTAAATTTAAAAACTGAATCACAGAGTCAGTGATTAGCCTTTGATCCTTTCTGAGAGTGTTTTCCTCTAGCTTTCACCATTGAAAAAGGGTTAAAAAAAGAACATTCAATATGATTCTAGGAGATTCAAGGAGCATTGAGGTGATAAAAAGATTCTAAGATCCTATACAACATTTCTATTTGCTGTCAAAAATAAATGACAATTATGTAGTGTGAGAGAATGCTAGGATTAAAGTCCCCAAGCTTAAAAAAACATATAGTTGAGAGCAGCTACTAAAGAATAATGTAGGTTCCACTTGCTAAATTTGAAAGCCTTTGGACATAAGGTCTGCTGCACTTTTTGATATGGAATGAGCAAATGAGAGAGAGAGAGAGAGAGAGAGAGAGAGAGAGTGTGTGTGTGTGTGTGTGTGGAGGGTGGATGGTGGGTTAGTGTTTTTACATTTTATTTTACCCCTATGCTGTAATACACTAATATACTAAATGTAGTCTAACTTTGTAAAAGTGCCTCATGCTATTTTTTCTCTCTAGAAACAACACTTTTTTCAGGGTCAGGATTAAAACCAGTATTTTGTTGATACAGGGAAAAGGTAATGGAATAGCAGCTATTCATTTGAGAAAGTTGTGGGGGAAAAGTCAGATTTAAAAACTCTCAAATAATTGAAGTTTGGAAGACCAGGATGGGAATTAATCAAAACTAATTTAGGGACATTTAGCTGGGTCAGAACAAGTTTTTCTTACACAGTGTGTACCTGTTCCATGAATAGATGAATGCAGATTTTTCTTTCCTAGAAGTGGGGCATAGAATTAAAGGCTGTTGAGACCCTGAATTTGTGTTCCTTCTTCTAGGTTTAAACTGTGTTCTTCCTTAATTTCTTCTAATAAGCCTTCGGGGTAGGGGGTATGCAGGCAGTACCTTTCTGTCTAAGGTCACAGAAAATAGGTTCCTCTTGATGCTGTTAGTAACTGAGGAGGGGAGGGGTGGCTTTCACTTCGTCTGGGTTCCTTTGCTTGCTTAGGAAGAGACTATGATGGCTCAGGGGGTAAAGAATCTGCTTGTAATATGGAGATACAGGAGACGCAGGTTTGATTCCTGGGTTGGGAAGATCCCCTGGAGGAGGAAAATAGCAACCCACTCCAGTATTCTTGCCTGAAAAGTTCCATGGACAGAGAGTTGGTGGGCTATAGTCCATGGGGTTGCAAAGAGTTGGACTGAGCAGCTAAGCACAGGCAAGCACAGGCTTCTGTGTGCCAGGCCTTTCCAGTCTCGGTTCCATATTTTGCAAGGGGAGTTGTAGCCTGAAATCGTTGGTATGGCTGCTGTCTTTATAGGTTTTTATTTCACCTACTAAAGGGAAGGGAAGTCGCTCAGTCGTGTCCGACTCTTTGCGACCCCATGGACTGTAGCCCACCAGGCTCCTCCATCCATGGGATTCTCCAGGCAAGAGTACTGGAGTGGGTTTCCATTTCCTTCTCCATTTCACCTCCTAGTGCACGTGTCAGTCTCATCTTAGGGTCCAGTAGGTTCCCCACCACCCATTGCCTGCCTGCCTCCTTCCCACTCTCCCTTGCAACTTCCCTCCTTTCTTTCTTCTCTTCCTTTACTGAGGCCGAATCATCAAAATTATGAATGCAAGTTAATAAAAGGCAATGGATTTATGAAGTTCTGAATGAAATGTAGACACTTTAAATTCCAAACCTTCATTATTTGAACATTGACAGTCTGAGGGACTCTGAGGTTAGTACTGTGAGGGTAAATTTCTCAGTTTTCAGATTTCTGAACTGTTATCAGCTCATCATTCTAATTTCTCGTTCATTTCTGAACTCTGGTTAGAGTGTGCCTGAGTAAATACCACAAATGACCAAGTACATGCAACGTTTTGTCATTTTGATTTGCCACCATACCTTGTAGTGCCGTATCTCTGGATCCAGGAAAACCCAAGTGCAGTAAAATGGAGTCACAAGAGGAGAAGGAAAAAGCCCACAGTTTGTAAGTAAAGTAAAAATGGCTAATGCAGGTTGGGATTCACTTTTGGCAGAAAGCCTTCAAATTGCAGACAGATACTGTGTGGTTGTTGTTAACTGAAGCATTTTGAAATGACCTGGATTACATACGGAAACACAGCCTGTGAAAACAGATTATATGGATGAAATCTGATACTTTCACACTGGGTCTGGGACAGGGTTTATGTCAATGCCAGGGTCAAGTGGTGATGGTTCCTGAGGGATGTCAGGATATTGTTTTCCTTGTCTCCACACCTACCCTCGTCTGTAGCACAACCCACCAAGTTCATTCTGAATTTATGCAAAGTTTCTCATGGCAGTGATATTTTAGAGCTTGTAAAGAGGATTTAAGAGAGTCTGGTATTGCAGTGATTTCTTGATAGTTATACTGAAACAGACTTGTTGTTTGCTAGGTTCTCTGTTCATCTGTGCTTTCTAGCTAAATGTTACTGGCAATTTAGTGAATAGTTTTCCATAGTTAGAAACTAAGAGAAGGGGAAAAAAAAAACCAAACCCTCAGGAGATAAAGATGTAGATGGAACAATAGTTGAGCATTAGGTTATCACTTATTTTCCAGCCACATACTAGAAATTGCAGTGTTCCACCCACTCTCCCTATATATGTTCAGTGGGCAAAAATAACGAAGGTCCTGAATTGTGCTATTCTAAGAAATGATTTTATATAGTTCCAAGTGACCATATACTTTCTCTGGGGCAAAAGGGGAAGCAGGCATTTAGTATCTTGCATTGCTGCGTGTTCCAAGTTTGCTCCTGCCGCATTTGTTAGGCCGATCAGTTTATTTGGGAAAATTACAGTTTTGAGACTAATGCCCAGAGCTACAGTCCTCAGGGGGGTGTTGTCCTAAAGTTAGGACCTCAAGTTTTTCAGAGCAGCCTTTTGATCCATTTCACTTCAGCTATTGTTGACTGATGTGCTTTCTAAGCCAGAGCAGCATTAGAGGCACAGAACTTGTCTTTAGAAATGCTGTAGTTCTACCTCTCGTTTTGCAAATGAAAACACAGCCCAGAGGGGTTAATTGTCCTGCTTAAGATCACACTGGGAGTTAGAGGCTCTCACTGGTATCCAGTGAAGCTAGAGGACTGTCTGCTTTTCTTTAGTCAATTGGAAGGCTGAAAAAAAAAATACCACAAATGAGGGTGATCACCCATGGCTGTAAAGATTCCCAATTTTTCTAAGAAATGTTCTGATTATTGCTCAGTATCAGGAAACTTTTAAAAGCATTCTGGTTTCCTCCAGTGCACGGTTGGCCTTTATCTGCAGGTCCATTATTAGTCTTTTTTAACACTCTTCCCTCCCCTCCATAATGAGGATGTAAAAGAAAAAACAAATATTAGGGTGATGATATGAGAGTTTCTCATCCTTGAATATCCAACAGATAAAATAATTATTTGGATGTAAGATGATCTTAATGTCGGCCCACTGAAAATTTTAATGTAATTTTTTGAGGGTAGAATATTTTCTTCAGCCTGGTGATTCAGAGACTCAGAGCAACTTACCAGCGTTGGTAGCAGAACATTTTTGAAACAAGTGAACTTTGGAGTATGGTTGAATTGAAGACTCAGTCAAACTTTTCTTCTGAAGAAGAAAGACTCAAAATATTAAATCCACGTGACGTGTTGGCTAAGGCATCTTGCCTGTTTATTGCTGAACCAGAAAATGTATAACAACTGTTTGTCATGTGTATATATTTATAGCCATTCATATAATGAAAAGAAGTTTTCATGAGATTGTAATAACATATCAAGATGGCTGTAATTAAAACAGAAGCAGATTGACACCCTGAATTAAATGCAAACCGTAAACCAGGATACCTGAGCATTGGTGCCTTAAGTATTTGCTGCAGGGGGCAGTCAGCCAAATACGCAAATAAAAAGACATTGATGAATCTCCTTGGGTGTGTGTGTTGTGGTTGCAGAGAACTCAACTATTTTATTAATCTTTTATCAAGCATTGTTTAGATTGCAGCAGCAATGGAATGTATTAATTTGGCAGACCAAATAGCTTAGGACCAGAAAGTAGGAAATAATAAGGGGAAGACATGATTGATATACTGTCCTATAAATAACACATGCGACTGACAAAGGGGCTGAGTAATCTTTAGATCTGTGCTTGATGTCACTAATGGAGTTGTTAAACCAGGATGTTTGAGTTGAACTTCAATCAGAGAGGCTGCCTTCCATTTAAAATGCAGGTCTATCTCTAGTTACACCCTGGACGGATATGTTGACAAAATTGGTGTAGGTTGAATTTTTTGAGGTTGGGTGAATGCGCTGGGGAATCTTACTGTGAAAAATATGATTAAAAAAGAAAATCAAGTATGATTCTCCTCTCTGCAGAGAAGTTTGGATTTTGGTAGAGTCAGTCTCTTTAGATGGGCATTGCTTTTCCTGAGACACTTTTCTGCATGTGCTCCGTGTACTCCTAGAAGAAAGTAACTGTGAGATTTGCGTTTTCTGTACAGGTTTCACACCTTACTTGGTCAGGGCTTCCAGGAGTAATTGGAGGTGATTTGAATAAACCCGCATCATTCAGATTTCAGAGGTTGGTTTTCAAGTGCATGCTAAAGAGAGCTTGCAGCTATGAATATGGAGTATGATTTCCATATCTGTTCCATTGGGGAGTCCAGGCATGTCATAACCACTTCAGAGTCATGATTGTATGGAGACACCCCAGCTATAATTTTTCTATATGACAGTTCAGTTTTAAAATTGTAAAGATGCCAAGTGCAGGGCTGTATTGTTATTGGGGAAGTTGGTGACATCTGTTATATCTTGCTAACCAGGGGAGGAAAATGCTTTAATCAAAACATCTAATTATGCCCTCTCAACTGATGAAAGATCTTTTGCTAAATTTTTGGAATTGGCCTTAATGGAAGAAGCCGGCCTCTACAGGAACTGTGAAGTAAACGTACTCTTTTTATTTGAAAAATACATATCATTAACCATGGTGACATAAGGGTATTTTAATTTTATCAAATTGCTCTTTTGCTGTGTGTTGTAAAGAGGCATTTTCAGAAGTCGTCTAAGCCAGCATGAAGTTCTTGCTTTTGTCCTCCCTCTCACCCTCATAGCATATGAGGCCCCAGAAGGAGTTTGTGCTTCCAGATAGGAACCTGGGAAGCTAAGAGTTGGTTGAGAGCCACCTGGGGAGGGAGCAAATGATAATTACAGGTGAGAGGCTGGGGGATGATTCAGCCTGTGTGCTGGGAGGTGCGATTTCACACCTGAGTGTTAAAACCTGCCGTGTTAGACAGTTGTTTTAAAATTAGTTTTATTAGGCTAGTATAGAAATAGCCCAGATTGTTCCAGGTCACCTTCAGTTGAAGGAATATAACTGTTTTAAAATATCGAATATATAATGTGATTCCAGAAGTGTTTCCTGTGTTTAGAAGTAGTTTCAAGTCATATCTGAAAGATTCTAAAACTGTGTTTAACTCATCATATCCACAACAGTTCTAGCTCCCTTGATCACTTTATAAAATTTGCTAAATATTTTGACAATCACTCAGTCTTCCAACCTGTCTAGTAAAGCCAACCTTTAACTATATTTCAACCCAGAATTAATTTTATCTGCAACAATTCTGTTTCCAGAGTCAGAGATAACAACAACATACTACATAATAATAGCAGTAGTAATAATAATAATAAACTTATTAAGAACCTTAATGCTGACCTCAGAGCAATGCTTTACTTCTTAGGTTTCAGAGTATTTCATTTTTTGAAATGATTTTCCCATGGCTTGTTGGGGACAGCCTTGGGGTGTTTTTGAAGTGTTGACCTGACACTTTACTCTGTGTTTTATTTGGGTTCTGATGGGAAGTTCAAGTGCTGTTAATTTTTTCTTGGTCTGTTATGTGCTCTGTCATGGCTCTTTGTGTAAAACTTGGGGTATGACTGGCACTTTGGAAAAGAAAGAGCCAGAGTTACCTTCCTGTAACCATTATTTTATTTCCCTCTATTTCCTAACTTTAGTTTCTGTATTCCCCCTACATGTATCCTTCCTGGGGTATTTGATGCTCTTAGAATTGTTGCTTCCTTTACTCAATAATCCTTGCACAGTAGGTAGGTAGTGCTTATTTAAAGTTGACCTATTTCCACAAAAATTTCATGAAAAGAAATTTTAGAAAAGGGGGCTAGTGTTTACTTAGTATTTACTCTGTGCCAGACATTGTGCTTGGAATTTTGCATTCTTTGCCTCATTGGAGCTATGCTGTGGAAAAAGTGAATGATATCCCCGTTTTAGAGTGGGAAGACACTGAAGCTCAGAGGGGTTAAGTCAGCTTGCTCAAGGTCAGTACAGAAGAGGCAGGAAATGCAGTTGTTTCTGCCTGACCTGAAAGCTCAAGCTTCTCATCCCTTCCATTCTTCCTTTAATACTGATTCATTTTGTGAGGGAATCCCAAATGAGACTCTGGTAGACCACATGTATTTGTTCCTTGTTGCTGCTGAAAATTGTCTTGGTTACAAAGGATTTTCTAGGTCTAATAATAAGATTTAGGGAGGGGATAGTACCTCACCATCTTTTTGGAAGTTCTTTACACCACTCATACAGTGCATCTGTAGCTTATTTGTTGTTGGTTTGATTCTTTTTCCTTCTTTTTCTTTCTTTCAGTCCCTCTCACTGTTTTTCGCTGTATTAAAATCTGACCTTTTTCCTGGTCACATAGCTCAGGTAGATTTTAAGCCTTTGTCGAAGGCAAGGGCTCAGGCTGTAATATTGAGCATAACTGTGTGCCAGTCCCTGTACTAAATCCTTTCACATACTTGACTTGCTGATTTCTCACAACAGCCCCCAGGAGCATAGTGTAAAATCGGAGAAGGGACTGGCACCCTGTCAATAGGTCACTGTGGGTATAAGCTTATTTTCTACTCTAAATTCCTAGATATTTTGTCTGATTTTAAAACTATTCCAGGAAGTAGCACTTCTCCTGGCAATATCAGATCAGATCAGTCGCTCAGTCGTGTCTGACTCTTTGCGACCCCATGAAAAGCAGCATGCCAGGCCTCCCTGTCCATCACCAACTCCCGGAGTTCACTCAGACTCACGTCCATCGAGTCAGTGATGCCATCCAGCCATCTCATCCTCTGTCGTCCCCTTCTCCTCCTGCCCCCAATCCCTCCCAGCATCAGAGTCTTTTCCAATGAGTCACCTCTTCGCATGAGGTGGCCAACATACTGGAGTTTCAGCTTTAGCATCATTCCTTCCAAAGAAATCCCAGGGCTGATCTCCTTCAGAATGCACTGGTTGGATCTCCTTGCAGTCCAAGGAACTCTCAAGAGTCTTCTCCAACACCACAGTTCAAAAGCATCAATTATATTGTACAATAAAACAGACCTTATTGGTAGGTTTTTTTTTTTTTTTTTTTTTTTAAACTAATAGGTACTCTATTCTTTCTGGTAAAAGAACATACTAAATAGTTGCTTGCTTTTCTTGATACTTTTATCTCATTTATTTCCTCTTCATTGTTTTCCTTTCATTATTCTAAGCATATTTGCAAATTGTTCACCCCTTTTCTCCTCTCCACCCTGTCCAGGTTTGTTTCTACGAAGAGTATGCTAATAAGTGTGACTGTTAGATTTGCTTCTTATGGAAATCCCAACTGTGATTACAGTGCTGTACCTTCTGGAGAAGTCCCCTCTTCATTTCCTCTGGGCCAAACTGGGCGTCCACACAACTTATCTTCTAGTACTTGGGTATTCAGACCTACCTGGTGACCATCCCTTAGGGAGTGGTGTAACACACACACACACACACACGCGCGCGCGCATGCCATGCCCTATTAGTCCTGAAATCTTAAGAGATTTCTGGGTGAAAATATGAAGATCAAAGTAAACAATTCTGTGAAAAGTCTTTTTTTGGAGAGAGGAGGTAGTTTCTTCTCAGAACCATTATGCTCGGAGACCTGCAGTCTTGCTCCGTTCTCTCTCCAGCTGTAGTGGAGCACAGTTACCCTTTTGTGCATCCAAAATATAGTAGATTTCAGTTTTTAACAGTTCATGATTGTAGGAGAGACCCAAGTCAAAGCATGTCCTTTGAAATTTAACTGTAAACATCTAGTGTCATAGGCTCTACACCTTTAAGTCCAGAGTTTTAAAAGCAATCTCTTAAACCTAGATTTTATATATTTATACCATATGAGTTCTGTATTACTCTTTTTACTCTCGGGCCTGTCCCAGATTTTGAATACTAGGTAGGATCTGTGTGTTTTAAACTTTTCCTTGTGTTGTTCCTTGCCTGTCAGGTGGTTTGTAATAGCCCTGTTCTGATGTTTTCTATTAGGACCAATAGGGCAGTGGGTGCCCTCTGTTTACTATTTTTAGATGAACATTACCTTAGCATTCTGTTACAGATTTCTAAGTCAGCTGCCCATATTTCATCTGTACTCTTATTTCATTTAGTGTGGTGTACCTGGGATTAAGGATAGAGAAATATGTATGCTCAGGCTGATTTGGAAATTACATTGTTGAAATACAGCCCATATGGCCATTGTAAAATGGTTAGTACTGCATATAATTGCCTTCCCAATGATGTGCTTTGTCATTACTTCCATCTTCCAAGAAGCACTCCTGTAGCATGCTGACAGCAATGGCGTCATTAGAAAACATATGGACAGGCAAAAGCATTAAATTGTCTTTAGTTTAAGGATTAGATTACAGTGTTAGAGGATGGGTCTCCGTGCTCTCAGCCGGTAACCCTCGCTTAGTTCAGCACTGTGAGGCTGGACGATAGAGTTTTGCAAAAGTCCTGTTTTTTATGTGTTTGCTGAGTATGTTTCATATCTTCCCTGCAATTTTGAGGAGGTCTTTGAGCTGTGTGTAAGATCTCATGGTGATATTGATACTGTAGTCAGCTGGCTTTTCTGGGGTTTTTCTCCCAACTGTTCATGCTTTGTGCAGAGTTCTTTTAGGACATGCTATTCCCTCACCCTATGTTTTCCTGAATGTTTCCTGAATGTAAGTCCAAAGCTGGCTGAGGCAGGAGGTCATTTAGATGTAAAAAGAGACTAAAGTAGTGGAGTCAGGAAGTCACCAGGTGGCTGCCATGTTGCCCAGATTTATATCCTGCATTGTATAACATCTGTTTCCATGTGGGTCCACCACCCCTTTCTTCCTGACCGCCTTCGAAGCAGTGAGCGTTTTGCAGCCTGGAGGCTTAGCGGTAGGTCCCAGAGGCTCAGAGATGATGTAACAGGGCATGGAAAGAGACCCCAGCCTCCTCCCCGCCTCCCCCCATTGTAGGATGTGACTGCTTTTTGGCTGTAGATGTTTTAGGGGTGGAACAGTTCTGGGACGTGATATGTTTTGAATTTTTAGGGTACTTTATGCAGCTGCCAGTGATATTACAGAATGGAAAGTCATTTATCACATTTAACATTTCTCGTTGGAGTCTCACAGAAATAACATGGACTTGGAGCCTTTCTAATAATAAGTGACTTTGCAGATCTTTGGGGGAGCACCTCAGGGAACACTGAGTCAGCTGAGGGCAGGTCCTGACCTCATTCAACCAGAGCTCCACCTTTACCTGTTTTATATATTAAGGGTAAGATTCTCTTTGGGAAGAAAAAGGTAACTAAATTTTATTCTCTCATTAAGGAAATACCTATCAGTTGCTTGTGTGAGCCAGGCAGCATTGTTCTGGGTGCAGTGGGTGCTGTAAGAGAAATAGATACCTGCTCTCATAGGGGTTATCTCCTAGCAGGGGTGAAAGACATGCTGCAAATCACAAACAGACACATCCTGTGTTGAGTAGTGACAGGGTTTTTTAAAACAGGGTAAGGATATGTTAGTGAGAATCTGGTATGTGTATGCAGATGTGGTTTAAATGGGGCTTCTTAAAGGAGGTGATATTTGAGCAGAAACCTGAAGGAAGTGAGGGAGCAAGCAGTGAGGATAGCCAGGGGCAGAGCATGCCCCTGGGAAGAGCAAGGTGAAGACTCTGAGGAGGAGAGTACTTGGTGTGTGAGTGACTTGCAAAAGGAGTAGAGTGAGTAAAGAGAGGGGCAGAGATGAGGAAACTGAGGTTCAGGGAAGTTAAATAACTTCCCCAGGTTGTAGAGCCAGAATTAGAGCCTAGACTGTCTGATTTCAGGGCCCGCACTGCCTCCTTGGGCTTTCTAAAGAAGAGAAGAGGGTTGGATCTCTGGGTCGGGAAGATGCCCTGGAGAGGGAAATGGCAACCCACTCCAGTATTCTTGCCTGGGAAATTGTCATGGACAGAGGAGCCTGGCAGGCTACAGTTCATGGGCTTGCAAAGAGTCAGACATGACTCTGTGACTAATAACAACTGCCTCCTTGATGAGAAGGAAGTGGGTAGGCTTATTAGGATAAGCATTCATGTTTAATAGATAAACCTTCACTAGAATATGTTCTGCCCCCACCCCGTTCTAAAAAGATGGTCCTAGAGCTGAGTCCTGGGAGTGATACTGTCTTACTGCAACCCACTTTGGAGTTTGATTATATAAAGTATCTCATAGCCAGTCTGACTTAGTCCTGGTAACTCTGCTGATTTTAGCTGGACTGTTGGTTAAGCAGACAAAGCAGTTTTATACGCAGAGTCATTTGAATTGGTCTTGAGTTTTTTTTCCTCCTCAGTGGAGTAAAAACCCCAGACACTATCAGTGCCAGCACTCCTTAGGATGTGGTTTTTAGGACCAGTATATGATAAACTTGTTTTAAAATACATTTGTGTAAAAAATGTGTGTATGTGTTTATATATAGGACTATGAAATAGTTTTTGGCTTTTAGATGAAATCTTTTATAAGTATGGAATAACGTAAAGCACCACATGACCAACATCCCTGGCCCCACCACCAACTTCAACAGACCTTAGCACTTTCTTCAAATTGGGCTAATTTTTGTGTATATTGTCTGAGGAGGAAGAGAGTCATCTATAAGTCATCTGTAAGGGGATTCTTCAGTCTAGCTGCACGTTAGAATCCTTTGGGGAATTAAAAAAAAAAGTCCCTATACCCATGGGAGAGGGGAGGGAGCCCCCACCCCATCATCAGAACGTATAAAATCTCCCCAGGGGATTGTGTTGTGCAAGTCAAAGTAGAGACCTTCTGTTTAAAGATGGGTGTGTCAGTTTTTCTTCACTGGGTTTTCTCAAATGCCCATTACCAAGCCATGTTTACTGAACTGCACTCCTAGCCTTTATTTCTCATCTTCTCTATTGGGCTTTTTAGTGTGGCCTGCTTTCCAAGAGTCTAAAGGGTAATGTCCTGGGATGCTCCTCCGCTAATGCTGTCTTCCTCCCATCCATAATTGAGAAAAACTGGGGTTATGTTTACCTATTTGTTACAAAGCCTTTTAGAGACTAGGAAGGAGGCAACAGAAAGGGACTGAGAAATTCAAAGGTGCTTCTGTTGGAAGTGTTTGGGATGGGATGAAAGTTGTTATAAAATTACCGTAGAGGTCAGTGGGGACACAGGATTTCTTGTGCAAAACCACACATCTTTACAGGAAGGCTCTGAGCTATTGGATGGCAGTTGGGGGCTCTTTGCCCCTGAGACAAAGCTTGATCAGAAACATGTGGGGTAAGATGTACAGTAAGATGTGGCCATTTCTCTGGGTGTGGGTACATCTGAGGCTGTGACATCTTTCAGAAGTGCTGTCAACTTTTGATTATTTTGGGCCTGATCTTCTCCTGTGGGTCTTATTAATTCACTGGGGCACCTACACCCCTTCTGCCCACTCATCCATTTAATGAATGTTTACTGAGTTTCTTGTCTGTTCCAGGCATTGGGGGGTGGGGGTAAACAGAACTCCTGGCTTCCAGAAATGACATTCTGGGGGTTACATTCTGGTGTCATATTGTTGTTTGGTGTGTCTAACAGAGACAAAAGGTGTGGAGGGACTGTGATCGTGCCCTAGAAAAGCTCTAGGGGAATCATTAAACAGAATGTTTTTGCCTCATTTTGCTTAAACTAAGTTTTTTGGTTCTTAGGATTTTGATTACAAATGCTTTCATGAATGTATTTCTTCCGGGAAGTTTAAGCATTGGGGCAGTAAAGTTTGCAGGGAGTTTTGGAATCGATTGAATTTTATCTTATTAGTTACCAGCTTAACATGATGGGAACGAAATAGATGTACAGCTTAAGGTTCAAGCTTAGTGAAGATGCTGGAGAAATAATGATACTTGATTTTCTTTCTGCTTCAGGAAGAATCTCCTAATCCACCCGTGTGCTCATAAATTTGAGGAAAAGGAAAGCAGAAAGGGAAAGTTTATTTCTAGGGCTCTATAGTGGGCCAGGCTATCTCTGGGAAGACTTAATCAGAGGTGAAGCTTAAATCTGTCACAGTCTTCACAGCAGTCAAGGAATTGACACTGATGAATACCACTGGATCCCCGAAAGGAGGGGATGCACCAGAGATTAGGTTTGGAGTCAGTCAGTAAAATGGATCGTGAGAAAGAAAATGTCAAGTTTGAGTGAAAAAAGTACTGAAAAAGAAGTCCTACAGCTTTTGGGTTACACGGAAGGAAGAAAACAGTGGTTGATATGATTTCCTTGCTGGATCATCATCTTCACCAGATACAGTTGTTGACTAAAGAGGGAAAACTAGATTCCATTAGTCTTTAGAGAACCTAAAAATAATAAGAAAGCAAGTATATGTTGTTCTCATCAGCTTTTGGGTTGCTAAAGTAAACTTTGACTTGAGTGTGTGAAGGGCTGTGTGGGAAATGAGATTTTTTCAGTTATTGTTGTTCAGAGGACTTTCTCCGTCTAGCTTTGGCTTTCCCAGTGTGATAGGACACCTGTGGGTCCTTGGGGACTGTGTGTGGGTGAGTAAAGGTTCTAGTACTTGTGTACCTGCCCAGATCAACAGGTTTGAGAATAAGGGGCAGGGACTTCTGAGGATCCATGGAAGTTTTGCGCCAAAACTCATACAAAGATACAAGATGTTTTTGTCTCCCTTTTGGTTAGAAAGGACATGAAGGTACTTAATTGTCAACTGTATTTCTGCCATTAGCTCAGTATTGATGTATTCAATAATTATAATGAGAACTAGCGTTTACTGAGTGCTTGCTTTGTGTCAGATACTGTTCTAGTTGCTTAAATCAGTTCGTGTAGTCCACACAGTGGTCCTATGGGGTAGGTGCTGCTGTGAGTTCTGTTTTGTAGGAGAGGAAACAGCTACAGAGTTTACACCCAAGGTCACCCAGCATGCAAGTGGCCAACCCCATACATTCTGGCCTCAGAACCGGACCTGAACCACTGCACCACAGAACTGTGAATCAGTGCTTCTTAAGAGTTTTATTCTGATGTTGTTTTAATGGTACATTCAACCCTTCTTTAATCCCTCCTCACTTCTGTGCATGTTTTCAGAGATGATATATTAATATATTCCTTAGGCTTTCACCTTATTGGAGATGAGAAAACAGATCTAGAAAATTTCATGTTATGTAACTGCTCTGTACGACCTACAGGGTTAGTGGTAGGACAGCTATGTGGAACCCCGGTTTCCTAATATATAGGTCACTGCTTTTCCCACTGCTCCATATTGGTTCCATTAATTTTTTAAAAAACTGAACTAAAATTTTTGATAAATCTGTGTCATTCTTGCAGAAGAACTAAGTTAATATAGCTAGGGACTGTGTGATTTTGCCCTAGGGAGGAGGGTAGTAGGCATTTTAGAAGCTAACGTTTGCCTGTGGGGTTATCTGACCTACTCTGGAGGACATCTTTCTATTTTTTGGAAGGTTTTCTTAAAAGTGGAAAGTATCTGGAGTGTAAGAATCCTAAGACTTTGGTTTTGCATGATTTGAATATTCCTGGAAGGGCAAGAATTTTTTGTTTTGTTTTACTCTTTTTTTTAGGTTTAAATTGGTTGAGTATCCCATTGGAGGTTAAAGTTAAAAAGACATGAATAAGAAGAAAGGAAAAAAAAAAAAAAATGGGAAGAGCTCAGTGCAAGCCTTCTTTACCTACATTTCCCAGTCTGGCAAATAAGACTTTAAAAGAGGGTGGAAAGAACCACCTTGATTCTCAGTGTTTGGCTTTTTGTTTGTTTGTTTGTTTGTTTTTTTTTGGTCTTGTGCTTCCTTTTGCTGTAACCTCTTTCCTTGGCTAATGCTTTGTTTAAAAACAAGTGCTCTGGTATTCTAAAACAAATGATCTAGCAGGCTCCCTGATTGTGCTCTCAGATAAAGACCCCGGGGTAGTGCTCTATCTTTGGATTGCTGTTGCCTATGCATGCCCAAAAGCAAAATTCAGTTTACTGCGGAGCTTCCAACTCCTGTGAATGTTGTTATCTAAGAGTAGAGAATATAAATTTGAAAGGGGAAATGTGGATTGGGGCTTAACCCTTCAAAGGCCTCTGGTGGGAAGCTGCTATAATGGGTGATAGAGTTGTGTCTGGGATGAGAAACTGTGGGCTCCAGTGTGTCTTTGAGTCTTTTTGCTAAATGACTTTGGTTGTGTTATTAATGTCTGGAAATCTAAACTCTCAACAGCACATTAATGATAATGAGAATGGCGGGCAGGCTCCCAGACTGTGCTGTGGAAAAGCACATGTTCAGATTTTGCCAATGACCCCGAATCCCATGTGGCCACAGACTAGTAATTTGATTTCACAGTTTCTACTCTTAAATTTGTAGGATGAGGTTCCCAGTAGGAGTAACTTAGTGATTATAACATATCAAATTCCTTTTAGGGGAAATATTATAATTGTGAGAAAAATATCCATGAAAGCCTTTGCCAAGTTGTGTGTGTGTGTGTGTGTGTGTGTGTGTGTGTGTGTGTGTGTGTTTGGGTAGAGCACCCTTGGAGTTATCAAAGCTTCTGCAGAATTTTTCCAGATAATTACACTTGGTCACCCTTGTTGGTTTAGAGAATCTGGATTGCATGGTTTTGGATGGTTGCAACTGAAAGGTTATTCTTGCCTTGGGTGTGGTTTTCAAACCCAATTGTGTGTCTGTAACTAAGAGGAGATTGTTAAACATACAGATTCCTGGGCCCCATCCTTGGTCTCCTAACAGTTAATTCCTGCTTTGTAGCTCTGGGATTTCACAGGCTTCCCAGGAGTTCTTTTACAGAAATTTTGGAATCACTCTGATACAGAAATTTTGGAATAAGCTGTGATACAGAAATTTTGGAATCTCTAGAAAATATTCTTGAGTCACTTCTTGGGGTGGCAGTAATGGTGGTGGTTTAAAATGATTAATTTCTGTGCTGCCAAACCCTTTCTGAAAAACAACGCACTCATGCATGTTGGGTTTTAAAACTGTACATATTGTGAAATAGAACACATCCTGAAATAAGTGTACTTCACAGCTCAGGGTGAATTCTCACAAAGTGAATACCCAAGTAACCAGGACCCAGGTAAAGAAATAAAACATTGCACAAAATATTTCTATTACATTTGCCTCTTCTACTCGTTCTCAAATCCCAAGAAACTAGGAATGTAAGTAAAAGTTGATTAAACAGTTATAGTAAGGTGCAAGTGTAAAACGCATTCTGCTTTCTGTACTAGATGCTTCTTAATCATTATTGTTTCTGTAAGGCTTTGGTGATGTTAAATTAAGTTGGTGTTATTTATCTGTGTTTTGATTCAGACTTTAATTAGTTCCTGACGATGCCTGTGTATTAATGTTCACAGCATACATCAAGATTAAACTCAAAGATTTGTCCTTTCTGAAATCTGATTCACAGTGAAAATATTCTCATGATAGTTTTGAAAAATGTGTAAGGACAGATTACCAGCCCTGGCAGTTATGACTTCGGTAAACAAATGAGCCTTGTCATTACTGCCAGGGTAGACTAGTAAACGTGTCTCCGTAGCCAAAATGTCTTTATCTTGGTACATGAGGAAAGATAGCTTCTTGGTTAACAACAACAACAACAAAAAAAGTTCTGCCCTGCTGGCTGTCCATGCCTCTGATCAATTCCATTCACAGCATTTAAAGCCAAAGGTAATAAAGTTTCCCTGAGGGTTTTTCTTTCTTTCTTCTGTTTTCCTTTTCTTTTGACACTGAAGAATCATTCGATTCTTAGTGGGAGAAGTCCTGTCTGTGTTAAACAGCAGGCTTGCTTATTTTCTTTGGAAGGAGATGCTCATGGTAAGGGACTGCAGCGAGCCCCGCACAGGAGTTGTGCTGAGTGGAGAGAGCGAGCCGCAGCGGCTCACTTCTGGGCCTCCCTGGCGGGCAGCGGGCTCTGTGGACCTACAGCAGCCCCTTCCCCGCCCCTGCCTCACACACCCCTTCTTGGCTATCTCCAGCATCAACTGAGCAGGTGACAAGACTCCAATCACCTGTTCTGGGTGGCTTTCCATCTTTTCAAAAGTACATCAGAGGCTTGTTTTGATACAGTACACTGATTAAATAAATATTCCTGTTATGGCATTTTGCAGTTATCTGTCCGTTAGTAGCAAAGGAACTATTGCCCGTTTTTCTTCCCTCCCTGCTCCTTTTTATTCTCTTCACCACCAAGATTCTCAGAGGTGCAAGTAACAGATAATTATCCAACCTCCTCTTTCAGACGCCTGTGAAGCCGGGGTGGGGGTGGGGCGGTGTCATGCACTTTGATGCCGCCAGCTGTTGGGGCTACTAGTACCCAAGGTGTACGGATAATGGAAGAGCTTGAGTAATTTAGGTTAGAAGACACCTTCTTGCTTTGGGATTGTTGGACCTTTGTGTCTCTGCTAGACTATTAGCAGACGCGGATTTAAGGTCTTTCCAATTAGCTTGTCTCTCTGTTAGAGGCAGGGTGCTTCTAAGTAGGTCTGTGTGTCTCCTGTCAGACACGGAAGCCACAGGGCCTCTTTGAGAATTGGCCCCATTGTGTTTGTTTATTTATGTACAAGTTCCCTTCAGAAGGCAGTGGCCAGAGGGAACACTCACCGTTAGGGCAGGTAGCCATGATGGGCAGTGGAATGACAGGAATTCTAGCCATGGTGGTACTGGTGGGTTTCCTTTTATTTGGGGTGTGGGGGTGCAGCTGGTTAGGATGAATTAAAAACAAGACTGATTTATTGATAGAAAGTTATTTGTAAACTTTTAAGTATAAGCTCCAGCACCTCCATTATAATAATGGTTTGTGTACTAAGTATGAAATGATGAATAATTTCCTTTTCATACAGGGCCTTAGAAAAAGGGTCTGGGATGGGGAAGGAGGAGGAAGACTGAGGATGGAATATAGGAGATTAAGCTTGTGGAGAAAACACTGGCACATTCTTTTGGTGTGAAGGAAGTGTCAGCAGGGAGAGTGTGACCAAAGCGAGGTGTTGAAATGTTAGCAGCTCCTAACATCTGCTGCTAATAGGGGGACCCCTTTGACAGGAATGAGATGGGTGCGCTTGTGTAGCTGTGACTTCAAAAAAAATATGAGGAGCCTTGTATCTGTGCTGATGGCACAGACACCTAAGCAGGAAAGACTTGTTGGGGTGGGCAAAGTGAAATCTCTGAGTGTGTCTCTTCCAACTGACTGTGGGTAATTAGTTGGAAATGACATTAACCTGAGCTTAATTGTAATTTTGCATAGTAACAACATACCAGCTGTTCGCTGTATTCTTTCCTGGTGGTGCGATTTAATTATTTTTTGCTGTCTTTTAAGCTCTAATTTTCTGTTGTGTTTTCCTTTAACCCCTCCTTGCTGCCATGTCCACAACCCCCACAGTTTAGCTGTGGTGTCATTACTGCTGCGTTGGTGCCCACTCCACGCTGAGGACTTGGGATGATCTTGGTTTTGCTAATCAGCTGGATTTATAAAGGGGGACGTTGGAAAGTTACCAAGATGAAACACGGGTGATTGCAAACCTTGTTGTGTTTTGGACTCCTCCAAAGATTTTAGCTTATGATATAAATAACATGGATAATTCCAGGCCTATCAAAGGTGCTCAAAATATCAAGTGAACAAGCCCGAAAGAGAAGTTAATTACTGAACAGTGATTGCTCTGATATAACCAATTATTGGATCATTAAATGTTTATTACCTTTTATATGCTCTTTTCCCCCATAAGGGCAGTTTCTTTTTTAAGTCATTAAAACAGAAATGGGATTAAAAAAAAATTCTGCTTAAAAAATTTCCACAAGACTGAAGTATTAAAAAGGTCTTGTGTGATCTGACAGCTGAATAGCCTGTTTTTCTTTGGTCTGTTGAATTAGTAATTAATGAAATGTATTGCCTGAGCAGAGAAAATAAGATTAGTTTTGCTTAGAAAGAAAACAAAAGCAGAACATTAACACTTAAACGCAGGTTAATATTAAAGTGCAGTATACGAAGTGTAAAAAGAGTGGAACTCCTTGAATGATAAGATTCTCAATGGTAACACTCATTTAATTAATTCATTCATTACTTTTCTTGAGCACCAACATTATGTTTAGAAGGACTGGGATTATGTAAATACAGAGAAAGCGAGCTGGCGAAGGGGCCTAGGGAGACCCTGGGTTTGCAGAGCAGTTACACCAAATCCTTTAGTGACCAGTATTGAAACGTCAGAGCAGCAGTGTTAACAGCACAGGTACATTTCTGTGGGGCGGGTGTGGTGGTTATGAAGAGAGGATTTACTTTTGGAGGCTGAGGTATCCTGTGGGTTAAGCTCAGGGGGAGGGTGATTATGAAGTCAGCAAGTCTTGCTCTTGGAGGTCGCCGTGTCCTGTGAATTAACAGCAGGTTCTTTGGAGCCCCATTACTTGGGTTGACATCCCAGTTTTACCATTCGCGAGCTCCCTGCCCTTTTACCTCGGTTTCCTCGTCTATAAAATGGAAAATGAACAATGAAGGATTGTTGTGAGGTGTACATGAGTTAAGTGCTTACGACAGGGTCTAGCACATGTGGAACATCTTAGGTGGTAGTGTCATTTTTCTTTTTGGTGGGATAATGCAACAGAGAATTCTTTCTTAGGGGAAATGGTAATTTAATTGGATGCTGAGGAAGGGAAAGGATGTTTCAGGCATTTTTCGTATTGTCATGTGTAACCACATACTTAATTTATAATGCCTAGAGTAATGTGTGCTTATGTAGCACCATTGTCAAAAGATTTCAAAGGGCATTTACAACCGTTTATTCTCAAAACAGCTCTCTGAAGCAAGAAGATTGTTTGTGCACATTCTGCTGAGGTGTGAAAGGCTGCAGAGAGCACGGCACTGCCAGCGACTGTTCTTTAATTGCGGTGTGCGTGGAGCCTGGATTTATTGCGGGTAAATTAGACCAGTGGTGAGAGGAAACGTCTTAGACGTTTTTTGTTTAGCAGCTTCCCTGGCGGTCCAGTGGTTGAGTGGACCCCTTCCACTTTGGGGGTCCTTGGTTTGATCCCTGGTTGGGGAACTAGATCCCATATGCCACGAGGCAGGACCAAAAAGAAAATGTTTTCGGGGACAGCTATGCTCTGTTGTGGTAAATAAGTTACCAAGATGTTTTCTGTAGTCTTTAAGCAATGGTGAGACTTTGTTTATTCCTAACAGTACCAGATTGCAGACAGTTGAATTCAGAGGAAGTTTATACATATGATGATCATAATGAATATTTGTTGAGTACTTATTGTAGTCCAGGCACTGTTAATTGTCATAACTCTGAGGTCGTTGCTCTTATTATCCGAATTTTACCGATGAGGAAGCTGAGGTGCTAAGGTGTTTAGTAATCTCCCTGAAGTAATGTAGCCTTGTAGCCTAAGCTCTTAGTCACATTTGCTTTAAGTTGTACAAAGTATAAACTATTTCATTTTGTTTTGTATGTTTTACAATGGCCTTTTGAGAAAGGGAGAGAGGAAAGTAGTGTATGCAAAGCTAATGGGGCAACATGGTGAGTTTAGTCTGGACTGAAAAATTGGAGGTGGCTGTTTTATGTTCTTCCACTATTCCAAGCAAGACAGTTTACTTCTGGGCCTTGGGATCTATAAAATGAGAAGATGACATTCTGTCCTGTGGACTCATCAAATGTTAAGAGTTTGGAGGAAAATTTGCATCTATACAACTCTTGGAGTCTCTGCAATTCTTGCCTGGTTTGGACTCAGATTTATACCCCAGTCTTGGGCCCACCAATTACAGATGTGTCAGTTTACCTAATTCATCTGAATGTGTCTTGCCTGTTTCACACCACTCTAGTTCTGCCTCTGCTCAGGTAATGTAGTAATATTGTAAGGTAATAATATACCTAGCTCTCAGTCTACAGTAGGTAAGTGGACTCTTAATTGATATAAAATCAGGGGTCACACAGGAAGCTGGCTTGGGCTAGATCTACACCCTCTTGACTCCCCTGGGTCCTCATTCTATCTGGCATACATGCCATGTTTTGCTGGGAATGAGGAAGAGGTTATCATAATGAGATGTGCCCTGACTTAATAGAAACTACAGTGTTGATTCTCTGGACTCCCTAGGTTGTCATCTGTATGAAAGGTAGTGGCTCCAGAAAGGATTTTGTTGTTTTCATGACGTACAGTTGTAAATAGCAGACGGTGAGCAACATGAGAGCATGGGGCCTGCTGTCTGCAATTTATACGGTGCAGGGGGCTGGGTTACCTGGCACAGGAACAGGGTCTAGCTTCATTTATCATGTGAATGAATGAATGAATAATCTCATTGAGGTGTGGAAAATAAAAATGAGAAGGGGAATAGGGTTTTAAAAATCTCACCTCTGTGGGAAATAGGAAATTGAGACATCTGATTGGGCAGGTTAAGCCTAGTCCCTTAATCACCAGGTCTTACAAATTGGACATAATTTATACCCTTGAAGGTATTGCAGGGCAGTGCCCTTATGTTAAGGACTTTTTTTTTTTTTTATGGTGGAACAACATTTTATTCAGGTCAAGAGTTTCTTCTAAATTACAGCATATTCATTCCTATTTTGTGGTTTGAGTCTGTGGAGTCGAAACTTGTCAGGAAGGTTTAGCAAAGCCGTGCTTCTAACGATGTGGAGATCTCACTGGCAGCTGTGCTAAACCTCCTGCTGTAAACCAGCCACGAGTCATCCTCTGGTTGTGCATCATAGCATGACCTTTCAGGGAAAACAAAACAAACAAACCACCAAACACGCTAATCAGGTTTTTTTTTTTTTTTTTTTTAGTATCAGGATTGTAAACTCTGACACTTAACAGTTTGTCAGGTCCACTTGGAGCAGTTAGATAACTTCCTTTCTCTATTTCTGTTTGTGCAACACAATGATGTGTATATCTTTCTTTAACAGCGTATTAAAATTTTTTTAAAGCTTTTCTTCCCCTGAGTTAAGGTACATCTACGGGTTTACTAATCAGGGGACTCTATACAAATGCAGATCACCGACTATCACTGAAGACCTACTGAATCTGAATCTCTCAGAGGGCGGGACCCAGGAGCACCCTGAATGATTGTATGGTTAATCAGATTTGGAAATGACTAACGGAGGAGCCTGGTAGGCTTCAGTCCATGGGGTCACTGAGTCGGACATGACTGAGCGACTTCACTCACTCACAACAGAGCTACTATGTAGTTTTCACCCATCCATCTATTCTTATCCATTTATCCATGTCTTGAGTATATGAGAATTGGTTACTCTTGGGACAATGGTTATCTTAGAAGTGGGCATGGAAACCAGCATTAGAACATAATCTCTGCCCCATGGGGTTCACAGTCTGGTTTACAAGTTTTTAACTCTGAGTTGAGCTTTAAAGGATTTGCAAATGTCCCAAAAGTCACGGGCAGAAGATTTTGTGTACACACGTTTCTCTAGCTTTCATCAGATTCTCTAAGGGGGTCAGTGACCCATAAAAGGTTAAGAACCGAGGTCTAGCGCTCGTACAGCTGTTCTGAAAACAGGGGCAGAGGGCAGTGTTTCTGTTGCCACCTACAATGTTTCTGACCTTTTGAGAGGCAGCAGCAGTTTGTGAATTGCACCTGTTTTCTGCCCCATTTAAAATATTTAAAAAGAAAAGAATATAGTGTAACACCTGGGTCGCGGTCAGAAGTGATATAGAAAGGAACTATTTGGTGAACTGCTTCAAATTTAATGTCAAGTTGCTGCTTACTGAAAAAATAGCCCAGTGGTCAGTCTGATGGAAGAACCTTTTAAACCAGGATAACACAGGCAAGGTCCACTCCAGTTTCCTTACAGTATGTAATTAGCTGAATTACAATGACAATTTTCACCCCATGGATATACATAAAGACTAATTGTCTTATTTTTGTTACGTTCAGTCCCCAGCATGTCCATTGAATTGCTTAATTCCAAAATAACATTACCAGCTGTACTTCTGGCTCATCTTTCCTTAGGTCCTAAAATCTCCAAGTAACACTGTTTATCATGGAACAAAATTAGATATTAGAGAGGTTTGTCTTGAACTGCTGCAGAAGTTTTACTTAGCAAAATAATAGAACCCATTGTGTGTAATATTCTTATCCCTAAGGATAATTTTATAACTCCATTTTAATTAAAGTCTTCTCTTCCTTTTTGTGACTTTATATGTTTCTTTGGAAAACAGAAATTCTTCAAATTTTGGAACTCTGGTGATGCTGCATTTTACAGTTGGATAGCTTTGGAAGAAGAGGGCAGTCAATGGAATTAAATGTTATTAATTGATAAAATTCCTTTTCCATTTATTTGGATATTGTTCTTTTGGGGGCTTGGAGGGAGTTAGAGGCCTATTTCATTGTCAGTGGAGTCTTATAAAGTCTTTTAATGCTGTTCAAATGTCTGTACTACTTATTTTAAACTTGTGTGTACATTACCTTGCATTATTCATTATTCTTTTTAAAATGCTGACTATTTTATCTAGGTAGGTTTTAACTTACTGGATGATGATTATATGTTCTAAGTCTTTATAGTCTTGTCATCATTTAGCACGCTGAGTCATAATAGACACTCAGTAAATAAATATTTGATTAATTGGGTGTTTATTACCTTTGAGTCTTGAATCCCCCAGAGACCAGAAAATGGACTAAATCTGGACTTAGAACTTGATACATGCTTTGAAAGGTTGAAATGTAAAAGTGAATTGTCAGATCTGTCCTTAGGCTCATTCCATATTCTCTTATTATTTTTTATGTTCACATATAGATCACATATAGATGGATCAGTTCATATTCTGTAGTTCTTTAAAATATTAAGTATATAGAATTCCACAGTTACACAGAATTTTATGCTAGAGCCACAACACTTAATTTTCATTTAAATATTAAAGGAAGTGAAACTTTACAGAGCTCTTTTATCAGTTACTGCTTTTTAAATAGAAAGGAGATCTCACTACAGACATGATCACTGAAAGATACCTGCTAATCAAATAGACATCACACTTGTGTGCTAAGTTTCTTCAGTTGTGTCTGACTCTTTGCAACCGCATGGACTGTGGCCCACCAGGCTCTGCTGTCCATGGGACTTTCCAGGCAAGAATCCTGGAGTGGGTTGCCATTCCCTTTTCCAGGGGATCTTCCCGATCCAGGGATCGAACCTGTGTCTCATTATGTCTCCTGCATTGGCAGGTGGATTCTTGACCACTAGTGCCACTTGGAAATCTCATCACCCTTAACTTGTCCTAATCAAATACAGTCTTATCAGCTCTATTTGGGTGGAGGGATTATTGAAGGCTTTTAATGAATGAATGAATGAGTGTCATCAGTTATCTGGAAAATCAGGGTTTGTAGGTTTGAGGGATAGAGATCAGACTGAGAAGGGGTTTGTCGAAGACCATACTGTAACAGAAGAGGATCTGGGAATGTTTCTCTTGTGGAAGAAATGGCTCAGGATGATACATGGTGGCTGCCTTAAAGTAGTTTCAGAGCAGATTTCAGGAAGAGGGATTTAGATCCAAGCAGTTCCACTGGAGGAACATTTTGACATTCTGTGTGAATAGAGTAGATTTCTAGTAGTGCTTTCTGGAGTCTTTGAGTTCAGTTGTTGAAGGCATTCAAACTGACTCACTTGTCACCTGGATTATCGGAGTGGGGGTTTTAGCACCAGGAATTAGTGACCTTTGAGGTCTCCCCATCCCAAAGATACTGTTAATTAAATGATTTTCTAGCTAGAGTGTTCTGAGTAAATCTAGTCATGGTTCAAAGTCCAGGTCTGCTCCCCGTAGATTCTTTTTAAAGAGCTGGTCTTGGATGTTGTTTACTTAGTATTTAATCTCAGGACCATCATGTGTATTGAACTGAAACAATACCAAGATTATCTAGTCCTCCTGGGTCTCTTCTCCTGGTAGTCTGAGCTCTTAAAGGTGAGGCCATTTAAAAGTATCATCTTGGCATTTTTCTTATTGCCTGTGTGTTTGCAAATCAAAATGTGAATTAAGTTCAGTCATTTGCAATATATCGGTTTTCATTTCAAGTCACTTAAGTGATGTTTTTAAGAGAGATAGCCATGCTTTACTTACCTTAGGGCTATCCCATCTCTTTTCTTTAAAAAAAAAAAAGAAAAAAAAGCTCCAGTTTTGAGACTGAAAAAGTACTTTGTGATGGCTAAAAATATGTTTGAGAGTAGTAACATGGTTTCTAGTTAAACACAATTAGACCTGGATTGGTGAGGCATCATTACAGTAAGAAGATATTTTGTAAAAAAAAAAAAAAAAAAAAAAAAATTTTTTTTTTCTTTGAGTTAAAAAAAGCAGCAGGGTGGGGGGATGTGCGGGTGGGGTCAGTCTTACCAGGAAAGCTGAAATGAATTCTTCAGCCTTGCAGTACCAGAGGGCACTGTGGATTAATGTTCTGGCCCTAATTCAGCATCCCGTCTCTTCAGACACTTGGCTCTGATTCTTTCGTCTCAGAACTGAAGTCTTAAGGATTAAGAGGAGAGAGAATGGAAATGCATCATTTTCTCTGCCAAAGGAGGTACTTAAACTGGGAGAGGAGGAGGGGGACGTTAACAAATCAAGCCTTGGCAAGGAAATCTGTCGTGAATCAGCAATGACTTGAAAAGCCTCTGTCGCTGTGTTTTACAAAACTAAACATTTGCCACTACCAACATTTGTCTCTTGCTTACCTTCAGGATCAGCTTCAGGTTGTTCTATGGAGGGAATGAATTCCTTTTTTTTTTTTTTTTTTTGCCCATTTTGACAACATTAGGTAATTAATTTACAACTAGCTCAATTAGACTCCGGCCCATAGAGTTTGTGCGTGGCCTTTTAAAGAGCCTTTGTTTTGACGCTAATTGAACTGGTTGTAGCAGATACAGCCAAACAATTTACATTTATCTTTGGCAGGACTCAAGAGCTTTCCCTTGGTATGGACAGCTGCACATTCTGTTCTTCTACCAAGTGTGGTACTTACGTGCTTTATTTTAAATTTCTAGTTAAGAGACCTTTGCAAATGACAGAAACCACCACATACATTATTGTAGACAAGTTGAAAGATTTAGAGGGATGAACAAGAAAGAAAGATCACACATAATTTTATTGCCATGAAGAGAACCATTCATAACCTGGTATTTGTCTTTCTGTACTTTTCCCCCTTGTAAGAGAATGCATACATCTGTATATATACGTTTTTTTATATGTTCTGTTTTTACAAATATGTAACCACACTATACAGACGGAATTGTGATCCACTTTTTTCCTACTTAATAAGTTGGAGACATTTTGTCATTTCATAAAACATTCTACAATATTTTAAATGGCTGCATGGTATTCCATTGTGTGGATGTACCAAAAAATATTCAACCAGTCTGTTGTTATAAGCTCATTTCAGGTTTTTGATATTATAATCAGCACTGTGATATATATTCTTGTTACTAAATCTTTAAGTTCTTAATTATTATGCAGCAGATAAATTCCTTGATACTGAATTACTTGGACAGGGGCATGCATATTTTAAAGTTTTCTGATGTGTACTATAATTCTTGAAGGTTGTACCATTTTCCACATTCACTTGCACTATCTGAGAGTTTCATTGTGCTTATTCTTGGCATTCAAAAGAACAGTATTGAAAGTATTGACTTGGTGTGGGTTAAATCCTGATCAGTGATTTTGCTGTTGCTCATTAAATTTTTGTCAACCTTATAAATATTATGTTCCCAGTATCAGGTGAAAGAAGCCAGCTTACCTCATATAGTAGAAGAAGGTTTTGCTTACTTTAATAATGATATGTTATTTTGTTTTGAAAAGGTATAAAGAAGTAAGTAGCTACTTCATTTAGACAGAATTGGTTTGTTTTTCCTCAGGGAAGATTCTGAAACAATATTTTCATATGAATAAAGACCAACCTAAAGAAATTGACTACAATCAAAATAAGAAGTGGATAGCTTTGCTTAGTATATGCTGCTGCTGCTGCCGCCAAGTCGCTTCAGTCGTGTCCGACTCTGTGCATCCCCATAGACGGCAGCCCACCAGGCTCCCCCGTCCCTGGGATTCTCCAGGCAAGAACACTGGAGTGGGTTGCCATTGCCCTCTCCGCTTAGTATATGAAGAAATGTTAATTCCTTCTTGAGGTGGCAAAGCCAGTGGATGTGTTGCCTATCTAACCCGAGTCTAGAGGACCAGGATAAACTCTGGCGTTTCCATCAGGGGTAGCCCTGGAGTAGCCATCACAATACACTGTCTAAATGTCCGTCTGTCTTTTTTATTTTTTAAACTTTTTAGCAGTGTCCTGCAGCATGTAGGATCTTAGTTCCCTGACCAGGGATGGAACCTGCACTCACCAAATTGTTGGCTCAGGGTCTTAACCACTGGACTGCCAGGGAAGTCCCTAAATTTTTGTTAAGTGTAACTGCTGCTTTGTTGTACAGTCTCCTTATTTGTCGAAACTGCTAGGCTAGAATTCACAGCAGTTGATGTTGAATTTTCTGTGTTAACAATACCTGAATGTTGTACACGCAGTCAACAAATAGCAGGTACTCATTGTTCACTGGATGAATAAATGAAGAGATATTTAGGTGAGTTGAAGTTAAAGAATAAGATCTTTCGTCTGGAACTGCCCCCACTCCCCTCCCCAGTTTTATAGCAGAAGAAACTGAGGCTTAGAAAGATTAAGTGACATCTTGCTCAAGAGCAAGTTAATGATGCAAACAGAAGTTGGAATTCTCTTATCAATGTGTTCCCCAGATTCTTATAGTGCTAGTAGGATTGTGCGTTTTGCCCAAGATGGTACTCTGTATGATTGTGTTTAAAATCAATAGTAAAATTCTCATTTCCTATATTGCTCAGCTTCCCCAGCTCTTTGTCTTCACTAGTGAGGTCACCCTCCATTTTTGTGTTGAAATTCAGCACACCCTTAGCTCACATTTATTTTTTCTTTTCTCTCTTTCTTTAATATTCTCACTTCTCCAATTTCATTCTTTAATTTACTCCCGGCAGTATTGCCATCTGGATGTCAAAATGCATTGAGTTGACCTCTTATCTGGAGAACCAGTGAAGGTCTCACCTGCCCCAGAGGGATTTAACCAGGAACTGAAGCAGGTAAAACAAGGCCCGGGTGCTGCTAGTGTGCCAGCCTGTGCTTTGATTCACGCATGGGGTGCACATGTACACATGGTGTAGTGTTAGAAAGCAGCTTCTGAGTACAGTTTCTTTTTGAAAATTTTCAGTTTTCCAGTACAACGAATTGTCTGCAGCAAAAGTTGATTTCAGAGTAAATCGGAACTAAAGAATTTGAGAGAGGTGTTTTTTTTTTTTTAAACCTTTCTATGCTTTAATTTTTTCGCCTCTGACTTTAGCCTTCTCCCCTTCTTAGTTAATTATTATAGAGTTTTATTAAAATTATAAGTTCTAGAAATTAGACACCATGGTATTTAGACCAGCATGGGATACTGTACTCTTAGGTTCAATAATATTTCAGAGAACATCTCTTTATTGTATATTAAATGATAGAGAAGTATAATAAAATGTACCTTGAGAGTACTTATCTACTTTATGTCCTGTAACGTTCAGTACTTGATGCAAATGTAGCAGATCTCAACTCAAAAAGGAACAAAACTGGTTCTAGCCCAAGAGAAAGATGGGCAGGTTCCTTGTTGATGGCCTAAGTTCAGCAGTCTTAGAATTTGCAACCTTAAGGGATTTTTATAATATCTCATCCAACTTGTAGTTGTACATATGGAGAAAGATTTAGCCACTGGTCCGGGGTCATTCAGCAGGTTAGAGAGCTGCGGCCTGAACCTGGGACTGAATGCCTGCTCTGCTGTGTTTCAGTTTCCGATCATAGTTGAAGCATTTAGTCTAATCTCGCTTGAAAAGAGCATACTTTTTGATGTTTAAGACATTAAACCTGTTGTGATGCCTACAGGCACCCAAAGACTGACCCTGTTGTTGATTTTTCTGAGGGTAGACTTTGGGTGTGACTAGAATGAGATGTGTTGAGGCAGAGCTTAGAGATCTGTCTCTGATGAAATGACTTCTTATTTTTCTAAGAAAGCAGTGGAAAAAACAGTAAAGGGACTGTTATTTCATGAAACTGTTGACTGTGGATGAAGAGAAGCCCATGTGGTAGGTGGTCACAGCCCTTGGCAGTTGCATTGCTGACTTTGCCGTCTCTTGCAGTCTTAGATATCTGGGAACCTGTGGTTCTTTTTTTTTTTTTTTTTTTATCGCCACTTTTCTTTCTTTTTTTTTTTTTTAAATTTTATTTTATTTAACTTTACAATATTGTATTGGTTTTGCCATATATCAAAATGAATCTGCCACAGGTATACATGTGTTCCCCATCCTGAACCCTCCTCCCTCCTCCCTCCCCATACCATCTCTCTGGGTTGTCCCAGTGCACCAGCCCCAAGCATCCAGTGGTTCTTAATCTTAACCTCTATTCCTATATTCACTGTATGGTCTTGGTCAAGCGCCTCACCTCTCCAGCCTTATTTTCCTCTTAGGAGATTGAAGGGGGCTAAAGCAGTTGATTTCTAAGGCACTGTCCAAGTCTTGAATAGTTATTCTGAAAATGATTATCTTTGTAGAAGTTTATCCACGTGATTAAATAACCAAACATGTATTTCTCACAGTCTGCTTTCTTACTGTTTTGATTTGTTTTCATGAGAATTTGGAAAATGTCTACAGACTTTACTGTGATTAAGCTGTTAGCAATTATTTATAGAACACCCACCAAGTGATCGAGGGCTATAAAAGAAATAGTGTCCAGCCTCAAGGAGACCACAGAGATTTCTTTATCTTCCAAGCTGGGGATGGAGGGCATTCTTCTCTTCCAGTGGATTTAAGCTCCATGAGTGCAGGGCCTTTGTCTTTCTTTTATAGTGCAGGGCTCAGCAAATATTGGTTGCATGAATGAAACAGTGAATCCACTTGTCAGTCTTGCTTCTGTTTACTGAAGATGTCCCACTGAGATTTTTTGTTTTCTTCAACCTGTAAGTGCTGTTAACTTGAGTAAATTTCCCAGGAAATATTCTCTACCCTCCGTAGAAGAATGAGACCAAGATGCTCTGAGATTAAATGAAAAACATAAAAACCCGTGAATGCTGCATTCCACTTTACTCTCAGCATATTGAAAGCATTGAGATGTCTGTGTTAAAATAACTTTGTTCAACCCAACATTTCCCAAACTCATTTGAATTCAGAGTCCTATCCATTCCACTCACCCATGGAAGAGTTGTTAACATCTTGTAGAACTTTGACCTGTGAAAGAGATAGTTTGGTATAGAGAGTAGTAATGGGAAATATAACAGAAGCAGCAACATTAGTAAAGAATAGTTAATTTAGTGTATGACAGAGTATATATGTTAAGCACTGCTTCCGGCAGTCCTGTGTGATAGCGTGGTAGACTTGTAGGGTGTTTTTTTTTTTTTTTTCTTTTTAAAAATGACTGTGCTTCATTGGAGATTTGAGGTTTGGTGGTAGATTAAAAAGTTTCAAGGATCTAATAACTAGTTTATAGTTATGGAAGTTGAATGGTGGAGTTTTAACTTATGTCAAGGGCTGCGCTGTCATGTACGGCAGGGAAATAATGATGAAAGGACTCTGCGTTTCCTCCTTTAGGAGCTGGCTGTCCTTTGGAGGAAACAGACTTGTAAACAGATTATAGCAGTAATGTGCTATAGGACATGTTGTAATGAACAGAAATAGGACAGAGGAGAGAATGGTATTTTTCCCCTCCAGTGTAGAACACGGTTGCTGTTCATGCTATGCTAAGTCACTTCAGTCGGGTCCGACTCTGTGCGACCCCATAGATGGCAGCCCACCAGGCTCCCCCGTCCCTGGGATTCTCCAGACAAGAACACTGGAGTGGTTTGCCATTTCCTTCTCCAGTGCATGAAAGGGAAAAGTGAAAGTGAAGTCGCTCATTTGTGTCCGACTCTCCGAGACCCCATGGACTGCAGCCCACCAGGCTCCTCCGTCCATGGGATTCTCCAGGCAAGAGTACTGGAGTAGGGTGCCACAGCCTTCTCTGAGCCAAAACCAAACTAACTGAAATCCCCCTAGATCTCCCAGACAAAATTCTCACACATCAAGACTCAAATGAATAGGCTGCGTTGTGCTTTTCTTGATTCAGCTTAATTGTGTTGTCTGTGGTCCCATCAGAGCCTTGTTTACACCTCTGTCATAGGTCTTATCACAGTTATATGTGAGTGACTTCAGGGCACAGCAGGGTCATCTTTGTCCCTGTATCTCTAGGGCCTTGCATGCACAGCATTTATCTCCCAACGCCCACAGTGCATATTGGCTGTTTTGTTTAGACTTGGGGTAAGGCACTGGGGCTTGCTCACTTTTAAGTAAATTCAGGAAATAAAATAAATTTTATATGAAACATAGACTGGGAACATAGTAGTATTGTTGAGAGTATGACTCCTTCCCATAGCATTTTTCCCCCCCTCAATGTCTACATATGACTGAAATTTCAAGGATTCAGTAACATTTTTGTAGGAACTCAGTAATTCCACATCGTGAAGTGTTTTTATTTCATGGGAGTGTTTTGTAGTCATTTTTGTAGGACTTTTCTCTTACATCCTGTACTTCATCTGAAGTATTTTAGGCTAAGTTCAGCTTGATATTCTATTCCCTGCTAGTGGTTGTGTTTGAGGCCCAAGGTCAAGGTGTTGATTGATGACATTTCCCTTTAAAGTATTTGTATCCATCTGCAATTTGGGGGAAGAGTGACTCCCAGTATGGTGCAATGGAAATAACTGAATGGAAGTCAGCCTGATATGGTTTTGAAGTTCACTTTCTTTGTAACCCTGGGCAGGTTCCAATAACTGAGGAGATTTGACCAGAATAGCACAGTCCCTTTTAATACTGACACTCTGTGATTCTCCAGGGAGGATTCGCTTCCATTGAAGGGTTAAAAATGGATAAATTTTTAGGTTAAAAGGCTTTGCTCATTTTTTTTTTTTTTTGTCCCTTAGCCCATATAGGAGCAATAAGACTGCTTATCATGGAGTAAAACTGAATTACCTAGAATTCTCAAAGGCTGCAGTTCTGATCTTTTTTTTTGTTTTGTTTTAAGGGAAGGAAAAAAATGACAGTAAAACAAGCTTGTCTGTATCCATGAATCAGGAAAAATTCATCCCATTTTCCTACATATACAGTGTAGATAACCACATTCAGTGAAGTGCTGCAGAGTCTTAACTGAAAATGAAATTGGTTCTGTTTTTCATCCTAAATCTAGGAAGAACTATAGTTGATAGATGCATTTTGAGTACTTTATCCAGAGTTAAGCAGTTGCCTTGGGTAGAAAGGCCTTATGTATAAGAAGTTGACTCCCAGCTTTATGATAAAGATCCTGGGTATCTTTGGATATGTCACTGAACCTTTCTGAATTTCATTGTCCTCAATGGTTAGATTTGATATCATTCTGATTACCAACAGCTCTGTGATTAGACAATTCTAGGCATTTATTTTAGGCTCTTTCCTGTTTATTTCCTTTAAAGATAACAGTATTGCCATCTCCTCCCCCACATAATAGGAGGCGGTTGTTGATTTGTGAGGGAGAGGGATCTTTTAAAACACTTCAAATGGTATATGCAGCATTAGTTAACTGTTGGTATATTGCAATATTAGCAGTATTACCATAAACTTAAATTTATTTCATGGCTTAAAATAATACATATTTATTATTAATCTCACAGTTTCTGTGGGTCAGGATTCTGGGTACAGCTTAGCTGAGTCCTTTGCAAGGATGCAGTCAGGATGCTGCCCAGGGCTGGAATCCCGTCTGGATGCTCACCTGGGAAGGATCCACTGTCACGCTCCCGCAGGTTGTTGGTGGAATTCATCTCCTCGCCGATGTAGGACTGAGGGCGTGATTTGTTTCCTTGCTGGTCTGGGGCTCTCTCTGCTCCTGGAGGCTGCCCACAGCTCTTGTCATGTAAGGTTCACCCTGCAAGGCTGCTTGCTTCCTCATGGCTAACAGGAGAGAGAACAGGGCAGATACTACCATCTTTTGAAATGTCGTCACATAATCATGTACCTCTGTCATCTTTGCTGTATCCTACAGGTTAGAAGCAAGTCACAGGGCCCTCTCGTACTCAAGGAGAGAGGCTCATATGTGGGCGTGGACATCTGAGGATCATGGGAGGTGAGGATCGTGGGACCACCTTGAAGGGTCTCTCAACCCACATATGAAAAACAGAAGCCATATTTAAACATTTTTGTTCTACTTTCTTGTGGATCTTTGCTTAAACATCTCATGCTATAGTAGAGCCTCAAAAAACACTGATTAAGAATCAGTTAAAGTTTTGGGTCCACTGTTTTTTTTTTTAGCATGCCCTTGTTTTTTTGTGTTCACATATATTGGTAAAGGTAAACTTTGAGGCTTCTTCATTCTTCTGCCTTCCTGCCCAGCGCTGCGCTGCAGATGTTAGGTGCTAAAGTGTTTATTGAAGGATTAGAGAATCATTGAATTAATTTGAAGAAGGTGTCTGTCACAGACCGAATTGTTCTTTCTTCTCTGTATTCATATGTTGAAGCCCTAACACCCAGCGGGTTGATGTTTGGAGATGAGGCCTTAGGAAGGCCTTAGGTGAGATTGTGAGAGAGAGGCCCTCGTGATGGGATTATCACCCTAATAAAAAGAGGCACCAGAGAGCTTGCTCGTTTGCTCTCTTCAACATGTAAGAACATAGGGAGAAAGTGGCTGTCTGAACGCCAGGAGAGCTCTCACCAGAAACTAACCATGTTGGCACCTTGATCTTAGACTTCCAGCCTCTAAAACTGTGGGAAGATAAATGTCTGTTGTTTAAGCCACCCAGTCTATACCATTTCCTTATGGCAGCCCAAGCTGACCTACACTACCCTCTGTTCTCAGTGTAATAATAGGTAAATATCCAAGTACAAAGATTGCAGGATGGTAGTGACCCTCTGGTAGCTAGTCAGTCAGGGAGAGTGGTATTTAATTGCAGCTGTTGCCATTCTTTACTGAGTTTTAGTCACAACTATTTGTAGAGACCCCTAGACTTTTTTTCACCCTGGGTAAAATGATGATCTAAAAATACTGCCTTTGGTTTTTCAGTGTTGGACTGCCAAACAGGAACACAATGAAAACATAATATTGGCTCCTGAAAAGCTTTAATGATGGGAACTTACATAGTAAATTCTTAATTTCTTCTTCTGGAGTCTTTTTAAAAAATTCCTTTACTTATGTGTTTTATTTTTGGCTGCACTGGGTCTTCGTTGCCATGCACAAGCTTTCTCTAGTGCAGCGAGCGGAGCTACTCTCTAGTTGCGGTGCCTGGACTTCTCATTGCAGTGGCTTTTCTTGTTGTGGAGCACGGGCTCTAGGTACCAGGGCTTCAGTAGTTGTGGTTTACGTGCTTAGTTGCCCTGCGGCATGTGAAATCTTCCCAAATCAGGAATCAAACTGGTGTCCCTTGCATCGCAAGGTGGTGTATTCTTAACCAGTGGACCACTAGGGAAGCCCCTGGAGTCTTAACTTCAATTAGTTTGTTCATTCATGGGTTCATTCATCCGTGGAGACGCAAAGGGCTCAGTGTCCTTTCCCCAGTTTTATACCTTTCTGACTGGTTAACTTGCTTTATCTTTCTAGGTTTTCTCTCTTGGTAAAATTGGGATATTCACATCCATCTAAAAAGAATGAAATAATTAGGTAAAGCTCCAAGCATGTAATAGGTCCTCACTGAATGACAATTTGACTAACTATGGGGGAATGATTAACATGTTACATTTATTTATTGTTTCATTCATCATACCAGCAATGGCATGGTGTAATACATGAGAGAGCTCAGTGAGAAAGAGAATTGGGGTGGGAAAGGAACCAAGAAAACCTCAGCATCTTCCTTCTGCTTGAAAATAGGTCTTGAATTCTTAAGCAGGAAATTTTTTGCATATTTTTAAGCTATGTAACACTTGTTTTTAATAATTGTAGCCAAATTATCAAGCAGGGAGAGTTTTTTTTTTTTTTTTTAACATGGCACTTAGTCGTATCAGAAGGACACACAAGTGATTTAGAGGGAGGATCTTAGAATTTGAAAAGTCCACCTGTTTCATTAGGAGGCACAGTGCATCATGTGGTGACATGCAGTCCCATGGAAAAGAACCAGCAGGAGTCATACATCTTATCTTTTATACAGACTCAACATTTTCAGTGATTCTGTTGAAACAAACTCTAAAAGAAATTTAGACCTGTGAAACCCATGGGTCAGCCTGACCACACTCCTCCCGGCCCCTGCAAGGCTTGCTGCATCTCTCTGCACTGAAGAGATTGAATAGCTGCATTAGGAGGCAGGTGTCAGACTCCCTCATTGATCAAAATTCAGTTCTGAGTTAAAGGTGGTTTTTTTGGGGGCGGGGGGAGGGTGTTGCTGGGGGAAGGGAGGAATGGAAAAGAGACTTACAGCCTGGGGCTCCTGCTGTTCGCTTAGGGGATTTAGGACCTGTAAGAACAAGCTGAGGTCTCCCAATGGCAACACATAAATAGCAGTGACCCTTAATTGAAAGGGAGGAGACCAAGTGAACCAGAGGCCAAGACTTTACAGTGAGGACTAGTGGCCTGGGGGTGTCAGCTGAAATGGTCTGGATTTTTTTTTTTTTTTTAATTCTAACTCTTGCCCATCCCCCTTCCTGGGCTTAGAAATCCAGGAAAGGAGAAGGGACCATTGACAAAACTAAGTAAGGTGTGATGAGGATGGTCCCTGTGTGGACTGGAATTTCAGAGAGGAAGGGCCCCCAAGCCTTTTTGAAACTAGTGTATAACAACCTGACTGCTACCTGCAGTTTGCCAATTACCCAATTATGACAAATTTGCACATTAAAAAAAAAAAAGTAGGCTGCTACTATTCTTCCTTATACAAGGATTTTAGTCACTGTACATCTTGTGTCTTTAAATAATGTATTAGGAACATTTTCAAGTCTGTAAGTGCTTTTTTAATGAGAGTGTGAAGATTTTAATGGGACTAGATTGCTTTTCATGACATTTCAGAGTGACTTAATTGTAACAATGTTGAGAGGCTGTATTTTAAAGTTTGCTAAGTATGTCTGCTGTGGATTGTAGTCAGACACTTACAAGGACAGATGGATGGATAGTGGAACCAGATAGATTTTCCCTCACTGCTTTCCTCCAAATATTTGCTCTTTGGAAATATGGTCACAACAAAAAAGGTACAGGTCAGGGCTCTCTTGAATGTTGTAATTTTAAATGGGAACAGAGGCCAATACCTGAGGCTGGCGGGGATAGTTTGAGACCAGTTCTTTACAACTTACTTGGGCAATGATGCTTGTTGGACAGCATTTATTTCTTTTTACAGAGCCAAACACCAGAATATCTTTGTTCATACTCCCTTGTTAGTCCCTGAACTCTCTTCTCTGTTGGGTTAAAAAAAGTTCCTGTCTTGTGTCTCGTTTTTTCAGATACTTTAGTGTTTCTAAAATATTACTACCAAATAACAGTGTACTTTTTAAAGGATAATTTCATACTCTTTGTGAAACTTAATTTTTTTCTTATCTTTACAACATTCACAGGTCTTTACAGTATTCATTCTGAATTGAGTATTACGGTTCAGAGGTTTTTTCCTGCATAAATGCTCTTAGGATTCTAGAACCTGTGGCAAACTTCTCAAAATTAGATCAGATGGTCAGACACTTTCAGCCCTACTCTCAGAAGGGGTTTGTATAGTTTCCTAGGACTATGATTGCCTAACAAAGTACTATTTTATTTTTGAAAACTTATTTATTTTTTTTGGCTGCCCTGAGGCTTTGTTGCTGTGTGCAGGCTTTCTCTAGTGGCAAGCGGAGGCTCCTCTGCTCCCTGGTTGCACTGTGCAAGCTTCTCATCCCAGCGGCTCCTCTTGTTGTGTAGCAGGGCTCTAGGGTGCTCAAGCTTCGGTAGTTGCAGCTTGCAGTCTAAATAAGTGCAGCTCAGTAGTTGTGGTGCATGGTCTTGGTTGCCCCGCGGCATGTGGAATCTTCCCAAAGCAGGATCAAACTTGTGTCCTTGCATTGGTGGGCAGATTCTCAATTGTTGTACCACCAGGGAAGTAAAACTTAATGCGACAGAAATGTATTCTTTCACCATGCTGGAGGCATGATGTCTGAGATCAAGGTGTCAACAGGGCCATGCTCCCTCTGAAACCTGTAGGGAAATCCTTGCTTGCCCTTCCTAGCTTCTAGCGGTTTGTTGGCAGTCTTTGGAGTTCCTTGGTTTGCAGCTGCTCAACTCTGGTCTCTGCCTTCCTCATCACACGGTGTTTTCCCTGTGTATCTCTGTCTTTCTTTAAGGACACCAGGCATATTGGATTAGGGGCCCACCCTAATCCACTATGACCTAATCTTAACTAATTACATCTGCAATGAACCTATTTCCAAATATAGTCACATTCTGAGGTACTGAGAGAATTTCAACATACCTTTTTTTCAGGGGATACAATTCAACCCATAGCATGGTTATACTTTAAAAAGCACCTAGGAGATTCTGATGAAGGCTACGCAGGTTTGCAAAGCATGGTTCCTGGCCTGCTATCACAGACAGAATTCCCTAGGAGTATTAAAGCAATTATATATATATATTTCTTTCTGTGTGGTGTGTGTTTATATATATGGTTTAAAGAAGAAAAATAAGCTCCCAAATCATATAATCACCACCCAGCTTAAAAAATAGAACTTTATACTTTTGAAGGCCTTGGAAAGCCTCAGATGTTTGTTTAAAATGCAGATTCTCCTCTGAGGGGTGAGGTCAGAGACATTCTGAGCAATATAAGTATTAGAATTCAGTAACTTGGTTTTTTTTTAACCACAAGGTGTGTTTTAAGTTCTAGAAAATTTAACTTTGGAGTGGGATGGGTTTTGTTTTTTAATATTACAGAATAGAAAAGCTGAAGGAAAATTTAGTAATTTTTTTTTTTTTCAGTGTGGTGGGAATGTCATTACTTCCTCTTCTGCTTGGCATGGTTTTTTGGGAAAAAAAAATCTCGCCTATAATTTTCTGAATTAGTTTAGATCTGTGGTTTAGAGAGGTTTGTGGGAGGAAGGTGTGTATGTGTGAAGGTAAAGAGTTCTATTATTGATTATGTGTCTCATATTCTTGTCCTTCTCCTGGGAAATCTTTGAAGATTAATATCTGCTAGATCATTTTAAGTTTGCAAAGTGAGTTAAGTTTCCTGGGGGAAGTGTTACATAAATGTAAATAAATTATGTAGCACCTGAATTTGGTTGTTCATCATTTTTTCAGTGTGTTTAATTAAGAACTTAGCACTATTTAAGTTGGATGGGTGGGGAAAGACCTTAAGCACTCAGACATGGTTAAATAAGTAGGTAGGAACAGCATTTAGACTGGAACTCAAGAAGGAATAATTGAACAGGACTTCTGGGTATCCGTCATTGCTGAGTTGAGCTGTGGGTTAATGTCTTCTCCCATGGTTCTGTTAGAACCATGACCCCCACAACTCCCCTTTTAAAATTGGTTTGCATACCCTCAGATTCTGTAGACCTTTCTAATTTTCTGGAGTGAGCTGGAAACATTTTTTCTTTTTTAAAACTTTTTTTTCCCTCTAGTTTTATGGAGTAAGCTGGAAACATTTTTTCTTTTAAAAGAAAAAGTGTGTTTCACTCCGTAAGCTACCCAGGGAACAGGGAGGCAACCATGTTGACTTCTGGTGCTTCGTGCCTGTATGGCTCAAACAGCTGGCTTCCAAACTGCCACCTTCTGCCTGTTTCACAGAACTTTATGTTTGGGTAGGGGACACCTTCCCAGGACCGCTGAAGAGTGGAGAAAGGAAACAGTTGCCCACACCTGTGGTCCAGTTATGCCTCTTTGGTTTGCTGTGTTGTCAGAGTCTCATCTGATGTTTATTTTCTTGCCTGTTTCTCTGTGAACAGAGTCACCTCATCATCCTCTTTCCCATGGCTGACCCCAAACTTGTAACCTTTTTCATCCATTCACCATGTCTACTGAGCATCTGCTTGATGCTGAGTAGTAGGTGCTTGTGAATTACACAGAGTTCTTGATGCTGTGTAACTGCCTAGTGGATGACACAAACATTAAAAAAAAAAAAAAAAGTCAGAACCAATAGCCAAATAGCTATAATAAATGAGGGGTAAAAAGGACAATTGTAGGCTTTTAGAATATACAAGGGACCCTAGTCTCTCTATGGTGTTTTGAAGAGTGACATTTCAGCAAAATCTAGAATGATCACTGGGAATTAGCAGGGAAGAAGGAAGAACAGGGGAGCATTGTCTTCTAAGAAGTACAAAGTGGAATTGTTTTTCGTGTTCCTTCCTCTATACTCTTTTCAGCCCCCACATAATCTCAGGTCATGGCATGATCTCAGCCATCCAAAGTGGGCCGGTAGCTTTGCTACACTTGATGGTTGGAGGTCAGGAGCTACAGGAAGGGGCTGGTAGTTAAAGCTGAATATGAATTAGACAACAAGAGGTGGTGTGGTAGTCTTGTTTTACTGGTATGGTTAGCCCATTAAATTTCTTGGCGTACTGTTTCTCTTAAGTTGTGCTCTGGTGACCTTTTTGGAAGCCCGTGTTGTCCTGCTGACCCTTGTATGTCTGGGATGGGCTAAGGGGGTTGGGAAGAAGGTACACATGCCAAAGGAAGTCCTTCTTGGCACTCCTTCTTTCTGTAAGAGGTGGCAAAGTTTTAATAATCTTTTTAGGTATCATTTCTCAAACTTCTGACATCAGAATCACCAGGAAGCCTGTTAAAATACATATTTTTCATAGACTTTTCCCCCCAGACCTACTGACTTAGATAGAATCTTAGCAGTAGGACTCCTGGCTGTCCTCGGGCACTTTGTTGAGAGCCTCTGGGTTATTCTGAGTTTAAAGACGAAGACTTTCATTGTTTCAGCCCCACCCGTCCCCTGCTTGATGACCCACCATTTCTCATCATCAGTATCAGCTACATAATTTGAAGGGCCGAGTGCAAGGTGAATGTGCAGAAATCCTTATTAAAAAATTATTAACAAGTTAAAGAGGGCAACAGCAGAGCATTAAGCCAAGTGTGGGGTCCTCCTGAGCACAGGGCCCCGGAAGAGCGCAGGCCGCAAGCTCACGAGGCCGGCCCTGCGCGCCACTTCCGTTTGCCTTCTTAAAGTGAACTGCTTACTGCTCCCCGGGTACCATGCTGTTCTTTGCCTTTGTCCCTCAGGTCTCCCTGAATGAAATGCTGTTTTTCATCTCCTCCTTCTCATCTGAGCTCACCTCAGTTTTCGCATGGACATTAGAGTCCTGTGCAAGTTCACTGCAAGATGATGTCCTTTGAGGGCT
Source organism: Bos indicus (assembly GCF_029378745.1). Taxonomy (NCBI): domain Eukaryota; kingdom Metazoa; phylum Chordata; class Mammalia; order Artiodactyla; family Bovidae; genus Bos; species Bos indicus. The sequence goes on along the minus strand of NC_091784.1, from coordinate 32,002,178 downwards.
CGCTGCTCCGCATCTTTGAATCCCCTGCCGTTAGCTGAGGCTCTGCCACTGGTTCCTCATAAATTTGCTGAATAAAATACTTTAACCTCAATACTTTTCTTAAAACTTAATTAGGTTACAGGCCACTGGGAATACAGATCTGGTTCAGAGGGAGGTGTTAGAGGTAGTGTTATGTGAGGAGCCAGGGCTGCCTGGGCATGACTGGTGTCAGACAGTGCGAGGACGTCGCTGGCAGGCTGTGTGTCTTTTGTGGTTGACGTCTTTGGGGGCTGTTATCCTCCCTCTGATAGTTGGGGTTTCCTCTCTGGATCTCTCACTGACCTTAGAGTTCTTGAAAATAACAGCTTTTCCGAAGCATTTAAGTTTAAATGTGCTGTTAGTAGAGCGTGAGGAAATGTTTCTTGTGGTAGACACGTGACTATTTTGCTCAGAGGCTACTATTTGAAACTAGACATTCCTGGATTGTTTGAGGTACTATGTTCTGGAGAATTCCCCAAAGCTGGAGGCACTTGGTAAAGTGAGGTTGTGGCTCTGTAGGCAGAGAATCAGTCCTGCTGCTACGCTTAACAGGACTGAGTATTCCTGCCTTAACCAGAGGTAGGCATTTGGGCAAGAGGTCTGTGAAACCTCTTCATCTCAAAGATGGACAAGCAACTAGAAGTTTGGAGAAATTAGAGAGCATGTTCAAGGTTGATTCAGATACTTGGTGCCTGAGCTGGCACTGGAATCCGTGATTCCTGTTCCTCTTGAGGCCTCAGTAAATATTTGTTCAAAGATTGTTTTATTCTTCCTTTGAAGATTAGCATCTGGCCTTGACCTGATGGAGTTAATGGGATGAAATATGTACTTCTCTTTTGAAATTGTTTCAAGGAGTTAAAGTGAACAGATTGTCTGAAACAGTGCTGTCCGATTGAAATATGAGTCACATATTCAATTTAAAAGTCTTTAGTAGCCACATTAAAAAGTAAAAAGACATGAATTTAACTTTAATAACTTAACCAATATATCAAAAATTTTTAGTCATTTCAATATGTATGCATATATGTATATATTGATATGTTGTTATTGTTATTTAGTTTCTAAATCCTGTCTGACTCTTTTGCCATCCCATGGACTGTAGCCCTGACAGGCTTCTCTGTCCATGGGATTCTCCAGGCAAGAATACTGGAGTGGGTTGCCATGTGCTTCTGAAGGGGATCATCATTATCCTGCTTGGCAGGCAGATTCTTTACTACTGAGCAACTGGGAAAGTCCGTATATTGATATATTCCTGTGTGTATAGGAATATTGAGATACCGATGTCTTTTTTCCCAGTGTAGCTACTGCACTGGACAGGTGTAGGTCTAAAGTTACTAGCTGGTGCATTTAATTTTTATTCTCTCTGACTTTTTAGGCTGCTTTAACCCATATTAGTTAGCCTGTGAGCTTATTACTGGTGTGATAAAACAGCTTGGGAAATGAGGATCTGGGACATAAGCTAATTTATTAGTTAGCATGCCAGTTGTACTGGTCAGGTGAACTCAGAATGCTCCAACATGGATTTGCTGTATATCTCTATCTTTGTGCTGGGGAGAGTGCTTGCATTCTCTTAGGGGACAGAAACCACCTCATGTGGAGACCTGCTGTCAGTCAAGGAGAATCTCTCTGCTGCTGAGCAGCCTCTGTCTGCACAAAGAGCCTCCTGCTGAATTTTTGCAGATTTTTACTCCTCTTGGAGCTGGGAGGGAAAGTGGTTTTTTGAGTAAGATTGCTGATCAACATGTGAAATCTTCCTCAGGCCATATAATTAAAGTCTCTACATCAAATAGATCCTATAATCATTTCTTAGCCTAAGCAGATTATAGGAGCTAGCAAATTAAGGCATCAAAAGATCCACACACAAGAGATCCACAAACATCAGGTTTGCCCTCATTTCTAGATAAAGGCTAATATGTATATGGTCTGTAGGGTGTGATTTGAATGGAAGTTTTCCCTTCATTTTTTTAGATCACTGCTCAGAGTCTACTGACAGAATACAGGGAGACAGCCTTGATTAGATTAGACCAGATTGGATTAAATCAAATAGTTAAAGCCTTTGGAGCCTCTAGCTTGTAGGAGACACCATAATGGCCTTCATAGCGTCCCTAAATCCTATTAGGTAAGTTAATCTTATTGAAGAATTTAGGTCTGCATAAAGTAGCATTGCTCTTTATGGGGTGGTCTCTGGCTCTTAAGGTGAGCTGTTGGTAACTTTCTTGGAATAGGTTGGTTATGTGGGTTTGGGGTGAGTTATTCTAAACAGCTTGAAAGTAGATCCTGCAGTTGATAGAATATCTCTTGTAGAAAACTGGTCTGTCTCCTGGCTGCTCTTTGGCAAGGTTGCTGTTAGTGTCTGTGCCAGGGGTGTTTTTAGCCCTGGTTTGGGGGAAAATGGGCTTCACTGGTGGCACAGATGGTAAAGACTCCGCCTGCAGTGCAGGAGACCCAGGTTCTATCCCTGGTCACAAAGATCCCCTGGAGAAGGAAATGGCTCCCACTTTCAGTATTCTTGCCTGGAGAATTCCAGAGGAGCCTGGCAGGCTGCAGTCCAGGGGGTCGCAAAGAGTCGGACACAACTGAGCGACTAACACTTGGAGGTAAAGAGAGTCAGGAGAGATGTGTAAATAGTTGTAAAATCAACTGCTGTGGCATGTGGGGATGGATTGATGGGTGGGAGCTTTATTTTTAAGCTTTGTGAAATCATCTTTTATAGCCTGTATCCGTTTTAGAGGTTGTCATTAAGAATCATGTGCTGAGTATATAGCATGGTTGACATATTGTATTAAATGTTGGGAATAAAATAAAGAATCTTGGAACTTGGGAGCTGGAAGCATCTTTGAGATTTTTCTGGCTGTGTTTGTAGTTTTATTATAAGTTTAAGTTGGCTCTTGGCTGTTTCTACAGATGCAGTGACCATATTTTTCTGAAGTAAAACATCTTTTTCATCACAGAAATTTCTTTTTCAATTTGTAAATTATGGACAGGCAAAGTTTTACAAAGGCACATAAATTGTGTCAGATTTTATCTTAGATTTACTATCTTTTGGAAAAAGAAGAGAGTATAAGAAATTGAGACTGTCCAACTCTGAGTGTGTGCTTTATTGCATCCAGTGAGGACTATGGTGGGGGTGGGGGGAGAAGTAAATTAGACTTACATCTTTGTTACAGGTTGTCTAGTTAGACATAGACACCTTTAAGACCCAGAAGTGATTATTACATACTGAATTGGCCTTCAGAGATGCAGGACGATTTTTTACCAGGCATCTTTAAAAATAAGTTGCATAGTGCTTCAGCTAGGAGCTGAGTGACCACTACTGAGATCCACTGAGTTAAGTGGTTTGCAGGCAGAATGTGAGGCATCTGATGTTGCGTCTGGCTCCTCAGTGAATAACCATGAGAAGGTTCCTATATCCAAGGGATTGAGAAGACACTCTGGCCTGGGAATTTTGCTGCTGTCGTGGAGTGTGGACTTCCTTCTTGATAGAGCCTAGAGGACTTGTTAGCTCTGCGCTCTGCCTGTTCCTGAGCCAAGAAGTAAGTTAAGCTCAGTTCTCCTTAATTTTTTTTAAATTTATTTTATTTTTGCCTGTGCTTGGTCTCCATTGCTATGCGTGGGCCTTACGTAGTTGCAGTGAGCAGAGGCTACTCTTTAGTTGCTGTTTGTGGGCTTCTCTTGTTGCAGACTGTGGGCTCTAGGGCATGTGGGCTTCTGTAGTTGCGGCGCATGGCCTTAGTTGGCTTAGTTGCCCCTCTGCAAGTGGAGTCTTCCTGGACCAGGTATCAACCTATGTCCCCTGCATTGGCAGGCAGATTCTTAACTACTGGACCACCAGGGAAGTCCCTCATTTCTTTATTTAACCCCTCTGGTAGGGGTAACTCTGCGTCTGTGTCCTATCCTAAAAGATTAAAAAAAATTTCAGGTGTGGACCAGACGTGAGTGTGAAGAACAGTTATGATGGATGAATGGTTTTGATTTGCTTTTAGGGAGGAAAGTGCAACTAGCCCTTTGGATGAAGATATCTCTCTTCAGCCATCCTCTGTATCGAGTGTATGGTGTTCTCTGCCTGTATAGTACTTGTATTTTCAAGAGCTGGGGTCATTGACAGAACACTTCTCACTCTTGAGTTTCAGAGCATAGCATGCGTGTCTGAAGCCAGAAATGTAATTTTCTCTAAGTGTACTAAGCGTTACTTTAATTCTCCTTATAGTGCATGCATGTGCTCATGCAGTTGCGGGCTTTTTCATGCTCCTTGAAGAGGAATTGCCCCTTTTGTACTTTATTGGTTCTTGATTGCACACTTCTCAGGGTTACCTTTGTTAGGAAGCAGCCACTGGAAGAGTGTGTGCTCATTTTGTCCTTCTGGCCTTTACTCCTGGGCTCCTCTGACCCCGGGCTCACCCTTCCTGCTCTCTCATCAGCTCAGCTTTGTTCTCCTGGGCTTCTTATTCTTACTCTGTGAAGGGGATGTCCTTACTTCTCTCCATTTCAACTTAGTGTCCATTCTGTTGAGGCAGTTCTAGATGGGAAGAGGTTGGGAGGGGATTTGAACAAAGATTGGATCTGGTTAGGAGAAGTTTATAAAACTTCTGTATTCAGCGCTAATCATTTTCAGATGCTTTGAGATCACAATATGCTTTGGTGGGAGACCTTTGAGAACAGTTTTTACCAGTCATTAGACAGACTTGTCTGCTTTTTTCCCCTGTCCCGTCTCCGTTTTTCCTGTCTAGTTTGCCTGGAAGAGCCTACCACATCTTTATAAACTCACTCATTCTCCTCTTTCAAAGTCTTCTTGACCTCCTTCTCACATCAGCTGCTCCCAGTCTTGCTGAGTCCCTTCGGGAAGGAGGAGAAGCCATCCTGTCCATAATTTACAGACCTTTCCATGTCCTGCCCCAGAGCTTCACAGAAAACAATAGTAATGCCTAGGGCTTACTTACATACTTAAAATGTGCCTAGCACTGTGACAAGCACTTTACATGGATTATCGCTGATAATGAAGTCAGCCCGATGAAGTCTGTGTGCTGTCACTGTCTTCACTTTATATATGGGAAATCGATGCCTAGAGAGTTTGGTGATATGCCACTGTGTTCACAGCTGGAATCAAGTGATGGAATCGAGATTCAAACCAGGTAGCCCAATTCCAGGGCTCATGTCCAACTCCTCAGGGAAGGGCTGGGAGTTAACAGCCAAGAGAGCTATGCTCATGGCAGCTTTTTAAAATCTGAGGTATCTCCCTTTAACACAGACCTGACCACTCATGGTGTTTTTATTTTCATTTCATTCATTAAGTTGGGTATTCTCATTTGGTCTTTGAAGGTGGTAACTGTGTGTTTTAAAGAGCCAGAAAGAAAAAGGTTAGAGGTGGACTTTCTCAGCTATAGCTCCCCTTGACTGCAGTCAAATAACAGGACTTCTGATGAGGAAATAAGGCGCTAAGTGCTCTTGCTTTGAAAAGGTTAGTTAATTGGTAGAGGTTGTGTTTCTGTGGTTCATTTGTGTTCCTGTCTTAGCCACAGGTGAGTGTCCACAGGCAGCGGGTGTGTCGTCCAGCAGTCCCATAAAACAAGGCTCGCTTCAGCTGGTACCACTTGGTGCACCTGAAAGACAGTAGGAAAGCTTGTTGACCATTTGGCGCCTCACAGCCCGGTAATTAGAAACGTAAAACAATAATACAGATGTGAAGCAAATCCTCCAGTTAATGAAAAAAAAAAAGTACAATTGTGCTTTGTGGCTGAGTGCAAAATCACAACTGGCTGCTTATACAACAAAGCAAACACTTCAGGATTTTGGCATCTGTTTTATACATATAAAAAGCTCTAGGCTCTGTATTAATTTGGGGGCTGTCATATTTAAAAAAAAAAAGAACAGTCAGTCACCTGGCTTTCTTGTTTTTTTATAAATTCATAGCAATGATTCTCAAATCATAGTCCCTAAACTAGGAAGTATCAGCCTTACCTGGGAACTTGTTAGAAATGCAGATTTGTTTTTTGGGTCCCACCCCAGGTGTACTGAGATCTGCCTGGTGGCTCAGACGGTAAAGTGTCTGCCTACCATGTGGGAGACCTGGCCGGGTTCAATCCCTGGGTTGGGAAGATCTCCTGGGTAAGGAAATGGCAACCCACTCCAGTATTCTTGCCTGGAGAATCCCATGGATGGAGGAGCCTGATAGGCTACAGCCTGCTGCTGCTGCTGCTAAGTCGCTTCAGTTGTGTCTGACTCTGTGTGACCCCATAGACGGCAGCCCACCAGGCTCCCCCGTCCCTGGGATTCTCCAGGCAAGAACACTGGAGTGGGTTGCCATTTCCTTCTCCAATGCATGAAAGTGAAAAGTGAAAGGGAAGTCGCTCAGTCGTGTCCGCCTCTTAGCGACCCCATGGACTGCAGCCTACCAGGCTCCTCCGTCCATGGGATTTTCCAGGCAAGAGTACTAGAGTGGGGTGCCATTGCCTTCTCCGAGGTTACAGCCTATGGGGTTGCAAAGAGTCAGACATGACTGAGTGACTTCATTTTCCAGGTTTACTTAATCAGAAACTGTGGGGGTGGAGCTCAGCAATTTATGCTTTAACAAGTCCTCCAGGTGATTCTGATGCTCTCTCCAGTTTGAGAAACACTGGGGAGTGGGTAGGGGTTTTGGGGGATGGGCAGGAGACTCCCCTTTTGGGTCACCCAAAGGTGAGCATTAGGCTTTTGACCAGAGGTTGGACAGCTGGCCTGAGGGTATATGAAGGCCCCCTGCTCTCAGGAACGTGGGGGAGTTGTCTTAGGGAAGGAACTGTGCCTTTTTCGGGAATGGGTTAGGAGAGAGGGTTTGGACTGTGGTTTATTACCAGTTTTTAAGGAACCATTTCAGTATCTGATTCGCCCTCTGGGCTGTGCTGTGCAGTCAGCTCTGACAGGCCCAGAGTGTACAGGCAGAGGAGAAGAGACTTGGGGACAGAAAAATCTAAGCCCATCTTATTTCTTAGGCCAACCCTTTGAAGGGCTGCTGATGCCATGGACATTAAAAAAGGAAGTTTAGGATGGGAGTAGGATGGTGGCAGGACAGATGAGTTCTTTGTCTGTCTCATATCTCTCCCCTATCTCATGTCTTTGCCTCCAGCTTTCTTGGCAGACAGGATTTGTTTAGTAATTTTCTTGGGGCCTCCTGACAAACGGCTCCTCTGCCCCTTCCCAACTGTGTGGTGACCGCAGCAGGGACACAGGGTCATTTCAGAGTCATTAGAAGTCCATGCACAGCTGACCTCTAGGTCTCTTGGAAAGGCCTCTTGGGAAATAAGAGCTTGTCACCAGCATGAAATGAGTTCTTGACTGGTGTTACCACAAAGGCTCAGGTTCCTCACACTCCTTCAATAGCTTGGTTGACTGACTGTTGAGGACAAAACCTGATACAAACAGAAACACCCAGCTTGCAGCTTCTTGGTTTTTGTCCAGATTTTAAAACTTTGCTCATATTTTAAAATTTGTTTATTTTACTCACATTTTTCCTGCCTTTTAGACCAGTGAGTTTTCTCATTCCTTAAAAAAAGGGGGCACAGGATTGCTGGTCAGTGAGTGTGTTCTGTTCAGTCAGTGTCAGCACAGGAAAGCAGCGAGGATAGAGGGGTGAATGCGAGAGGAGCCCTGTCCCCCCAGCCTTCAGACTGACTTCTTGGGGAGGAAACTGACCAAGAAAAGAACCACGCAGATCCTGGGTTCACTTGACTCCCTGTGTTCTCAGGTGGGAGAACTTGTTTGAATTCCTGAATTTGATGTTGGGTCACAAAGCCAACATCAGGATTTTTTTTTTCCTCTTGGGGGAGAAAAAATTTGTATTACCAAAGGTGCTTCAAATAAAGGACACTTCCAAGCCTGATGCAATCTCATATTAAGATACCAGAATACAGAAGCCTGCTGTCACATTAAAGCAGGATCTTAGCTATTCCATGAAATCTTGGGTCACTAAGACATCAAGGGGGGGAAACTAGCTGCCAACACATCTGGAATTCTGGTGGAAACTGTGAATGTTTGGACCATTCATCACTGTGAAGACTTGTTTTGTACTTTAAGGAACTTGTGGCCTGTTGGCTGTTAGGAGTTGGTAGTTGTTGATTTTCCTTTCATGTGACTTTCAGGGCTCATGGAGAAGTCAAAAGCTCACACTGGAGCATCTGCCTTCTTGGAAGTCAGAAAAGATGGTCCTTCTGCCAGATGAGTGGATGGGGTGGGATGGGGCAGAAGCCTTTAGCCACTTGGATTGTCTTGAGTGGTGTGGCCTTACTGTATTGGGACAGGAAGGCTGACCCACTGTCATCTGCAGCCTGCCTGCCCTTCATCTTGCTTTAATTAAATACACAGCTGATGATGTCAGCCTGCCTCCTGGCTCCCTCAGCTTCCCCCTTGGAAGAAAACATCCGGGCAGACAGTTGTGACAATTAAAGCCTCAAGACCCAAGTTTTGTTTGTTCTGAGGTAGTTAAAATAAATCTGCCTAAATATCTCCAAATGCAGATGAAACCTAGTGCTGATTAGAGGTGACCCTCTAATAAACCTGATTTGATTAGGCAGAACCAGTGGGGTGCAGGCAAATATTTGAGACTCTGGCCAACTTGATTATTCCATTGACCTTTCCCTTGTGGGGGAAAAAAAAACCTGTTTGATTCTTTCTATCCCAGAGTACTTGAAAACTATTACCTGTGACAACTAAAGGACTTTGGTGAAATAAACAGGCAAGACCTGTGGACTTGACCTTAAGAGTCTCAGTCAGCTACCACCTGGGACATGCTTGCTTCCTGGCACATCAATGGAGAATGGATTTTGCCGGAGGTCCTGGCCTGGAACACTAATTAAAAAGGACGTTCTAAAATGCACCCAGGCATGTTCTGATAAAGTCTTAGCAGATGTGAGTGGTGAAGGCTTTTTTTTTTTAAAGTCACAGTTTATTTATTAAGGTAACTTTTAACAATCTGTTTTGTATAGAAAAACCAACATAGAACTGCCTATGTGTTTATTGCCAGTTTACGAGAAATTTCCATGATTGCTTTGTCTGCTGGCTTCTGTAATATGGGGGCACTCCTCTCTTCGTATTTATCACATTGTGCTCTGATTGTTGGTTTATTTCTCTTGTTCCATCTTAGAAAACAGGGAGAATGTTTAGTTCTTCTTGATGGCTGCCCACATGCGCATCACGTTGGGCCAGATATGGGGATTGGCAGACTGGCTCATAGGCCAAACTAGGGAACTACCTGTATGGGAATGAACTAAAATTTTTTTTTTTTTTATGTTTTTAAATGGTTGAAAAGAAATCAAAGGAAGAGTATTTCACTACATGTGAGAATTATGTGAAATTCACATTTCAGTGTTCATAAAGTTTTATGGAACACGGAAGTATCCATTCATTTACATTATTGTCTTTGGCTACTTTGGTGGTACAACAGCAGAATCCCATAGTTGCAGCAGAGACCTTATGGCCTGAAAAGCTTAAAATATTTACTATGTGATTATTTTACAGAAGTTTGCCAATCCCTTTCTTATTGTATATTGGGCATTTCATAAATTCTTATTGTTTGAATTGTTTCATATACAAGTCTGAGTTACCAGATAGGATTATTGTGATCCTAAAAGTGTTCAGTGACTAAGTGAATGAATGACTGATTGACCTATATCTCTTGTGATCCTTTTGTAACCTTAGGTGTATGTCTTATTGGTGTTGGTTCATTTCTGAGAGCTAGGTAATTATTTAGAATTTTTCTTCTGAGAAACTTAAAGTGTTCTGTTAGTCCTTATTAACTTTGCAGGTTCTGAACCTGTCGTACGGGATGCAGAGACACCAAAAGTTATCCACGGTTAAACTGACCAGGTCGTACAGTAAAGGAATGGCATGATTTTTCATGTATTCATTTTGTTCTCTCTTGGCAGAGGCTGTTCCTTGTGATGAAAGACAATTCATATAAGCCTGAGTATCTCCATGAGCAGACTACTGCTGAGTACTGTATAAAACATTCTTACAGACATCAGTATCTTTGTGGGATCTTCAGTTCATTACCACGAAAATTCATTTAGAAAAAATAAATCAATGATTTAAAAAGTAAGCACTGCAAGAATGATAGCAATTACCAATTGTAAACATTGTGGCCTTTGAGAACCGCTGTGAAATTGTTTAGTGAATTAAATTATTATGCTTTTGATATTCATAAATCTACTTTCATTGGCTGTTAAGGAATATATTTTTGTAGGTAAAGTTTATTTTTAAGACACTAAGGTTCTTAGGTAAAACAAAACAGCAACTGGCAAATACACAATGGCTTTGAAATCTGACTTTTTTTTTTTGAGAAAGTATCTTTGAAATGACCAATGCCAAATACAAGTCCATTCATATGCAGTGGAATTGGAAGGCATTGGTCTGTGTGTGTGCTCAGCCATGTCTGACTCTTTTTGACTCCACGAATTGTAGCCTGCCATGCTCCTCTGTCTATGGGATTCTCCAGGCAAGAATACTGGAGTGGATTACAATTTCCTTCTCCAGGGGATCTTCCCAGTCCAGGGATCCAATCTATGTCTCTTGTGTCCTCTGCATTGGCAGGCAGATTCTTTACCAGTAACCCCTGCCTCCCCATTGGATGCCCTGGGGGCATTGGAATATTCAGGAGTAAATTGAGAAATCAGTACCTTATAGATAATTCCTAAATTGGCGTGGTCTGCTGGAGTTTGAGAGAATGGAGGGATTTGGCAGGAAGGGGAAGGAAGGAAGGTTAGGAGATACACAAGAGTAAAAAAATATGGATCAAAGCTATCTTAGGAATCTTAGGAAGCAGTGTTTTTCTCAGAACAGCTCCACTATACTCACTCACTGGGTATCCACCATGGGACAATTACGTTTTATACATTTTACCAGTTTTACAACAGTCCTGCATATAGGGGTGATACCCACATGTTATGGATGGGAAACTTAGGTTAATTGGCTTGCCTGAGGTTTTACAGTTACTCGCCCACAGAGCCCATTTTAAATCCAGGTCTGTCTGGCTCCAGTCCCTGTGATGTTTCTACTTTTGCACAACACCCCTGTGCTTATTTCCTGGAGATCTCATCATTGAGAAGAGGCATAAATCCAACCTGAAGCCATACCTCACCACTTTGTGAAAATGAATCGCTTTTTCATTTCACCTATACTCTTTCTTTTCCTTTCCTTTGTGTGACATCTTTGATTTGTGAGCTTCCCACGTCCCTTTTGGTGTTAACTCTTTTGATCAATATCAAGTTGATTTTGCTACCTAAGGACTTTAGGTACGAGATTAAGTACGGTAACAAAAACTCTTGGAGAACCAGTAACGTCCACCTGATTGAAAAGCTGTTCCATTTGTCTTGGGTGGTGTGTTCCCTGGCACTTCAGGGGATTCTCAGAGGAAGAGTTGAGAAACAACATTCCAGGCTTAGAGTCCACATTCCTTGGGTTCTCTTGGAGGACTTCTTGGCATCATTCAAAGGAGCCTGTGTTTTCCTAATTTTCCGTCCTGGGCCACCTGCGTTCCCTTTCACGCTGTTCTCCTTTTGTACCTATGTGGTTGGTGCTCGTGGGACTTTTTACAGAGGCTTTCATCATTTATACCACAGAGTTTTATTGGAGTTTTTCAGGTTTGACACAGACGTTTATTTATCTGTTATGTGTTCAGTATGGAACCTTTTTGGACTTTATGGTGGTGTCTAGGAGAGAAAAAATTAATCCAGGCAAATTCTAGGTAGAGCCAGGAGGCAGAGGGTGCATGGTGGATGGAAAGCCGTTTATTATTGATTTCTCAGCGTGCATGTCCTATCGGTAAATTTAGAATTTACTTATTTGGGAGCATAGTTCGGTAATGTCAACCAGAAGTTGATTTTGGAAAAGATGCTGACTTGGATGTAGCCAGTGAGCCAGTGCAAGGAAATAGTGCATTTTTAGTTTTCAACCTCATTTGCACAGTTGTTCAGTCACTAAGTTGTGTCCGACTCTTTGCAACCTCATGGACTGTAGCACTCCAGGCTCCTTTGTTCTCCACTGTCTCCTGGAGTCTGCTCAAATTCATGTCCATAGAGTCGGTGATGCTATCTACCATCGCATCCTCTGCCACCCCTTTTCCTTTTGCCTTCAGTCCTTCCCAGCATCAGGGTCTTTTCCAGTGAGTTGAGTCTTCTCATTAGGTGGCCAAACTAATGGAGCTTTAGCTTCAGCAACAGTCCTTCCAGTGTATATTCATAGTTGGTTTCCTTTAGGATTGACTGGTTTGATCTCCTTGCAGTCCAAGGGACTCTCAAGAGTCTTCGCCAGCACCACAGTTCAAAAGCATCAATTCTTCAGTTCAGTTGCACAGGGAATATATCAATAGAAATAGCATTAAGAAGTGGGCAGCCTGCAAATCAGAGCAGTTGACAGGAATGCCAGCAACTTAGGAATGCCTGGTGTTTTGCATAGAGGAGACTGGTTGAAACTCTGTTTCCCTGCCCAAAGTTAGCACTTGTCTTTTTGCAGAGAATTCTGTGTATGCAGGCAGTGTTTCTGATTTCCAGAAAAACTGAGGAGGCTGAACAGGAGTGAAGATTGCAGGTCTGGAAGGATTGATTGGTAAGGTACAAAGGTTGATAAAAGACCATTTCTTTTTTTCTAAAATTTATTTATTTTCTATTCGAAGGATAATTGCTTTATAGAATTTTGTTCTTTTCTGTCAGACCTCAACATGAATTGGGGCTTCCTTGATTGCTCAGCTGGTAAAGAATCCACCTGCAATGCAGGAAACCTTGCTTTGATTTCTGAGTTGGGAAGATAGGCTGGAGAAGGGATAGGCTACCCACTGCAGTAATTCTTGGGCTTCCCTGGTGGCTCAGCTAGTAAAGAATCTGCCTGCAATGAGGGAGACTTGGGTTTGATCCCTGGGCTGGGAAGATCCCCTGGAGAAGGGAACAGCTACCCACTCCAGTACTCTAGCCTGGAGAATTCCATGGACTATATAGTCCATGGGGTCGCAAAGAGTCAGATAGGACTCAGCAAATTTCACTTTTCAACATGAATCAACCATAGGTATTCCTATGCCCCCTCCCTCTTGAACTTGCCTCCCATCTCCTCCCCTTCGCACACCTCTAGGTTGATACAGAGCCCCTGTTTGAGTTCCCTGAGACATACAGTAAATTCCTGTTGCCTCTCTGTGTTACTTATGGTAATGTGAGTTTCCATGTTACTGTCTGCATGCATCTCCCCCTGCCCTCCCCTCTCTCCATGTCCATAAGTAAAAGACCGTTTCTTGAAGGTGAGCTTGTTTTATCAAAATATAATAAAATGCTAAAGAAAAAGAAATTGAGTCAAATTGAAAGAAATTTTAAAAGGGGGAAATGTGAAAGGGTTTAATTTGAAAACGGAAAGCTTTGTCCTTTCCGTTTTGTTTCCTGTTCTATAAACTAGGGTGTTTTGGAGATGGAGCAAAATGTTTGAAACCTTTCCGTTCACCATCTTCTGGTGATCAGTTTACTCTTGTAAACACAGGTACTGTTTAATACTGTTTAGAACCTCAGCCATCTGGTGCTGGTAGTTTTTTTCCCCCCCCGATATTGTATGACCTACTTCTACAAATAAATTGTGAATTAACCTGATGAAGATAGCAACTGGTGTGATAACTTCTTAGAATCTCTAGGCCCTAAGGTCCATGACCAAGACGAAGAGAAGCTGCTTTTAAAATCTTGAAGCGCCCATTGTGTTTTCATGGTTTCACTAAAGAGAGCGTTCACGATATGAAAGGTTAGGATTATAGCCTTGTCTAGAATTACGGACAGTGCTGTCCTTGCGAATGACAGAAACATGCTGCCGTGCTCCACGCATGCTTGTGTCTTCCACGTGAAAGATGTTCTGGGTCACGTCTGCTTGTGCCATTTACTTGTTCCCTTTAATGGTGCTGCCCAGCCACTCTGTGACAGTGTTATTTTAACTTGAAATAGCACAAGGGTTAGGAGAAAGTACCTTGTGTCTGTGGAGGGGGATTCTCCTGGGTACCTGTAATTGCAGTGATTTGAAATGCTTTCACAGATTTGTAGGAGAGGGTAATTTTTCTTCTTTATTTGCTCCTTTTATCTTGTTCTAAAGCCAGTATTACCTCTCCTCTGACATACACTTATTATTTCTTCCTTCCTATCTCTCTCTTTTTTTCTTCGTTAAAGAAACCCTTCCTATGAAGAATCAAAGGCACTTGGGGCTTCTTTTTATTTTTTTGTTAATAGTCGATTTGACTTTTTAATATGGTGTAAGGGATGGGAAGAGGCAGGGCCGTTTTGTTTTCATTGCTTCCCGGAAGAGTCAACTGTCTTATTACATGGGAGAGAAGTGTTCTTGGCCTTCTTTTCTCATGCTAGGCGTGTTCTGGGTGTTGGTGGTGGCGGCAGTGACCTCTTCTTAGAGCAGGGTCCTCAGCACTACTGACATTTCAGGCTGGCTGTTTGTTGTGTTGGGAGCGGGGAGTGTCTTGTGCAGTGTTGGATGTTTAGCAGCATTTTTGGCCTCTGTGTCAGTAGCACCCCTGAAGTAAGATCACCTGATTGTAACCCTGCTGCTGCTAAGTCTCTTCAGTCGTGTCCGACTCTGTGCGACCCCATAGATGGCAGCCCATCAGGCTCCCTGTCCCTGGGATTCTTCAGGCCAAGAACACTGGAGCGGGTTGCCATTTCCTTCTCCAATGCATGAAGGTGAAAAGTGAAAGGGAAGTCGCTGAGTCGTGCCCGACTCTTAGCGACCCCATGGACTGCAGCCTACCAGGCTCCTCTGTCCATGGGATTTTCCAGGCAAGAGTACTGGAGTGGGGTGCCATTGCCTTCTCCGCTCATTGTAACCCTACCTTATAAGAAAAGAAGTGCCCCAGAAGCAGAGGATAGCCGCAGGGCTGGAGCTTCATTTAGATGCTTTGGCATATTGAAAGTCCCTCTCAGATATTGGTGATAAGGTGAGAGGTGAAAGTCCCTCTTGAATATTGGTGGTAGTTGAAATCCCTTTGTAATCTTTAAATGTCATTTTAGCTCTTGCCTTCAACTTCCTAGCACTAGTAGTGTGATATGTTATTTTTCCTTATTTTCAAAACGAGGGAGTTTGTAGTGAAGTTTAGTAATCTCACAGGTCTCTCCCAACCCTCACATTTTTATGATTTTAGTTATAAAGCAAATCTTACTCAGTTATAGAACTTCAGAGCTGAAAGTTCATTTGTTATCATTTAGTCCATTCCTGTTAGTTCTATTGAGTGTGGTTTCATAGGATCAGGCTAGAAAAAATAGTTGCTTCTTACACATGGACATTATTAAACACTTATATTTAGACAGTTTATCAGAACAGACTTTTATAAAAATGATTACTTTTTTACTGACTGACTGGAATTCAGGTGATTGTCTGAATTTTAAATATTTCTGTTGTTTGGGATTAGGCTTTTAAATGTTGATGTTTATTTTAGTTAAGTTTCATATTCAGGTTGGTACTTATACTGCCAAACAGCTTTATGCTCTGCTACCTTCATGAGGGAAACTAACTTCTCAGAACACCTTGGCTGACACATTGGACTTAAATTGGTAAGTCTTCTAGCCCAACTGCTTTTTAAGCATAATGAAAGTAGAGAACTTTTTCTTTTGGACTGAATGAAAGGTGGTTAAGAGGGAAATCTAATACCTTTTATGGATTTATATGGCTCACATGAGATTGTCCAATCAGAAATAACAAGATACACACCAGATGTGAAGGTACCAGCTAATATAATTATGCTGGGGATCATTTTCACCATATGAGGGTTGAGGTACATTGAACTCATTTCTTCATCTCTAATAGGACTCAGTATAGTTGCTTACATTTGAATCAGGAGCCGAGATTAAGTACCTATGTCTGTGCTTTTACTAGAAGGGTTGAGTGGTATGTACCTTTTGTATTCCTGAAGCTTGATAAACTATAAATCCTAGAGTATTCAGGTTCATGGCAAGGCTTAGGGATGTAGTGGAAGGTAATAGCTGAGTGCACTTCTTTGAGGGCTCTTTCCTGGAAAACAAATCTGAAGGTGTCGTGAGACACAGTGTATCAGAAAATAACAGGTCTCTTAACTTGTGCTAAAAAGATATTTCTGCATTCATTAAATATTTAACAAAGGGCGTGAACTGTGCTTACTTTGGCAAACAAATAGATCCCAAAATGAATCAAACAAATTGTAATGTGGAACAAATTGAAACACTTGAGAATTTGTCTTAGATGTTTAAAACTCATATTTTATCCTCCATGTCTTCATAATACCTTCAGAAAGCAAAGAATCTTTTGGAAATGGCAGTGAAAGGGCAGTATTATCTCAAACTGCAGTTGTGGTTCTGGACCTGGTCCATGGGCTGTCTTTCCTTTTACTCCTGGCCCTGTAACAGCCAGAAGAGAGTACTTAAGTGTTTATTTCACGAGGGAAGATTTTTACAAAGAGCAGTTTTTAATGAAGCACGGCACATGGCATCATTATCATTTCTAACACAGAGAACTCATTTTCAATTTTGCTATCAAAGAAAAATGACAAATAGAGAATGTAAGAAAAACCAGATGGACTAACTGTATTAGGAGCTTAGTATGCATATTTTGTGTCACATATTAGCATTCATTAAGTCAAAAGGGAAAAAAAATGAGTTTTGCCTACATGCATTAAACCAATAAGGCTGGCAAAGTTCCAAGCTAGCTCTTGTGGATTAATTGTTTTATAACTGTTTTAATTAAAATTGTTCAGTATATGATTAACCTAAAAGTTTTAATTTCCACAAAACTGTTGAACAAATGAGACATTAATATTTTACATTAACCATGGTGATATTGCTGCGGTTTCCAGAGCAACTGCTTGTTCGAGTAAACCAGGAAAAGTGGTCAGGTGGAAAGCGCTGTGTCTCGTGCTACAACCAAGAAAACCTGCAAACAGAGTAACTTAGCGAAAGCACCAGTGTGACAAGGGTGTTTGTTACCCTGAAAATTCTTCAGGGTGGCATTTATGAAGTCAGCCTCCCCACTCCCTGACTGTCAGTTTAGAGCTGAGGCTCAGTAATAAATTGTCATGTTGAGGAGGTTAACAGTGTAACATGGCAAGAATGAGTTTATTTTGTCTTTTGCTTCCATTTGGCTTCATAATGGTGTTGGTGTACCACATGAGATGTTTGGTTTTGAAGGGTTTGGCCAGTAGGGGCTGTGAATTTATTGACATTAAGTTCCGTGGTTTTAGTTTAGGTGATAGGTACAAGTGTTGGTTTTGGAATCAAAGGGAAGATAGGAAAGGTTTGGATGACTCACCTCTTTTATTTTCTTGTGTTCTTAAGGTTGGTACCAGACTGACTGTGGAAAAACACATCCCATTTTGCAAATGGTAAAACTGAGACCCTGTAAAATGTCATTATATGTATCTGTGGCTCCTTCAGTGTACACATCTGCATTTCTCTTACTTGTTCTCCTCCTCACTTATGCTCCCATTTTACTGTGTTTTAGTTCATTAAAAGATGGCTTTCTTCTCTTCTCCTCTAAGCATTTTTTACTCTGACTTCACTTTGTGGGTTAAGGTCATGGTACTATATAAATTCAGGGAGCTGGTGGTATTTGAACTCTATAGGAGCATATTTTAAAAGATAAGATGGATACTGCCAGTGGAAATGGTGATGACAAAACTCAAGTTGTTCTGACTGTGCAGAAAGTGATAAATTCTTTGGAGTCCTAGGCTGAGTTCAGTTGTTAATTTCTATGACACCTGATACAGGATTGTCTTTGCAGCATTAGCTCTGCAGAGTTTGGGGTGCAGCATCTGAACAACAGAAATATATCTGCCTTGAACATACTTAGTCAGGGTCATGCGGCATTTGATCTGTCCAGAGTTCAGCCCTGATGTGATCTCTTGCGTTACCTTGCCCATCATTTCTTCCTAGAACCATAAAGTTCTCGGTGCTAGCCTTCCTCTCTGTCCCATATAATCACTCTCCCTCCCAAATTCCTTCTGTTTAGCCTTTTAAGCACCAGCTTTTGAAGAAATTATTCATATATTCAGTATTTTTGAAGTAGTTAATAATCAGAGTATAATCATACATTTAATGATTGTGTAATTGTCTGTACAAGTTGCCATGTTTGCCAGAAACCAGCTCCTCACAGGTGATTTTCAAGATAAATGGTTTATCAGGCTTGCTACTATCTGTTCATTTCTTTAGGCTGTCTTGAGTTCTATCACTGCGTGATGTTAGATCATTAGAAATGCACATACCTGGACTGTATTATATTGGTGCTTCAGAGGATTGCCATTATGGAATTAGAGTGCAGTGTCTTTGGTAAATGGAGAGTAAGGACACTCAATTTAAGAGTCCTGTATTCTCAGGACATCCCTGGCAGTCCAGACTGTGCTTCCAATGCAGTGGATGTGGCTTTGATCCCTGGGTGAGAAACTGTAAGATCCCACATGCTGCATGGTGAGGCCAAAAAATAAAATTCCATATTCTGTGTTCAGAGAATGTCTCTGTCTTTTGAAAAACCTTAAAATGAATCTGATATCTTAATGTTAGACACACACATACATATATAGGGAGAGAGAGAAAAAAAGAGAGTGAGAGAGAGACTGCTTTATCTTTCTGTCTGTTTTCTTCTTTGACAGTTTGATGCAGGAAAAATTTTCTTTCTTCTTAACAACATCTGCATTCTTTTAACCCTCAAATGTTATTTGAATAATGAATACTGTGTAATTAGGTAAGAGTACTTTTGCACTTCCCAGAAAATTCCAAACTTCATTCAGTAACCAACTTTAGATACCCCAAGTCCTTGGTGGTCAGGTCCTATTACTCTTTTGCTTGGTGAGTACTGTTTTTCATCTACTCTTTCAGAGGTTTTTCTTTGGTTAAAAATGATCTTTTCAGGCTAAGGGTACATCTGTGCTGGAGACATGCATAGTTACTTCACCACTTTCCTCATAAAAGGGAAACAGTAGTAGGAGTCAAGTATATGGTTTTCCTGACCTGTAAGATATGAACTTCTTGCTCTTAAGACAGTACACGTCTAGCAAGAAAGAGAAATGGCCAAAGAAGGACTTTTCAGGAATGCCAAGAGTGTGAATAGCAAGATACTTTGATTCTGCCTCTCTTCATTTTCTTACCTTTATAATGTGTTCTCTGCTGCCTTGCGTCCCATTTCCAATCCAGGAGCAGTAATCACTGTGAAGGTAAACCTCCCAGCTTTGAAGTCACCTGCTTTCTTGATCGACTCTGCAGCCTGCCTTCTACCTCTACCCATCCATAAAACATTGTGCTTGTGCTGCTCTTCATCAGTTACATGGCTACACTTCTCTCATTTGTTTTTCTCACGCAGCAACAGCCTTCCAAAAATACCAGCAAGGATAATAATCCTTTTGCTGTTCAATACATCTTTTGTCTGAGATTTAGTTACTGTTGCAATTGATGGCGTGCCAGCTGATGGTAAGCAACAAATGAATGCTTAAATAGTGTGTATTCAAAGGACGTGCCAATCCAGGTGATTTTTCCAATAGCAGCCACCACACACTGAGTGGAAAGAGAGCAGTAACCGAGGGTACAGTGGGTTGTTCCAGATGTTCTCTGGTTTTAGCTAGCTCATTCCTGGTGATTATAGATTGACTTATTTTCCCTCTGTTCAGTTTTTGTAACTCTAGCTACTTTATTTTGGCTTCCACTTGGGGATGTTTAAGTTTCAAATAACGAAGAAAGTTGTGTTGATAACACAGCTTTAGTAACTTCTAATGATTGTCACCAAATAATATTTTCTGGGAGTCTCAAGTGTATAAAACTAATCTTTTAAGTGCACAGATGCATACCACACCCTCTGTCAAAGCATAGTGATTGTGACTGGCCCACTTTTAGCGTTATTCAGGGAAGGAAGTGAGCTGTCTATCGTTTATTACTGCACAGTACTTAAATGTACAGTCTGATACATCTTAGCACATAGCAGTCTTTCTGAAGATACCTTGTCAGTCAAGATAAGTAAATCTCTTCTTTTCCATGAACCCAGCAGCCAGTTTGCTAAGCAAGTTGTAATTTGTAAAACTGTTGTTGAATTACTTTGTGGCTGGTTATGTCACTTGACTAGAAAAATGATGCTGAAATCGTCAGCTTTAGTCCTATGCTGCCCATCGTTCCTAACTTATGGTCAGCCATATGTTTAGACCAGATGAGGCAGGACGTATGGTTGGATACAAGTACATGCTTGGAAAAGATTTTAGAATCGTATTCTACTAAAAGTGTGAATTAGGTTTTCCCCCACATAGTTTCATACCTGTAGCAAGAACCTGCCATTTCCCCCCCCATCATATAAATATTAATAATAGTTTCTTGGCAGTAATGATAAACATAAAAATCAGGAGAATTGGGGAGGTGGGTGGCAAAGGAGTTTTGATCATCAGAGAACGCATCAAAGGCCTTTAATGGACTGTAAATGTTTTATTTCTTAACCATGACTGTGGTTACAACAGTGTTGTTATTCTTTTGGAAAACATACATGTTTTATGCGTTTTTTGGTATGTGTAATGTTTCACTGTGTATGTGTATTTACTGGATAAAAATATGGAAATATCAAGAAAGCACAAAGCAAAAATGCTTTCTTTAGTCCTCCCATCAAGAGATAATCGCTTTTCTTTTTTGACATATATCTTTCCAGTGTTTTGAGAACAAATATATATTCTATTCACTTCCATGGTTTCAGATTTTAATAAAAGTATATACTTATATATATGTATATATGTATCTAAGCCTTGACTTTTTGATTTATTATGTTATAATATTTTGGCATGAGGTTTCAAGATTCTGTTGAATTAGTTTAATAGCTACATAGAGGGCCACTGTTTGGATGTATTATAGTTTATTTACCCAATCCTCTATTATTTGACATTTAGGTTATTTCTAACATTTAAATCTTACAAATAACATAAATAGTATTTAAATCAAGTTTATCTTGTAGATATTTGAAATTAAAGGGGCTAAGTTGGGCTCTTACTTGAAATTAAAGAGACCAAGTTGGGCTCTTATTTACTATGCAGACATTTCATAAAAGGTAAATTTTGTTACGTAACTCTGGCTTCAAGAGCTACTTGAAAGCTTATTATTTTCCCCTTAAAGAAAACTGTAAAAAAAATTCAGTCTTTTCCTTTTATGAAGTAGGTGTGTATGGTGTGTTGTGTTTGAGTCGAACTGACTCCAACAGGCTTATACTCTTTTGTGGGCTGGGAAGTTATTTCATTAATTCACGTATTGAATAGTTAGTTACTGAACACCCTCAGTGTGCCAGGTGCTTTGTGCAGCTCTGTGGATACAGAGATGGAGGCCCGGTTTCTACTTTCACAGACAGGTGACATAATGAACAGTAGGGCTTGGGTGTTGTCAGCTCATACCTAGACTTTTGAGTTCATGGATCTAAACATTTCTAGTTGGATGACTTTGCTGTGATCTTTGTTATTAAGCGGGTGACTTAGGAGCGTATATACCAGCAGGACTGCTACCTTATCCTCCTTGCCTAAACACCTCGTCCCGAAACTGTATGTTGTTCTTTCAGGTTGAATCCTGGAATTCAGAACTTCGTGGGCAAGACCAAAATAGGACAGAAGTAGAAATGATGTGTTCATTCAGGGCATGAGTGTGACTGAGGAGGGGATGTATAGTAACTCCTCTTTGTTATTACTAAGGCTTTACCAACTCTAAAATTCTGTGATTTTCTGATATTTGGGCCTCTGGAGCTCCTAATACTGAATCTTTTCTCAAATGTTAAATTTGTAGTAGAAGGAAAAAAATTAGGTACCTCTTTTTTTGAGATACCAGCTGAATTTTAGAGTATAAATACACACTTGAAGAATTAAAGAAAGGAGAAAAGTACATTTGCCCATCTCAAGAAATCAGATGGAATTGAGAGGATGCCTCAATTCATCTTCTGTAAACAAAACCAGTATTGGAATGATAGTTTTTTCCCCCTTCCTACCTCATCCTTCCAAAAAAAACACACAACCCATAGTTTTAAAGTTTCTATTTGGAGAGACATTTCTGTGGCTTGAAGCTTAAAGTTAGGAATATGATGGCACAGAAAAACCTGTGGGACCCCAGAAATATCTGTCATCATTCATGATCAGACCAAAATAAAATTTATTTTTTAGGTTGTATATTGGGTCTGCTAAATCACTTCAGTCCTGTCCAGCTCTTTGCGACCCAATGGACTTTAGCCTGCCGGGGTCCTCTGCCTATGGAGTTCCCCAGGCAAGAGTACTGGAGTGGGTTGCCATGCCCTCCTCCAAGGGATCTTCCCGACCCAGGGCTCGAACCCGCGTCTCTTGCATCTCCTGCATTGGCAGGCGGGTTTGTAACCACTACTGCCACTTGAAAGGACAGTGGCTGTAAATTCACTTTTTAAAAAATGTAATTTATTTTTGGCTGCACCCCATCTTCATGGCTGGACACGAGCTTTCTCTAGTTGTGGCAAGCAGTGGCTGCTCTCCAGTTGCCGTGTAGAGGCTTCTCATTGAGGTGGCTTCTCTTGTTGTGGTGCACAGGCTCTAGAGCAGGGCTCAGTCGTGGTGGTGCAAGGTTGGCAACTTCGTTGCCTTGGTGCAAGTGGGATCTTCCTGGGCCAAAGATTGAAACTGTGCACCCTGTGTTCGTAGGTGGATTCTTAACCACTGGACCACCAGGGAAGCCTGGTGGCTATAAATTCTTAAGCCAGGAGAATATAAAAGAAAAGGTTTGTGGACAGGTGTGTTCTCCCTCTGTTAAACTCTAGGGCATAATTAATTAAGCTGTGTGGCTGGCTGTTTCTTGTACCACCTTCTGCATGTGTTCCAGCACTCATTAGCCTTGGACAAATCACTCAAGTAATCTGTTTCTTCACCTATAGAATGGGTACCAACACTTGCCCAGTCTACTTACAACATTGTTAAAATGATCAAGTAAGAAAGCATATAGGAAAGTGTTCACTATGAGGTATTACTTAGGTCAAAAAAAGGAATGAATAGGAGTAGCCCCAAATGCTCAACTTTGGGCCCAGTGTGTGTATCTTGAGTTTGGCAGCCTACTATCCAAGTGTGTAAGTTTGAGATTGATCTCTGGGTTTTGATTGATGATGATGAATGATATGGCTGTGAATAAAGTTGTGAAGATGTCCCTTTAGGATAGCTAGATTTGTCCCCCTCCCTTAAGGTTGCTGGTCATTTGGGTGAAGCAGCAGTTTGTGTAGGGAATACTATTTATGAAGGTACTTTGTTCTGCTTTATTTAAGTTTTGGTGTCATTTGAGAAAAAGCTTTGCGCTGGCTTACCGAAGCATGTACAACGTGACAGAGTTAAAATAAGGAAATTGGGCAAATTACACGTGTTTTCTTTATACGTGTAAAGAAAATAGAGTAAAATCGTGTTAAAGCTAATGGGCAGATTCACGCAGGGTAGGGTAGGTGCTTATGCAGTAGGTAAGAGGGGCAGAACAAAGAGGGAAACATTTCTGAACTTTTCCAAGAAATTTTCTTCGTGGAGAGGATGAAGGTATGAACTTCAAAATGCAAAATAGTGATTTGTGAAACAATTGTTTTTATACTCCCCCAGTGCATATTAATAAAACGGTGACAAAATATGATTTGGGGAAAGAGTAACCATAGGAGCCAAGATCATATATTCCATAGAGGCAGCTCTGAAGGTCTGGCTTGAGCCAAGGACAGCGTTTAGAACACGTCCAGGCGTGGATAAGCTGCCTGTCCTCAAGCAGTCCTCTACAAATATTCTTTATCCCAGCTGGGATCTGGCATCACTTCCTGAATGGTTTCCAGTGATGTTATGGCACACTTCATTGGCCAGAATCCCAGAGACCCAGGCACAGAGATGCCCATCTTGTCTTGAGAGCTAAGTGTCTTCATAAGCTGTTGACATTTTCTTCTTTTTCTCATTTCCCACATATCTGTTGCAAGGATCAGATATGTGAATTGAAGTAGTTCTCTGCTAGAAAAGGCAGCAAAATGCCAGTTGTGATTTTGGGGCTCTGACTATGCTGGGGACCACTGGGAATTTGTGGACTGTCAATAACTCACTTTATTTTAGCCGTTGGGTGATCATTCAGTGGCTCTTGATTCAGTTCATAGCTCATGGTGACTGCATTCAAACCCATCATGTTTCTAGAGTTTGTTCTTGGAATCAGTCATTGGTGAATGCTTTCCTTAGAGAATGCAGCTTGAACCCTTTGCCTGTTTTTCTGTTTCCTTGTTGTTTCTAGCTCTAGATACTCCAAAAGAGAAAAGGAAAATCCTCAAAAGGACTGTGTGTTTTTAGAAACAGGGATTGTATTCTGTGCTTTAGTGGGACACAGAAGGAGACTGTCTGGTTAAGACAAGAGATTGTGGCACTAAAAAAGGAAATTGGCAGGCCTGTCCCTGGTACTTTTAGTCAGAAAAGAAAGGGGGAGACAGACTGGCTGGGGATTACATTAAAGGAAGCGCTGATCGTCACCTGACCTTACATTCTCTGAATCTGGAAGGGTGGTGTGCCTATATAGTGGTCATTTTGGGGAGCTGAAGACCTATTTGTTCTGCTTCCCGCTATGTATGCTGCTGCTGCTAAGTCGCTTCAGTCGTGTCTGACTCTTTGCGACCCCATAGACAGCAGCCCACCAGGCTCCTCTGTCCCTGGGATTCTCCAGGCAAGAATACTGGAGTGGGTTGCCATTTCCTTCTCCAATGCATGAATGTATGTTAAGTTGCTTTAACCGTTTCCAACTCTGTGCGATTCCGTGGACAGCAGTCCACTAGGCTCCTCTGTCCACGGGATTCTCTAGGTAAGAGTACTGGAGTGGGTTGCCATTTCCTTCTCCACCCGCCATGTATATTTTGGTCCTAATGGAGAAATGGAAGCCTGTTAAGGGACAATCATGACTGTTCTGGCATATTGCTTTCTTTCACTTTGCCAGAGCCAGCTCCATCAATATCTGTGGCCAAGTTTGTGTCCCTGTAAGTTGCTCGTGACAAGAAGAAAGATTTTCATTAAGAATTTGGCCCTAAAATTGGTCAGAATAAGGCTTTGTTTGTATTTCTGCTTGCCTTATAGGTAGAAGGGTCTTTTTATAGATATAGGGTAATATGTTAGCTGGCTTTGATGTGGGTTACTCCAGAAGGTACATCAGTTGTTTGACGTCAGTGTGTATTTTAGCATGTGCTTCTCAGGCAAAAAGTGGGTTGGTAATAGACTGTTATAGCAAGAATGAAAATCTGATGTTGAGAACCTAGAAGCCTGAAATAAGGGTTTTGTTTTGTTTTGTTTGGAGTACTCTTTTCTTCATAGGTACTTCAAGTCCCAAACTTAAGTTCATACTTTCCCTAAATATTAACTGTTTCTGCATATTGCAAATGTGTAATTTATACATTTACCATCTGAGCCAATTAGGACCAGGAAGCTGTACTCCTGTTTTGTAAAAAGAGAATCCAGGGCATACTTAGAGAGTAGCAGTGGTCGCCCATTAGTGTGTTGGGCAGGGCTGGGAAGAGAACCATTCTTAATCGGTTCATTTTTATTTATTGCCTAAAAAGAAGCCAAGTAACAGTGGAGAGCATGGTGCAGCCAGGTATTCAGTTGTGTGGTGAGAGTTGAGAGCTGCTTTATCTGAGTTCCTGTGGTGTAGACCTCGTGCTCTGTTCACAGGTCAGTTAGCTAGAGAAAGAGCAGTTGAGCTGAGTGCTCTGTTCAGACTGTCAGGGGCAAGAATGGGTCAGGACAAGAGGGTGTCTGAGGAGACGGACTGATGGTTGTGCACGGCATCCTATATATATTTGGGCTCCCACGTAGTTTAGTTGGTTGCACGTGTTATTGTGTTAGTTTTGGTGTCTTCAGTCCTGTGAGTAATCGTTGACAATGGTGTAAGTCTTTAATAGAGGAGAAACTGGTCTGACCACAGTTTGTTCTCGATAATGCTTTGACATTTGTAACAAGATAGAGGAAGAGAGTCCTTGCTTCTCTGTTCTGGGAACCTTACCAAATCTAATAAGGAGCCTCTGGTAGAAATAACCCCTTTTAAAAGTAGCTCAAGTGAGAGACTCTGACCTTTTTCTGAGTCTGTGGCCTAGTTCCTGGATAAGAAGCCAGCTCTGATGTTAGAACTTCTTCGAATTGCATAAACCTTAAGTTTTGATGTTTATTTTTAGTATTGCTTTTTAAAGAAATTAAAGAGAAAAATGTGTGAAAGAAAACCTTCTGGGACTTACCCTGGTGGTCCAGGGCTAAGGCTCTGTGCTTGCAAGGCAGGGGGCTTAGGTTGGTTCCCTGGTCAGGGGACCAGCTTCTGTGTGCTGCAGCTGAAGACTGAAGATCCTGAGCACCATAGCTGAGACCCAGTGCAGCCAAATACATAAATAAATCTTTAAAAAGAAGAAAGAAAACCTAAGCATATACTATACTTTGCCCATAAGACCAGTGACACTTACTAAGACTTTTAACAGATTCATGTAGCCACTTAATTCTCTCTAGGGCTCTTTCTCTTTCAAACAGAATCCTGTACTTTGATCATTTCCCAGGGTGGTTTTTTGGTTGTGGTTTTGACTCTTGAACTGAAAGCCACATGATGTGTGTATTTGTATGTGTATATATTCACATCTCAGAGGACTGGCATCATCTTGGCAGATCTTTAAGAAAGTTTGAGGAGTAAATTTTATATATTTTTATGCTTTTGAAGACCTGGTTAAGGTACATACTGGTGAGGTGGAGGTGGATAGGAAGACTGAAAGGGAGACTAAAACCTGCGTACCTAAGAAATGCAGTCAGCAACTCCTGAGCCTAGGGTTGCAGTGCTCAGAAATAACCTCCAGTTATTCTGAAGGATGCCATATCATTCTAGAAATAAGAAATTATTTGCAGCCACATCAGTGCATCATATAATTGACAGCATTTTAGAAGGGAAGTGAGACACAAGGAAATCAAAGAAGCTCATTGTACACCTTTAAGTATAGCCCTCGGATTATCCAGGGTGGCTTTCATAGAAGTACTGAGATGTCAGCAGCCTTTCCCTTCCTTGAGGTTACTTTCCTCTAATTCTTTATGCATTTAGAGAATTGTTGAGGAAAAGCCATGTTCTGCTTACTTTTTGAAAATGCAGATGTTTCCAGAAATGACCACACTCTCAACTGAGTTCTGAGCCTCCTCTTGTAATTTTTCAGGCTATGTGGTCTGGGTGAAGATAGAAAGATGGAAGTCTCATACCACAATTTGGGTGAAGTCAGCTAGATCAAGGTATCTTGATTTAAATAAATCTTTAAATAAATTTATTTAAATTAAATTAAATTAAAAATAAATTTAAATAAATCTGGTAGCTCAGCTGGTAAAGAATCTGCCTGTAAGGCAGGAGACCCTAGTTTGATTCCTGAGTTGGGAGAATCTGCTGGAGAAGGGATAGGCTACCCACTCCAGTATTCATGGGCTTCCCTGGTGGCTCAGCTGGTAAAGAATCCGCCTGCCATATGGGAGACCTGGGTTCTATCCCTGGGTTGGGAAGATCCCCTGGAGAAAGGGAATGGCTACTTGTGCTAGTATTCTGGCCTGGAGAATTCCATGGACTATAGAGTCCATGGGTTGCAAAGAGTTGGACACGACTGAGCGACTTAAAAAAAAAAAAGAACAGTCCAGGTATTAGATTGGTAAGATCCTTTTTGTGTCCCTGTTGCCTGTCTTGGGGAGGGCAAACCTGAAAGTAAAGAAGGATTACTTTCATTGTTCTTTAAGTATCTCATTTCTCTTTTTAATGAATTTTTTTCCTAGACAACTTTTAAAAAATTTTATATATTTTTTAATTGAAGGATGATTGCTTTATAGAATTTTGCTGTTTTCTGTCAAACCTCAACATGAATCAGCCATAGGTGTACACATATCCCCTCTCTCTTGAACTTCTCTCCCCACTTTACCCCTCTAGGTTGATACAGAGCCCCTGTTTGAGTTTCCTGAGACATACAGCAAATTCCTGTTGGCTATCTATTTTACATATGGTAATGTAACTTTCCATGTTACTCTCTCCATACATGTCACCCTCTCCTACCCTCTCCCAATGTCCACAAGTCTGTTCTCTATGTCTGTTTCTCCATTGCTGCCCTACAGATAAGTTCTTTGGTACCATCTTTCTAGATTCCCCATATATGTGTTAGTATACGGTATTTGTCTTTCTCTTTCTGCCTTACTTCACTCTGTGTAATATGCTGTAGGTTCATCCGCCTCATTAGAACAGACTCAAATGCAGTCCTTTTTATGGCTGAGTAATATTCCATTGTGTGTATGTACCACAGCTTCTTTATACATTCATCTGTTGATGGATGTCTAGCTTGCTTCCATCTAGCTATTGTAAATAGTGTTGCAGTGAACATTGGGGTACATGTGTCTTTTTCAACTTTGGTTTCCTCAGGAGTGGGATTGCTAGGTCATGTGGTGATTTTATTCCTAGCTTTTAAAGGGATCTCCATGCCATTTCCATAGGGACTGTATCAGTTTACGTTCCCACCTGCAGGGCAAGAGCGTTCCCTTTTCTCCACACCCTCTCCAACGTTTATTGTTTGTAGACTTTTTGATGATGGCCATTCTGACAGGTGTGAGGTGATAGCTCATTGTAGTTTTGATTTGCATTTCTCTAATAATGAGCAATGTTGAGCATCTTTT
Organism: Bos indicus; assembly: GCF_029378745.1. NCBI lineage: Eukaryota > Metazoa > Chordata > Mammalia > Artiodactyla > Bovidae > Bos > Bos indicus. Next base: position 31,973,545 of record NC_091784.1, on the reverse strand, counting down.
CATGTGTTTGTTAGCCATCTGTATGTCTTTGGAGAAAATGTCTGATAGGTCTTTTTCCCACTTTTTGATTGGGTTGTTTGTTTTTCTGGTATTGTATGAGCTGCTTGTATATTTTGGAAATTAATCCTTTGTTGTTTCATTTGCTGTTATTTTCTCCCATTCTGAGGGTTGTCTTTTCAAGTTGCTTACAGTTTCCTTTGCTGTGCAAAAGCTTTTAAGTTTAATCAGATCCCACTTATTTAGTTTTGTTTTTATTTCCATTACTGTAGGAGGTGGGTCATAGAGGATCTTACTTTGATTTATGTCATTGAGTGTTCTGCCTATGTTTTCCTCTAAGAGTTTTATAGTTTCTCGTCTTGCATTTAGGTCTTTAATCCACTTTGAGTTTATATTTGTGTGTGGTGTTAGGAAGTGTTCTAATTTCATTATTTTACATGTAGCTAGACAGCTTTTTTTTTAAATCTAAGTTTTTATTCAGGCCTGAAACACTGTTTTCCTACTATGGTTTGTATGGGGCAGCAGGTTTTCACTTGATTTAAAAAGTAAGCCTGTTGGTTTTTGTGTTATAGATGCTTTTCGAGAACACACAACTAACTTCTCTCTATCTGTTTTAACAATAAAAAAAAATCACAAGGGGCAGTTTTGGTGCCAGTTCATGGAAAGTCTTTGAAAATTATTAGTGGATAGAAAATTCCCTTAGGCAGATAGAAAATGTGGTCTACTTGGACACCTTCTTAAGGGGAGCTTTTTGCATATGAGAACTTCTGAAAATGTTTAGGCTGTCAGAGCTGGAAGAGTTTAGAGGTCCTGAAAACCACTATTGCATTATAAATAAGGAGAGCCCAAAGTCCAGAGAAGAGTTTCCTGAATTTGAGAGTTGCGGGCCCCACAATGGTCTCTGGTAGCTCAGCTGGTAAAGAATCCACCTGCAAGAATCTACCTGATTTGAATCCTGCGTCCAGAAGTTCCCCTGGAGAAGGATTAGGGTACCCATTTCATTATTCTTGGGCTTCCCTGGTGGCTCAGATGGTGAAAAAGAGTCTGCCTGCAGCGCGGGAGCCCTGGGTTCAATCCCTGGGTTGGGAAGATCCCCTGGAGGAGGGCATGGCAACCCACTCCAGTATTCTTGCCTGGAGAATGCCCACTGACAGAGGAGCCGGCAGGCTACAGTCCATGGGGTTGCAAAGAATCAGACGTGACTGAGCGACTTAAGCACAGCACACAGCACTGGTCTCCGAGCTGTCGTCACACTGCCTTGACTAACAGTGATAACTAGCACATCCAACAAGGACTATTAAGGCCCATGTTTTCCTATCTTCTGAATCTTGAAAGCTGAGTTGTATTATTAAAGTTCATGCTGATTATCTTTTATTATACTATGATTGTTTGAAAATTGTTTGTGTACTGTTGTACAACCAGACTGCTTAACTAGAAAACCCAGCATTAACCTAGCCTTACTAAGCAGTAGTGAATATATATAGAGGTAGAAAGAGAAACTTGTCTATTTGAAGAATCGAGAGAAAAGATGGTGTCTTGTCCTCAGCAGGCGGCCCCACATAGATGAAAGGAGACTGGTTACTGTGGTTAGGGAAATGGTAATGCTCAAATGCTGATCTAATCAAGTTTTGAGTTTTGTTTTCAAAACCACCAATCTTTATTTTGGTGCTTTTCAGATATTCTTATAGCCTTCCTGGGGAGATTTATTTTTTGGAGACATTGCTCACATTGTGTACTCCTCTAGGTTAAGTGTATTAGGCCATCTGTTGTTAATTTTGTAGTTGTATTGAATTCCATTCTTTGCCTGGCTTGTAAGCACCAAAAGCAAACTTTGACAGAAGCAGAATCATTTGCAAGTCATGTAACTTTGTGCTGAATGGTGGTTTTTCATAAGTGCACTTTCAGATGGGCTGAGATTTAATGCTGGGTTTTGGGACCAGTCATTTAAACCTGGGGATCTTTGCCAGGTCTCTGGGAAAGCTCTCTTTGAGACCCTGGGCAGTTGTTGTTATTCCAAAGCAGGCTCTTGGGGTGAAGCTGGCAGTGATATTGATAAATTGCTTTTAAGATGCTTGGAGCTGAAGGACAATGATTTTGTAATACTCTTTCAAGTTCTCAGGATGACCTCTGGAATCTGGAAGAGCTAATCTGAAAGGCCAGCATTCTTCTGGGCAGGCACAGGAAAAGCCTGTCTGTTCCTTGATCCTCATGCGAGTGTTTCTTGAAGCCAGGCCCATGGGTCTTGGTGGCTGGACTGAGACATTGAGAGCAGCAATTCTGGCGTTTTCCATCTCCCCTGAGGCTTTATAGAACATTTCAAGGAGAACTGAGAATTATCTCTCAGCTGTCCATAGCCTCTTGAATTGGCTTCTAGGTGTTGTAGATGGAACTGCTGTGTGAAAAAGCATAATTTATATTTTATCTGGGTCTCAGCATCAAGTTGCTCTCTTTCCAGTAATTTTATGGTAAGTGGTGGTTTTTCTGATATGATTTCCATTGCTAGTTGAACAAAAAAGATGACAAAATGGGGTTATTACCTAACCAAATTGCTTCGTGTGCAGACAAGCCGAACTGGTGCTTTGCCTGGAGTTGGCCTGGAGTTTTCAGAAACTCAATTGCTGCCTTTATAAGGCTGTGCCTGGGGTTGTATTTCCAATCTCCCTCCACTTTTGTTCCCGTGGAAGGGAGGAAGTGGAGCTGTGACAGATATATTGCCAGATAGCACACAATAGCACACAAAACGAGAAAGACATGGCGCGAGCCATTGACGGAGACAGATTTACACTCTGTGCTGCCCTCAAACCATAGATCCATCCATTTCAAAGAAACAACCTGCCCACTGTATTATATTTCAGACAGGGACACAGCTTAGGAGGAGGGTGCTAACTCTTTCTGTTTAGCTTTTGCCAGTAATGCTGCACATTGTGCTATAGTCAGTTACTTTTGTGGGGATGGGAAAAAGTTTATTTGGCAAAGAAAAGTCTGTCTCTGGATGAGAAGTTGAAGAAGGGAGAAATCAGGGGAAAGGTTTTGGCCATGCTGTTGCCTTAGTGAAGTGTATGTGTGTAGTTTTGCTGCTTTTTGTCATCATCTGGTCCTGTATTGTCAGGCATTGGAGATATTACACCAATTTCACAAGAAAAACAAAGCTAGAAAGATTGTGATTGACCCAAGACCATGGCGTTTGACATTCACGATTTCTTTTTGGTTCTTTTTACTGGCCTATTTCCTAGAGATATGGCAGAATTAATATATGTGTTAGTTTCTTTCATCGCTGTTACATGGGCAGTAACATTGCATTGTGGTAAACAGTCTTGAGTTCTGGAACTTGCCCACCACGGTTCAGATCTAGGCTCAACCATGCTCTAGCTACATGGTACTGTGCCTTAGTGACCTTAGCAGTGAAGTAGGTTTTTCAGACTTTACCGTATAAGGCAGCTCTGAGGGTTAAATAGAGTTTATATATGTAAGGTGTCTAGAACTAAGTACTTCATAATCTTAGCTGTTTCATTTTTGAAATGTGTTGATTTCAAGAAAAATGTGTGTGCTACCTGGTAGATGATTCTATAAACATTTAAAATATAAAAAGCAACTCTGCTTGCATTAAAATTTGTTTTCCAGATTGACAGTTTTAAGGAATGAAAAAATATTTAGATAGTAGTCCAAACTTAGAAGAAATCAGGAAAAGAGAGGACAGTGTGTGGGTAGTGTTACAGTTCTACATGGTAGGCTTGTAAAGTACATGTAGTTGACCCTTGAACAACATGGGTTTGAATTGCATGATTCCACTTATACACGGATTTTTTTTGAACAGTAAATATATTACAGTGCTACGTGATTCAAGGGTGGTTAATTCCGCAGATGTGGAACCCTGGATACGGAGGAACCAAGGACACAGCGAGGCTATGGATACAAAGGGCCAGCTATAAGTTTTACTTGGATTTTCCCCTGCGCGGGTGGACACTGCAAACCCTGCCATTGTTCAGTGGTCAGCTGTAATTGTATATCTTACGTTAGTAATAATTTATTGTAGGGAGGAGAAGCAAATGTTGATTATATGCATCCTTTCCTGTGAAGTAGATTTTTTTGTTTGTTTTCTATTTTATTTTATTTTGACTGGATGAGACAGTTAAGTACTGCTTCAGTTGAATGAATGAAAATGTTTTACTTTGCTCACATGTGAAGACCTTTAAATGAAATCAGTCACCTTTTCATGAATAAACCAGTTTCAGTTTTATTTTTTAACCTTGTGCATCTTTTTTATATAGATGCTGCATTGTTAAGTCAGATATATTTTTAGGTATCACTGTCTTTTGTTATGTTGGAAAAATCTAATTGTATGAGTATGGTATTCTCAGAATGAAGTGGGTTCAGATGCATTGCCTCGCACTAGTAGAAATCACTTAATAGCTTTTATTCAGCAGTCATTCATTAATTTAAGTCATTCGTTGATTTATTTGTGAATACCTGAGTAGAGTTGTGTAGGTAGGGCATTTTCAGGGTTGGTTTTTGAGCATTTATAGCATTTGGTCCACGTGGCAAATACTCTGTGTGAGTTCAGATTAAGTCTAGTATGAATTTACTTTAAACAACTGCATAAGATGACTAATCCCAGGCCTATATTTTTTTGACATCACACTTTTTTATTACTAATTTTTTACGTTGTGTTGAAAGACACATTACTTTTCTCTCTTAAACATTTTTAAGCGTATAGTTCAGTAGTCTGTAGTCCCATTGTTGTGAAACGTAGCTTTTTCATCTTGCTAGTCTGAAACTCTATGCCCATTAAATGATAACTCCCCCTTTTCTCCTTTCCTGTAGCCCCAGTTACCCTGCTTCTACTTTCTGTGTTTGTGAATTTGGCTTGAGACCCCATCAAAGTGAAATCATACAGTGTTTGTCTTTTTGTGACTGCTTATTTCACTTAGCACAATGTCCTCTAGGTTCATCCATATTGTAGCATGTAGCAGGATAGCCTCCCTTTTCAAGGCTAAATAATCTTTTGCACTTATATACCACATTTTTTTTAATGCATTTATCCTTCAATGAAAGTTTGAATTGCTTCCCCCTCTTTCTATGGTGAATAGTGTGCTGCTCTGAACATGGGTGTGCAGATATCTCAAGCCCATGATTTCAGTTCTTTTGGATATATGCTCAGCAGTGGGATTACTGGATCATGTGGTGTATCTATTTTTAATTTTTTGAGGAGTCTCCATACTGTTTTCTATAGTGCTTGCACCATTTTACAGTCTTACCCACAGTACATAAGTATTTACCAGGTCTGTCTTTTAAACAGTGTTGCCCAAACTTGATAGAGTGGTCCTGGAGAACAGGACAGTTTCGTAAGTTAGCTTGATTGAGCAGGCCTGTGGAATCAGCCTCATAAATACCGGGCGATCATCCTTGTTAATGTCATACTGCTGGACCAAGGCCTGTAGATTGGCACTGAATTGTGCACAGAATTGACCTGGGTCCTGGGAGACTTAAGCTGTGGTTGCTATGAGTGATCTTAGACCAATCACCTCAGTGCTCTGATGCCCACCATTATCATCTGTAAAATGAGGGTGTTGCACTTCTCCCTTAATTTATCTGTTCCAAAGATTCCTATTGGCCATTGTAGAACCCAGACATCTAGGAGATATCATGTATAGCTTGATGTGATTATTTGATAGATCAGATTTCTTTTAGCACCAATTTGGGTTCTATTTTTTTGTTGTTAAATATATATATATATATATATATATATATATATATATATATATATATATATGGAATTCCCTGGTAGTCCAGTGGTTAGGACTTGGTGCTTTTACTATATGGCCTGGGTTTAATCCTTGGTCAGGGAACTAGGATTCTACAACTTACTTGGCACAGCCAACAAAAAAACCCAAAAACTAAATATTTTTCTTACTCTTTTATTACCCCAAATACTAAGCGATGTGGAAGGAGACTTTGGTGATTATGAGTGCTGGCAGTGAGTCAGAATGTCTGGGTGAAAATCCTTTCTCTTCCAGTTACTAGATATGTGACTCATGTGACCTTGGATAATTTAGTGACCCACTATGTCTCAGTTCCTCCATGTAAAATGGAGCTAACAGTACCTGTGTCCAGTTCTTGTGAGGTTTTGGCAACCCTAACACATGTAAGGTGCTTTGCATTGGTACCTAACACATAGTAAGCACTCAATAAGTATAAAGTGGAATCATCATATAATATCATAGTTACTCTGTGGAGAATGAGTGCGGCCATCTTCCATTCCAGCTCCTCATTTACACTTCCTGAGGAGACTGTTTCCTTACAGTGTTTTCTCTGTAGTGGGAAGGGTATACCTTTGTACAGCTGGAGACCAAACGGCAGAGGTTATGCTTTATTTGACTGGGATTAAAACTTCAGTTTTATGATTACAGCCCTTCTTTGCCAGGCATACTTTATAGCCCCAGACTTGCTGCCTGTAAGACCTCTTGAGAATGGGTTTTAATATTATGATCTGGTAAGAGCTGTTCCTGTCCTCCTCACCTTTTGATCAGCGGTCAGCCTTCTAGGTTGAGGGGCTTCCCTGTGGCTCAGCTGGTAAAGAATCTGCCTGCAATGTGGAAGACCTAGGTTCGATCCCTGGGTTGGGAAGATTCCCTGGAGAAGAGAAAGGCTACCCACTCCAGTATTCTCGCTTGGAGAATTCCATGGACTGTATCGTCAGTAGGGTGGCAAAGAGTTGGAAGTGACTGAGCAACTTTCACTTAACTTCTAGGTTGACCTGAAGTAGAATTGTTTAAGTTTGTCTGCAGACCAAGATCTACCTACTTGATCCTGGCAGTTGGGAAGACACTGGATGTCTGTCTCTAATATACTCGCTTCTTTAGCACTGATTTAGTACAGCCATTTCAGAAACCTGGTTTACGTACTTAAAAGTTAGCCAGTCTTTTCCCAGGTGGCTACATCTTGCGTTGTGCCTGCCTTCTTGCGTGTAGCAGCAGTGCTGCAGTCACTCAGCTATCACAGTCCTTAGTCACAGTTCTGTTAATCAGTATAGAGGCAGAGATGATGAGACCTAACCAGGAAAAACAAAGCCTCTGCTTGAAGAGTCCCCAACTCGTGTTTGGCAGACGATGAGGAACACACTGGAACCTCACCTGGTCTAAGTTTCCCCAACTAGAAAATAAAGGGCCTGAACCAGGGGATATTTAAGGGCTTTTCAAGATGTAAGAGTCACACATCGTGAGATTGGTAAAAGCCTTGTGGATTCAAATGGCATGGTGGGTACTGAATCAGGCCCTTGGACCCTTTAATCAACAGAAATTGATGAGACCAGATGAGAAATCCAGGCAAGGCTTTATTATTAGGACTTGTGCCACAGTACTAGGGATCAAAAACAAGTAACAGGTACCCTTGTTTCCTCCCCAAGGAAAGGGAGGGGGTGCTGGTTTTTTAAATGGGATAAGGGTAGGAGTAGATAGTGGGTTGGGCAGGAGCGGTAGCTTTGGTGGTCTTTCCACCCCTTTGGTGGTGCTGTGTGCAAAATGGCAGTTGATCTGTTGCCTTTTTGTATCTTACTGTTCATAATTGCCCCAACTGCACATGGATGTAGTTATTTTTAGTCCCTTGTAGTTTCTTTGTATTCTATTTCTCAAGGAGATTTTTGTCCAGATGCAAGCACTCTGGTAATAGGTCCCAGCTCCCAGCCTTACCTCATTATGAAGACACTCTTAAGTATTTTAATGTGTGTGTCTTGGAGAGGAGGTGTGGGGAGGTAAATGGGTGGACATTGGGAGCAACTAGAAACAGGAGAGACCGGGGAGGCAGTTCTGATGATTGGCTGTGAAATGAGCTAGCTCTTCTGGAGTGCTGGAGGGGCACTTAGTCGTTCCTTGGGACAGGCTGGAGCCCTTCTCTGAAGCAGCAGTCCCAGCAGGTCGAGGAACCTTTCCTGACAGCTCTGCTGTGGCCCTCCTGAGGGCCACAGGGCTGAGGCTGCTGTGCTGGTTCACCAGGGCTGAGATGGAAGGACTGATGGATCGGTGCCCCTTCTGTTTTTTGCTAGCACTGTCTTCACACCCTGTTGCCATTTATGTTTTTTTGATGAATGATTAATTAGAAAAATAATCATTTGTAAATTGTGAGTGAACTAGACATTTGGCCCTGCCTGTAGGGAAATGGCGCCTCTGAGCCGGGTGTAACTTACAGCCAGTACATCAGAGGAGCAGTATTCCCAGACTAGTGATGAATTTACATGAAGTTCCTTTGCAGCATGTTAATGACTGTTACAGCCGAGTAACTAGTGAAAAATAATAGCAAATGGGAAGAGTAAATATTTAATGCCTGTGTATCATTTTTAGCTTACTTTAAAATATGCATTTTGATTTAGGAGGGACATGAGGGACTCCTGGACGTTAACAGTCAGTGCTAGCTTGTCTGAGTTTCATTCTGTTTTCTTTCTTTGTACTTAATTAAATTAAAAAGATGAAGTGAGTTGCTGCTGAGGTGGAATTCACTAGGGAAGTGGTTTTTCTGTAAGGTTTAGGTCACAGGATGCTTCTTTCCTGGCAGTTTGAATCTATATGTCCAGTCAGCATCATTGATTAAATGCCTGGTGTGTATAGAGGCCCACGCTATCTCTAAAATATAGCTTTCATCATGTTACTTTCTTGCTTTAAAACTGCAGTGACTCCTCACTGCTTCTAGAATGAAAGCTAGACTCCACAGCCAGCTGTTAGTGCCTCTGTGCTGTGACCCAGCCCGCTTCCCTGCCTTACTCCCTAAGGCAGCTCCCTGTGGACCCTTTGCTTAAGTCAGAGGGTAACATGCCTGAGACTTTCTCGCCTGTGTACCTCTGCTCAGACCATTCTGGGGCAGAAACGACCTTGTATTTTTCTCTGCCTATCTAAAGTCTACCCTTTCTCCAAAACCCAGTTCTAGAAGTTTCTCTGACTTCTCTGACTAGATAGAGAAAAAGAGAAAAATGAAAGTGAGCTACAATTCTCTGTCCCCCTCAATTTGCCTCCTTTCTATTTTAGGGAGTTCAGAATGAGTCCAGTTTTCTCCCACTTCTTGCTTAGTTTTCTTCTAATTCTAGGCAAACTAAGGTATTTGTTCAGGTGAACCGTTAGCAACAGCAATTTTGAGGATTAGAACTGAGTTTAGTAGGAAAACTGGCCTCAGGGTTAGTGACATGTTTTCTGAAATCAGAGTTTTGATGCAGAATTTTTTAGAAGAGATTGGGTTAGCAGATTGATAACGTTCATAAAAAGTACTACTTTCTTTTGAGGCTACACTGGTAGAAGTAAGGTATTTAAAGAAAGGGTCCAGGCCTTATTCAGTTCAGTTCAGTTGCTCAGTTGTGTCCGACACTTTGCAACCTCATGGACTGCAGCACACTGGGATTCCCTGTCCATCACCAACTCCCAGAGCTTGCTCAGACTCATGTCCATTGAGTCATTGATGCCATCCAACAGTTTCATCCTCTGTCATTCCCTGCTCCTCCTGCCTTCAGTCTTTCCCAGTATCAGGCTTTATTACTCTGCTTTTAAAATTGTCTTGGAATGTTGAATTCAGAGTCAGATAAAATGGTAATATTCAGAGAAAGTGAATGGGGAGGTGGGCCTGAAAACATGAAGGGTGGACAGAAGGAAAGAAGGGAGCTGTGTCCTCTGTTTTCAAGTGTTCACGAGACTGTCTTCAGGAATAGAGAAAGTTAGACTTCACATATGGATCCATGATGTAAGAACAAATACTATGAGGTGGGGCAGTAGGTTATAGGAAGACAGATTTCAGGTCAGTGTAAGAAATACTTTTCTCTTACTGTTGTGAAAAAGTGAAAGGGAGACAGTAGGTTTCCCAAGTGTGAGGGAATGGGAACACAGCAGGTGATATTCTAATCTTAAAGACATGTAACCTTACAGTGACTGGACCATAGGTACTGAAGTGGAATACCTTTAGAATAGGTTATTTTCTCCTCTAGAGTAAAACGTTTACCATAAGGTTTTGAAGAAGGATTCAGTAGTGGAAGGTAGTAAACCCTGCCGTCTACAAAACTGGGAACAAATCCTGACATGGATCAAGAGATAATAGGTACAGTTTTCTGAGTTGATATTGAAATGATGATGAAAGCAGTATTAATTCTAGAATCTGGCAGGTTCTTAACACTGGATTCAAGGACCTTGATAGTAGTGTTTAAAAAGGAGAAGATCCTTGCAGAATTTCCAGGGAGTCGTTTCAATATTAACCTTTATCTATTTGGGCAGTTTTAAAAGAGCTACTATCTTAAAAATAATCATCATAGCAAAGTAAGACCACAAAATTGTCTTGACACAAGTAATTTGGATTTAGAAAGGCTTTATGAATTAAGAAACATGCCTCAGGATGCAAATTTAATGCACATGTGTATGTTTCTGTCTGATTCTCAAAAGTGGCTCTCACTCAGAGTAATGTTATAAATTACTGATCTGAAGTTGTGGTTCTCAAATTTTTGGATTTAACCTATTTAGTTGGGACAGAAGCTCCTTATTTCATCTTTACTATCCAGCATCAAGATAACCAAATATTAGTATGGGCCATATATGATTTTGTGAGGCATGTACATATATGATTTTATGAATCATGTATGCATGACTTTATCTTATAAAAAGCACTGTCCCTTAAAAATAATTTTTAAGGTTAGCTTAAAAATTTTAAGCTAAAATTTTTTTGTTGTACTTTCCTTGGTGATAAATGGCAAGTGATTTAAAGAGCATAAAAATCACAGATGAAGATTTGTTATGCTAGCAGTTTTCTGGCAAGTGGGCTTGTCGTACATACATCTGCTTTAGCGGTAGGGGTTTGGATTATTCTTATTTTTAACCAGACTACATATGTGTCTTAAGGTCTCATTACTGAAAATTACAGGACAAAAGATAAATCTGCATCACTACACATTGTGAGATTAACCAAATAATCTTCAACAAGTCAAATTTATAATGATAAAATTGAACTAAAAGTAATTTAAAAGGAATAGCAGTGTTGCAAACTGTGACCAAACTCAAGACAGTACCAGTGCTACAGTGAGAAGTTACCCTTCCTGAGCGCTTGAGGACTCTGAGTTCCAGCGTTGGTGTGAGTGCCTGGTATACACTCTGCAGCGTTGCAGGCAGCCCAGGCTTTTGGTAGACCAAAAGTTAAGTTCTTTGTGAAAGCTTTAGTCTCTCAGTTGTGCCTGACTCTTTGCAACCCCATGGCCTGTAGCCCACCAAGCTCTTCTGTCCATGGAATTCTCAAGGCAAGAAAGCTGGAGTGGGTAGTTATTCCCTTCTCCAGGGGATCTTCTCGGGATTGAACCCAGGTCTCCTGCATTGCAGGGAGCTTCTATATCATCTGAGCCACCAGGGAAATTCTGCTAACTTGCTAATTTTAATTTACTAATACAGATTTTAGGACACCTTCCCCCATCACTTATTTGGCAACTGACTTATTAAGCAACTAGCAACTCTTGGTCACATTGAAGATGAGTGTCTGTGTAATTGCATATTTACATATTGAGAGTGAAAAAAGGATGTATAAATCAGTTACAGATCTCCTGTGGTTTCTAGTAGTTACAAGACCCTATTTTAAGGAACACTTATCTACCAGATTAATATATGAGTGTAGATAAATGATACTAGACATTTTGAGGGAGGATTAATATCCAGGAGACTATCCAATAATGGCCTTTCTTTTCTCATTTTTGTTTAAAAAGTTAAAAAAACCCCATCAGCCTAAATGCTTCTGATAACCAGATACCCTTTCTTTTTAAATACCCCTTTATTTACCAAGTGCCTTGAGCCTGGCCCTGAAGTAAGATCAACAGCTGTGTGTGAGTAATTTTTCCCCCTCCCTTGCTGTGCTCCTCCTATCAAATTGAAATACCCTGGCACTTTCTTCCCTTTTTGAAAACACAAAAGAGGATTAGGCCATATAATGGACTATTTATGTGTCAAATTAAACGTTTTACTCTGAGGCTGTTTTTGAGTTATGTGAGCAGTAAAAATATGTATTAAGCTGCCAAGCCTTTTAAAAAATGCATATTATTTAGCTGATAGCCTGTAACAGTCTGATGGACCCGTAATGGTGTTTTGAGTAAATACACATTTGAACAATTTATGAAACTTATGTTTACATGTGTATTAAACAGCCTGGGTAGGGAGTGACCAAAAGTTATTACCAGTTGACAGCTGCTGTCTGGTGACCAATTTGAAATGAATTGGTGGATTCCCTCCAGAGTGGAGTAAACAGGTTTCCCTGTCAGAGGAACAGGCCGTGTAATCTGCAGGGTGTGGGGCCCCAGCCCCAGAGGCCTGCATGTTGGTTAGATGAGGCACTGGAGTAAAATGTCTTAACTGCAATGAGCTGCACCTTAGATTTACAGGTATGGCCTATTTTCATTTCATTTTTTATCTTGAAATTTATAAGTATGTTCACAGAACACAGGCTGTGCATGGTATAGTGTTCTGTTCTTGGGAAGAGGGACAGTGTTTGTTTCTTTGGGATCTGTTCTCTAGTGCAGTGACCTTGAAATTTTTAAGATCATGTGTTGCTGTCGGAAATATTTTTAATATTCCCATCTAAATTGTACACATATTTACACTTACAAAACATACATAAAAATAGGAATTTTAAAGGTTGAGATAAGAAGAAGTACACATAACTGAGCTATTTTCATTTTGTACTTGAGTGAATCCCCTTGGGCAGACCCTGGGATCACACCTGGTGTTGGAGACCAAGGCTGGTACCTTGATATCCTTGTGTTGTGGAAAGGGCACCATGGATCATAGAGCTGTGACTTGGGCATGGCATTCATAAACCTGGGCAAGTCTTTCAATTACCTTAAGCTCTAGTTTCCTCATTTGTAAAATATAGATAAGTGCCTGTGGGGTAGTCATAAAGATTACTGATAGTAACTATCATGTGTCCTCTTAAGTATTTGCTAAATGTCATCTCATCTGTCCCTGACCCTGTCTAAAGTATCTCCTCCCTCTCCAGTCACTTTTTGTTTTTTAAGATTTTTTTTTTTTCTTGATGTGGACTGTTTTTAAAGACTTCATTGAATTTGTTATAACTCTGCTTCTCTTTTACGTTTTGTTTTTTTGGCCACGAGTCACGTGGGATCTTAACTCCACATTCAGGGATTGAACCTGCACCCCGTGCATTGGAGGCTCAGAGTCTTAACCACTGGACTGCCAGGGAAGTCCCTTCAATCACTCTTAATGCCTACTCTGCTTTACTTGCATTGAAACAACTTTGTTTTACCCTATGAGTTAATATTTTTTAATTCTCCCACAAAGGTGGGAAGCTTTGTGAGGAGAGAGACATTTTCCCCTTGTTCACTGCTGTGTCCACAGCTTCTGGAACAGTGCATGACACTCAGTAGATCCTTAGTAAATGTTAGTGGAAAGTGGAATGTTGGTCACTTAATGAGTTTATCAGATCAGATCAGTCGCTCAGTCGTGTCCAACTCTTTGCGACCCCATGAATCGCAGCACGCCAGGCCTCCCTGTCCATCGCCAACTCCCGGAGTTCACTGAGACTCACGTGCATCGAGTCAGTGATGCCATCCAGCCATCTCATCCTCTGTCGTTCCCTTCTCTTCCTGCCCTCAATCCCTCCCAGCATCAGAGTCTTTTCCAATGAGTCAACTCTTCGCATGAGGTAGAAGCTGTTAATAGAGGCGGTTACTACTTTCTTTGAGTGCCTTGCACATGGTTGATTCTCTAGGATAGGAGTAGTAATTCTCGATGTGTGATTTAACCTCAGTGGGATCCAATGCAGGAGATATTTTTCCTGCTGGAGAATGGATTTTTTTGGTCTGTTATAGCCAGCTGTTTATCAGGGTGAGGTTAGACGTGAGGTTAGCCCTGGATCTGAGCCAAGTGGACTGACCCCCCCCCCCGCCCCCCACTGTGGTTCTGATGCGTCACCTTGGCCTCATTAGCAACCTGCTGTGGCCCACTGTGCCATCCAGCTGAGAACTTCACAGGGTCGGGGTGACGGGCCGTGTGGCTGTACCTCAGGGAGGGCAGTGGCATTGCCATGTCAGGTCTCTCTCTTCAGAGGACAAACCTAATTTCTCACGTGGTTGACAGAGGGCAATGGAGGGGAAAGAACCACACCTTTGAAAGACACTTTTGTTGGCTGCTCTTTGAAATAAGTTGTTACAGAAACACCTGTTAATGTGAAGGTCTATCACTTTTAAGGTCACACTTTGGATCGGACTATGAAATAAAGGCATATGGAGTGTTGCTCTGGGAACATATTCATGTGGTAATTTAATTAGAATGAGTGAATATGAGGTTGGGGAGTCTTTACACATATGAACAATTACGTATGTAGTGGAGTAGCCTTGCAAGCATTGAAAAATAGCATTTATTGATTCCTTTCTATAAACCTTTCAGCTTGGTTCTTATCTGTTACCTCTTCAGTTGATATGGATTTGTGCTCAGCTTGCCTAAAAGGGGAGCTGGGGAAATATTTTCTGGGATCAGCTGATACTGCTCTGAATTAGACCACTTCAGAGGGTTATGGTAGGTATCAATATGGGCTGTGTTGCAGATGAAGGATGGTGGTGGCGGGGAGTGGTTTTCTTTGTCTGCTTCTGGCCCACGTTCTCTTAACTGCCTACCTATTAAGAATGTTCTGGGCTGTGTAGAATGAATTAACACTGTAATCAAGCGCATCAACTTGCCCTATCCAGGCTTGAAAAGTAATACAATTTAAAATTTAAAATACAATGGCCTTATAAATCCCCTGGAAGTTCTACCATTCAAGAGCTTATTGGGAAAAGCACTATCTGAGAGACCTCTTATTTGAAGATGATCTCTCTCAGTTACCTAAAAAACATAGGAACCCTCATCATTTTAACTTAAGAAAAGGATCTCTCTTTCTTATGGTGTTTTAAAGAGCCATGGTAGATGGAAATGATGGAGAAATCAGTCATTGCCACACGCAAAGAAGTTTGGAATTGTGTAGACCTTAGCAATGCAGGGGACCCCAGTTCAATCCCTGCATTGGGAAGATCCCTGGAGAAGGGAAGGGCTACCCACTCCAGTATTCTGGCCTGGAGAATTCCATGGACTGTATAGTCCATGGGGTTGCAAAGAGTCGGACATGACTGAGTGACTTTCACTTTCACTTTTCAGACCTTAGCACAAATCCTGACTCAGACAGTAATTACCTGTGCTGTCTTGAAAAGCTCTGTGAGCCTCAGTTTCTTCATCTGTAAAATGGGGATATTTATTTCATACCATTGTGAAGACTTAATATAACAACAGGATGTGAAAGCATCTGTTATTGCCCTATATATTTTTGACATTTAATAAATCTTAGCAGCCCATTTCTCCCTTTTGAGGGTAAAACCACAAGAAGTTTTTGGTAAATAATTGAAGTACTTTGTGTTAAAGGGAAATTTACCTTATGCTGTGACTTTTTTTTTTTTTTTCTTTTATAAGCATGGGATTCTAGAAATAAAAAGGGGATAATTTTTACCCCTTGGGCATATTGGGTTAGCACTGCTTTTCTTAGCTTTTGACAGCAGCAAAGACTAATTTGTTGCCTCTGGGTGTATATGTGTGTGTGTATATGTGATTTTCGGAGAAGGCAATTGCAACCCACTCCAGTACTCTTGCCTGGAAAATCCCTTGGGCGGAGGAGCCTGGTAGGCTGCAGTACATGGGGTCGCGAAGAGTGGGACATTGAGCGACTTCACTTTTGCTTTTCACTTTCATGCATTGGAGAAGGAAATGGCAACCCACTCCAGTGTTCTTGCCTGGAGAATCCCAGGGACGGGGGAGCCTGGTGGGCTGCCGTCTATGGGGTCTCACAGAGTTGGACATGACTGAAGTGACTTAGCAGCAGCAGCAGTATGTGTGATTTTTAATTGTTTATGTAATTCATTGCTTGTCTCAGGGACTGGAGTCTTTCTTCTCGTCCTCAGGATTCCTGCAGTTTCATGTGCTAATCGGGGTGGAATTTGTATTGCATAGAACCAGAGAGTGTTGGAATTTAGAGGAGATTCTCTGGTTGTAATTTCTCAGAAGAAGAAGAGAAAGGCAAACTAGAGATTTTGAGACTTGCTCAAAGTTGTGCAGCTAGTTTGTGACAAAGCTGGAGTTGTAGCAGATTTGATTTCCGTAACAGCTAGCTGTGTGGTTCTCAAAGCATTTTAACAGACAAGCAGCCTAACTTGGGAAGTTGTTGGAAATGCAAATTCTTGCACCGACCCACTGAATCAGAAACTTTAATAAACCTGCAGGGTGATTCTGATGCTTCTAAAGTTTGAGAACCTCTACTGTGTTCCTCACACAACTTGGCAGGGAGATTTGCTGAGTTTTGTGGCAATGTGAGGTCTTCATTTTACCTTTCAGGACTCGTCTCCTGCTGTTTGATGTTCCTTCTACAAACAATTCCAACTTTGGTGTTGGTTTCCTTAGATTTGCATGTGATTGTTGCGGAGGCACTTCTGTGAAACTGATACCTGTTGCCATCCTTTCTTTATGTCTGCAAAGGGTGTCTATACTGGGCTGTTTTCCCTCCGAGACAGACCCATGTTAGGATACAGCATTTTTTCAGACACAGGGAATAGAATTTTTTCCCCAGAACATCAGCAGGGTAATTTGGCTTGTGTTGATAGATCATTGGTGTCTCCATGTGAAAAGATTGCTCCTCCCTGTTTAAACCTCAAATGTCCTTACCCACATATCTAGATGTGCTTTTTAGGCGCACTAGCAGCTAACCTGAAATTCTGAAGAAGGGCACCGTAATCATGTGAAGAGGGAATGAAGTCTTGCCTGAATGTCTTTTAGTTGCTTCAGTTAGAAATAAATGCAGAGTGACCTCGATTCTGTCCAAGGAGACTGACTTTCTTGTCACTTTGTGTAAACATTAATTTCCTAATGTGTTTCCGTGTGTTTGTAAAAAGGATTTTTTTCCTAGTGTCTTAGCTGTTGGCTTGACTTTTTTATTTTCATTGGTAAAATATGTATGTCTGTGCTGTGAGTGGAGAGGATAGATTAATAAAAACCGCTGAACCAGCGTGACATATGCAGTTAATTAACACTACCAGAAAAGCTGGCTTGCGGTTATGTGTAAACTTTTATTTCCAAACATCTAAAAATTGTTCAGAGTTGTCTTACTTATTCTGAGGGATAGGTTAGGAAGCTGTATGGGCAGAAACTTTTGGATAGTCTTTCTCAAACTTTACTTTGCATTAGAGTCTCCTGGAGGGCTTTTTAAAATGCAGATTTCTAGATCTCATCTGCAGTTTATGATCCAGCAAGTCACAGTGGGCTCAGAATTTGCATTTCTAACAAGTTCTCAGGTGGTGCTGACACTTCTGGTACAGGGACCTGACTCTGAGAATCACTGCTTTAGAATGTAGATCTCACCCTCGATTTGCCAAGGGAAAGAGAATGAAATTGCAAGGGCTCCCTTTTCTTTCTGCAGAGGCATTGCCTCTTCTTAGCAAACACTAAAATAAGATTTATACACTGCGTCCAAGGTGTCAAGCACCAAGTGCACTGGGAATAAATAACATGGTCTCTGTGCTTGGGAAGCTCACCATTTAGAGAGGGGATTAACTAACATAAGGAAACAGCAGTCAGAATCTATTGACAAGTCTTGAAAAGAACCCACCTGCCAATGCAGGAGACTCAAGAGAGTCTGGGTTGATCCCTGGGTCTGGAAGATCCCCTGGAGAAGGAAATGGCAACCCACTCCAGTATTCCTGCCAGGAAAAATCCTATGGACAGAGGAGCCTGGTGGCCAACAGTCCACGGGGCCTCAAAGAGTCAGACGTGACTGAGTGTGTATGTATACCCTCACAAACTGGTGGAGACGTCAGGGGTGGGTTCTTAGATTATGCTCTGAGGACCGGCCTAAGCTTTCCTCAGACTATCTCCGCGTTATATCTATGGGTGTAAGTGAAACAAAGCATCTTGTTAACTCGCAGAACAACATTTTCTCATCTTTGAGTTCTCGGGCATCCCAAACTGTGTATCCAGAACCTTCAGAAATGGCACTGTTAGCTCCTCACCCCAGCTTTTGTGGAAGGGTCCCTCCTCCTTCCTCTTTTTTTTTTTTGGTTTGCATTTTAAAATTACAATTTCTGACACTGTCCACTGTGGCAGGAGAATTTGTAACAAGACCAAGTTAAGTGGTCTTGGTTCAACTAATTTATGAGACAGCTTCAAAAATTCATGCGGTACCAGGGGAACTTTCTGTAGCTGGATCAGCATGCAGTGTTTCCCTTCACCTCTTCACACAGATCGGACGTTTTGTGATTGTGTAGCAGTTTAAAGGGGAACCTTCTAGGGCATGGCCTTGCTCATTAAGAAGCTAGGACAGACCTGAGAAAGGGGAGGGAGAGTGAGGTGTTTCTTTCAGCTGCTTCTGTTTCCCTAACTTTGAGCAGTGACTTTGGGTAAACTGGTAAAAACTGTTAGTCCAGTTATGCATAGAACTAGTGTCTAGGGCAAGCTTTTCTCCCCGGGTGATCTGCTCTGGTGCTCTTAAGGGATATCTTGATCTGTTAATATTGGTCCCATAATTTTAAGCACAGTGAAGCAAGGGGTGTGTGTGTGTAAGAAATGGAGTGGCATAGTTATTAGTGTGTTCCCTCCCATCTCCCTGCGAAAAGCTTCTCTGGACAGGAACACAGGATGTGGCCACAGCCAGTGACAGGCTACAGTGCTTTCCCCATTTTATTGATTGTTCATTTCTAGTCTCTGACCTTATTTGCTACCTATTGATCTAGTAGAAAAGCAAATAAATTTCCCTAGATAGCACTTAGGTGAGCTGGGCTTTGATGACTTGTCTCCCAAAGGGTGTTTTTAAAGAGTACTTACCTACTGAGTGGCAGCCTCTATACTAATGTACATATACATCTAATTTGCGCGCTTGGGGCCCTTTTTTCATTGGGTCACTGATGTCACAGTTTGGCCTTGTCATTTTGGCTCCTCTTCTGTGAGACTGCACACATGTTGTGGACCGCTGTGATGGCCTTGCAGTGCACACAGTCTTGGAGTCAACACAGAGAGCATATGTGAGATGCCACTGGAGATGATCTGTTGCGGAGTCAGTTCGGTCAGCTTCTGCCAACATGTCAAATTTTCACATTAAAGAAAGCCAGAACCACTTTATTGTTAATATATTTTATTTCAAGGTCTCCATTTGTGCATTTGAACTCCAATTTGCTTCCGAATAAATTCTAAGTTTTTAATTACTAAAAATGCTTAATTCTCTACTATCTGTGCTTGGGGAGGGAGAGGTTAGGATTTGGGTTAGGTATATATACAGTAGAAGCAGTCGCAGACTTTATTTTCTTGGGCTCCAAAACCACTGCAGATGGTGATTGCAGCAAGGAAATTAAAGATGGTTGCTCCTTGAAAGGAAAGCTGTGACAAACCTAGAGTGAAAAAGGGTCAGTAGCTCAGTCGTGTCCAACTCCTTGCACCCCATGGACTGTAGCCCACCAGACTCCTCTGTCTGTGGGATTTCCCAGGCAAGAATACTGCAATGGGTTGCCATTTCCTACTCCAGGGGATCTTCCTGACCTGGCGATCAAACTGGAGTCTCTTGTGTCTCCGGGCAGGCCGTCCTTCTCTAGAGGTTGTACCACTTTATACCCCACCTGTCTGAGAGCAGGGATTTCCCCACAACCTTGTCAACCCAGTGTGTTGTTGAACCTTTGAGTTTTTGCCAATCTGATAGGAGCAAATTGGTATCTCAAAGTGGTTTCAATTTGTATCTCTTGTTATGAATAACATTGAGACTCTTCTGCTATATTCAAGATCTGCTGCTGCTGCTAAGTCACTTCAGTCGTGTCCGACTCTGTGCGACCCCATAGACAGTAGCCCACCAGGCTCCCCCGTCCCTGGGACTCTCCAGGCAAGAACACTGCAGTGGGTTGCCATTTCCTTCTCCAATGCATGAAAGTGAAAAGTGAAAGGGAAGTCGCTCAGTCGTGTCCGACTCTTATCGACCCCATGGACTGTAGCCCACCAGGCTTCTCCATCCATGGGATTTTCTAGGCAAGAGTACTGGAGTGGGGTGCCATTGCCTTCTCTGATATTCAAGATCTAGTAGTACTTCATTTTCTGTGAATAGTTTGGTCATTTTCCTTGCTTACTTTTCTGTTGGGTTTTGTTTTTTCTAAGTTTTAAAATAAACTATTTTGGAAAAGTTGCGAAGATTACTGAGTTTTTTTTTTTTCTTTAGCAGTGTTAGTTATGTTAGACGGTTTAAGGATGTACAGGTCTCCTGGAACTCTGGTGCTTGTCACAGGTATGTCAGCCAAAGAAGGATGCAAATCTAATTCATGAGTCTTAGGTGCCGCTGGGGATTTTCCATCTGGAGTGACAGATTTGGAAGATTCTGCTGAGCCTCTGACTAGCCTCCATTGTGGGACATATAATTCAGAGCCTATCTTTTATTCTTTTTCTTTTACTACTCTCAATTATTAACTAGAAAGGTTATTGAAGTGAAAACCTTGCCTGGAGTTGTGTTTCTTGAGATTTACTTCCAGTTATAAATGTGGTTTTCAAGCGACTGAATCTTTCATAGACTAGGTTTCAAGCACATTAAATATTTGGTTCTCCCCCCGTTGCCACCATCACATGCTAATGGAGAGAATGAGCAGCTGTAATTTTTTCTGGAATACAGTGCTGTCATTTTGTCCTGTTAATTGGTTCTCAGAGTAAGGAGCTAAAATGTGGAGGTAAAGGTGCCTTTCCTAGATGGAGACGTGCCTAGAGTCTTTGTGTCCTGGAAAAGTCTGCCTCACCTGAAAGATAAAAGCATTGGCTCCAAAAATAAGATGTCCTGGATTCAAATTCCTGCTTCTGCCTGTGCTAGCTGCATCTCCCCAGGCACAGCTTTGTGCTTTGCTCATTTATAAAAAAAGGGGATAATGGTAGTACTTGCCTCATTGAGTGGTTGTGAGCATTAAGGTTCATAATACATGTGAAGTGCTTATTAGCACTGGCCTTGGACGCAGAAAGCTGCCAATAAATAATGGCTTAAAGTGGACAGTGATTTCAGAGCCCATGGGGTGAAGTAGCAGTTGTTTTGCATTTGACTTCTGTTGATCAGCCTTTCTTCCTGCTCTGTCCTTTACCCTGAGAGGAATTTAACTTAGCAACTGAAATGTCATTCAGCGGGTACTTAAGTACTTGGTGAGTATGCCAGACTCTAAACAAGATGATATGTGAGATGCTGCACAGAGTCCTCAGGGAGCTTGCAATCTGACAGGAACCTGAGTACAGACACCTGTAAATGCAAAGCTGACTGTCACCACCCTGGGGATACAGAGAACATGAGGTTACTCTGCTTTGACTGGCGTGACTGAGATGTGTGTCTTCAAGGAGAGGGAACCATTTGGCTGGGAACCATTAGTAGGCGAAGTAGAGATATGTGGGAACCTGGCCATTGATAATAACCTTCCTGAAGTCTTTTGCAGTTTGGGAAACTTTCTCTGTGTTTCATCTTAACTAGTTAAACCTCATAGAATGGCTGAATTTACTGCTCAGGAAATGGAGGGTCACACAGGTTATGTGATTTGCTTAAGGTCCTACAGCTCCTTGGTGATGTTGGGGTTTAATTAAAGGTATCCCAGCTCTGATTCTTCTGATGTTTTCCCCTCGTCTCTTAACTGAAAGGACTGGCACCAGCATAGAGAGTGTCAGCAAAGGAGGCACTTGGAGTAGTTCCTAAATATTCCTTGGGTTTAGGTCAGACTTTTCTAGAGCATCAGGGCTGGAAGGAAGCCTGAGAGCAGCCAGCCTCTTCACGCGACTGATGCAGATTGCAGTGTGCTTGTGAGGGACTTGGGGGCCCATAAGGCACTGGCAGTCCGCTTTACAGAGAGGGCAGAGAGTTCCCCATGGCTGTTCCTGGGTGGTCTTCGGGGGTTGATTAATTTCTGGCATGGAGAGAGTTCGCTATGGGAAAAGTAGGTAAATTTAGAGAGGGGAGGACCTGTAACTTGAGAGGCAGGCAGTTTCCCTGGGTTGTTTTCCTGAGTAGTGTAAAAAAAAAACAAGGGCTGTGGTTTAGTATGCAGATATGGTTCCAGTTGTGCAAGGACAAGGAGCAAAAGGCAAAGGCAGAGAGAAAAGGAAGGGAAGTGAGTGGATGATTTGAAAAAAAAAAAATAAAAGTCAGTGAGAGATCTTTGTGAGAGACATATCCTCAGTGTCTGTGGGGCAGGCATCTGAAATCCTGGGGACTTGGTATGTGGGAGAATGTCTTTAGCAGTTCTCTGACCTGAAGTGCTCAGGACTGCCTTGGGTGTGTGTAAACACTTGTCGTGGTGTAGGGGAGAGGGGCACAGTGGCAACTACATGTTGTTTCTCAGGATTGCATTTGGGGTGATTCCTACTTTGGGTGGGGGAAGGAAATGGCAGCCCACTCCAATATTCTTGCTTGGAGAATCCCCATAGACAGAGGAGCCTGTTGGGCTATGATCCATGGGGTTGCAAAGAGTCAGACACAAGTGAAGGGATTTAGCACTGCTTTGGATAGTAGGTTATTCTAGGCAGAGCTGTGTGGATCTGCAACATCAACATCCCCAGAAATGTCAGTAAATGAAGATTTGGGGACCCCCTAATCCAGATCTACAAAATCAGAATCTCCAGGGTATAGGGTGCAAAAGTCTGTATTTTAGGGGCTTCTCTGGCAGTCTTGTGTTTAAGACTCCATGGTCACAGGTTTGATCCATGGTTGAGGAACAAACATCCTGCATGCTGCACAGGGCGACCTGGGCGGGGGGAAAAAAAGGAGCAAAAATAAGTATTTTAACAAGATCTCCAGGTCATTTGTCTGTGTGTTACATTTTTGGAAACATTGCTATCCTTCAGAGGCCTTCCAGGGTCTTCCTTAGGGTTCTCTGCTGCTGTGATTAACATGTCATTCACTAAACATCTATTGAATTTTTGTTATGTAGGCGCAACACAAAGTGAACTCCAGTGTGCATCTAGAACTGGAGTTCTAGATGAAGAGAAAGGATTGTTTACAGATTAAGAGAGAAAGTGTTTGCAGGTCTGTAAGGGAGGCACAAGAATGCCTATGGCCTTGTGGAGGGTGGACATGTTTCTATAGCCATGTGCAGGATGAGTGGTGTGCAAAGAGGGCAAGCGTTGCCTTGGAACGGGACTCCTGGGAAATTCGAATCTGTGGTCTGATGCTTCTTTGCAAGCCTGATGGGTGGCCTGACTGTATACAGGCATAGGACAGAGACCTGTCTGAAACCTGTTTAGCCCGCCCCATCACTTGTCTGTGTGTGCTCTGTCGACTTGATAAATGATTGGTGGGGTTATGTGGGTAACTCATGGAAGGACATCCCCGGCATCCACTTTTGGATCTCCTTTCACCTGCACTGCCTCTTGTCAAAAGCCTGCATATCCACCACTCTGTAAAGGGAAAAATTGATTTGTCACTGAATTTCCATGCTTGAGCCTGGGAGAAATGTAAATGTTGTACTGGCCTTTAGTACTTTGCCTTCAAGCCAAGATTTAGAGCTGATCATTATACTTTTAGAGCAGGTTGGGTATGAAAATAGCAGCAGGTAGAAGAGTCAGAGGAAGCTGTTTGCTCTCATCTGCTGGTTTGGTCAGGGTGGAAGTACGAGTATTAATACAGTCCACTTAAACAATAAAATAACTCCCAGGGAAGAGGAACTATAAACTTCAGTAAATATCAGAGATGTGAAATGCTAAAAGTAAAAGCTCTCTGCAGCTGTTTGGCTCTTTCAGAGTGTTTATTGGTCATGAGTGCTTGTCTGTTTGGTCATGCTTTGCCATCCCCCTTTTCCCCCTAGTATGGGTATATGTAAATTCATTAGAATATTCCTAGTTAATTCAGTAGGACAGTGTTTCTAGATTGTAAAATAGTAACCTGTATAGCTAACTTAATAGAATCCTTTATTAACTCATTTTCTTTTTGAAACAAGTTTCATCTGGGGAGGTCATTGTGTCTTGGCTGTTTCACTTCTAAAATGTACCTTGACTCTGTCCTTCCTTTCTGTCCACCTTCTCTCTGACCCAGCAACTTATACTGGCTTATCACCCTGACTTCATTTTCTCTTAGTTGTTTCACTGTGCTGTCACCACCGGAGATTTCTTTCAGAAGTACTCAGCCCTGCACATTGCAACTAGAGTCTAAAAAACCCACAGACAAACCTTTCTTTTGTCCACAGGACCTACCGTTTTCCAAACTCCTTAGTATGCCATATGAGCTTCTTTCTAGTCTGGCTCCAAAATACTGTCCTAGCCTCCTTTGTAAAGGATAGATGAAAGCGGACTCTGTTGGAGGGCTGGGAAAGTGTCTAGTCTGTTACTTGATGAAAAGGGAAACTGATAATCCTGCATTTTTTTTTTTTTCCTTTTCCCACCTGGAAAGGTGACAGCTCTTTCCTTATCTTTCAGCCCTTCCGCCTAGAAGTAGCTCAGGGACTTGGTGAGCACACTGAGGGCAGGTCCAGGACAGGTTAGCCTTGTATCCTCTGCCACAGCGGACACGCCTTGTCAAAAACCAGCAGATGTTTACAAAATATCTGTCAAATTGAATTACTGAATTTGCTTGGCTCAGATACTTTGTTTTTCCCCAGATCTTTTGTGTGGATTTTTTTCTTGCTAGTTCTCAATTGTGGCTTATGCCTTTTCTTCTCATTCTCTTTGTAATTATCAAGTAATTTATTAAATGGAGACAAGCTTAACTAGACATTAAATATTGCAGGTGTGCAGCTGAATTGAGCTGCTGTCCTTTAACTAGGAACTCACAGCTGTTTGTGTTGTACTCTGTGATGGGATTTCACTTCACCTCGTTTGATTATGTGATATCATGTGTATTGTAAGATGAAAAAATGCTGATACTTCTGCTCTAAGCACTTATACAAAGGCTGGTACGTTCCCAAGAAATCACCATACAGATATTAGGAGGCCAGTTCTAGAGCCCTTGCAACCTCTGATACTGCTCCTCTCCTGGAATTTTTTCACTTTCATTACTTTGTTCTTGATAGGGAACGCCTCAGTTGTTCCTGAGGCTCAAATATGACCATTTACCATATTTTAAAAGTATTTCTTTTGCTCCATAACATTAATTGTTGAAGCAAGATTTGTTTGTTTCTTCCTAAGAGATCAGTAGTGTGTCCACAAGTTGGCTCCTTCTGTGTTTTAATTATCAGACCTTATCTGCCTGCTTTATACATACATTTGTCCCATCAGAAAGAGTTGGAGCTTTATATAAATGTAAATTTTAGTCCTGGGTTATGTTGTGCCACCAGTTTGCTTTCTTTTATGGTTTCATATAACAATTGCTAGAGGTAGACACTGATTTTATAGTACTTAGCTCGATGCAGAATTTAGTGTAAGCTGTTAATAAAGGATTGTTTGGATATACTATGCGGTAAGCCAACTGGTTACAATAACCGGTATACGTGGATCTGCTCTTAAGGACATACATGTCATGCTGTCCCTTACCAGTTGTGTGTTCTTAGGCGTGCCACTTCATTGTCTTACTCTTTGGTTTCTTCTTTGAGGTGTTGTGAGAATTCAGTTCGTGTTTGATGTTTGTGTGCCCTCAGTATCGGCACGCAGCGTTCACATGCCTGTAGTGCTAGGCACTGTTCTGGCTGCTCGATACACTTGTGACAAAAAGCAGACCAAATCCCTACCCTGCTGGGGTTAACATCTGACTTTAGTTTTATCTGTCAACTGGATAGAATCCACTTGGTGGGAGAGCATGATCGTTGAAGAAAGCACCTGCTAATGTGGGAGATGGCAGAGACGCAGGTTCGATCCCTGGGTCGGAAAGATCCCCTGGAGGAGGAAATGGCAACCCACTCCAGTATCCTTGCCTGGAGAATCCACTGGACAGAGGAGCCTGGAGGCTACTGTCCATAGGGTCATAACGAGTCAGACATGACTGAAGTGACTTAGTGTGCCCATAAAAAAATTAATTGAAATATGTACTTAATAACCCTATTTCTGTGTAGTTTAGTGCATGTCTGCCTTGTAGAGTAGGTGGAAGAGAGAGCCCTTTCCCATACAATGGCAGTACATATTTGTGGTTTTGGCTTAAAAAAAAAATTGACTAGAGGCTCTGCATCTAGTATTTTGGATTGTTGGTCTTGGGATACTGACTGTAGGGCCTCTTCCTCTAGCTTTTTGCTTTTTAGGTGGTTTCTAAGATTCCTGAAGAGGACTCAGAGAATGAGCTCTGAGTGACACGTTTGATCCTTTGAACCTTCTTTGTGAAAGCTGCATTTGTTCAAGTAAAGTCTGAATGGCTCAGAAAGGATGCTGTGATATTTAGCTTACCTAGTCCTGTCTTATATCACTGGTTTGTTAATATCTGCAGAAACATAAGCAGCAGGAATATCTCAATGCATCTGATTGATCACTTCTCCTATAATCATTTTCATGAGCAACTGAAAGAAAAACCTTTTGGAAAAAATCTTTCTTTCTTTTTGTGTCTTTTTCTGGAAACAGAAAGCACTGTGATAGTTTTCTGACTGTGGGATTCTGGAGTTCAGACATAGGAGGGTATTAGTGACCAAACATGACTTCCTTGGGGGCAGGGGTGCTGGTTGTCAGCAAGTCTAGAACTGTCTATTGAAAGGAATGGGCAATCAATCGTTCCTTCAGGACACAGTCACCCATCTCACATTCCGCTGAAGGCTGGGTTCATGGTAGTTGGAGTATTTAAACCAGGGTTAACATATAGCCTGTGTTATTGTGAGAGATACTTGGGGTCAAGGTAGGACCTCGTCACGTGGTGGCTGTTTGCACTATTTATTTCCTGTATTTTCTTTTAGGGAGGGGGAATAAGTAGTTTGTAGTAATGAAAAAAGGCAAGCTTTGTGGCTTTTTTAAAATTGAGTTTTGATTTAGGATATTTTATGTTGTGGATTTTTTTGAAGGACATGAAATTTGGTTGTTTATTTGGAACCTTTTTGAGAAAACTGGATCTCTGACACATAAGCAGTCATACACTGAATCCCCTCCATTTATTGCTGCAGGACATTTTTGTCAGAACTGTGGGAGGGGTGTTGCATGTTTTTTTATCGGAGCCGCCAAAAGTTGCTCAGACACCCTCTTGACTCAGCTGAAGTCCTCCCTGCCTGGGTGGGTGCTTGTGTACTAAGTACATGCTTCCTTGCTGAGGGCTGCGAACATGTCACAAAAGCTGGATTGCTGTGGAGATTGTTGCAGTGACTGGACTTAGCGAGATTGCACAGGGTCAGTGAGTGCCCAGTTTAGACTGTCTTGGAAGAATTGGCTTGAGGGCAGAGAAGTTTGGAAAACTCCTTTCTTCCTTTTTGGTGGCGTTGACCCCTGTAAAACCAGACTGAGGCTCTTTCGTTCTTTTTCCAGAAATAGGGTAGCATAGCTCATCTGGACTTGAACTAGTTGGTATTAATCATAGGAAGAGGCTTTGTGCGAGTGCCTTGTATAAATCGTTGAGCTATCCAGGTGGAGTGAAATTTGGCAACAGAGGAATGAGCCCCAGGAGGAGGTAACAATGGGTTGTGGAGGTCTGCAGTCCAAGCAGAAAATTTCACTTCATAGTCATTTTTACTGTAACTTCTCTCTCTCAGTGTTGAGTAATGCCCATCTGGCCATTCAGAGAGTTTGGACAAGTTTTCACCCATGAGAGTGCTCTCCTTAAAGATGGTGAATCAGAGTCATTCATGGCTCTTTAAAAATGAGCACTTTTCTGAAACCATCCGTCTACTGTTCAGCAGTCCAGATAACGAGGTACTTTTGCTCTGAGTTTGTTGAAAGCACACACTGACTCAGGGTGGAAAGGGCAAAACCAAAGATTTTTCCTTCTATTGAATCTGTTCACCGTGAGGATGATTTTTATCCTTTAAATAAAATAAACCAGAACTCTGAATTTTATTAAGTGAGAAGTGTGGGGGAGTTAGTAATGAGGCAGAAATGAATCCTTATTTCTTAGAAAATTCTCCTCATTCTTGTTGAGCTGTGTCCATTGATCAAATTTAAGTCATTGCTTCAGTAGCATGATATAAAACATCTTCCTCCTTTTTGAAAGTTTCTTTTCTTTAAAAATTTCTAAAAAATATGCCATTATCTTCCCAAGTCACCTAAATAAACCAACTCAAGTATGAAGGGATCTGACATTACTTAAACAAAGCAAATGATTCTGATATTTTCTACTTGGGAGACTTTTTCTTCTTGAGGGCCAGCCCTCTCAACAGTGGGAAGATCCAAAGCAAAATCAAATTAAACAATTCCCCTAATTCCCATAAGTAATTTCTAAATTATCCTTTTATATACCTTAGTTGGGTACAGCTTGCAAGTGAATATCACTGTGAGAGCTACAGTTTGCCAGGGTTTAGATCTTAATTAGCTTATGAGATTGCATCCTTTTGAAGCTGTATACCACAGGTCGTTGGCTAGTTTTCCAAAAGCAATTTAAATGCCCACTGTTATAATTAAGCTTGTTACTGGTTGTATGTTCTAGTTATAAACTGTATTTGGCAATTAAAGAAACTGAAAGTGAGGCTTTGGCCTGGAGTCCTTGGGATGCAGTGGACAAGCTTCCACATTAGTATCCTTTTAGGAGAGTCTCTGGTGTGGGTATAATACCTAGATAGTGGGTCATATCTTAGGTCCTTAAGTATTTACTGTTACTCCACAAGTTAAGAGCATTCTTAAGCTTTTACAAAAAAGCCAAAGTTACAGAATGTGAGTTCCTGATTGTGTTCTATCTCTATATACAGGAGACAGAAATCTAAATTTCCAAATCACAGTCTTTTAGCTGAGAAGTCCTTTTAAAGAAGCATTGTCTTATCTTTAAGAAGGCAGCTTGACTCTGACAGTGAACAACTTAATCTGTTATATTAACATCTCTATTGTTCTGGCCAAATTTCTTGTCTGTTTGTTGAAAGAGGAGTTTGAGGGAAATGTTCCAGGTACAAGATGTGTTTAATATCTGTTTCTGAACCACACAGCATGCAGAAGTTGGTGAATGGCATTTCCACCATCTCACAGTGAGATTAGTCTGAGCTGGCCCTTGGGAGAGGCTGTGATTGTCAGGGCTGACCTTGATGACAGATACAGTTCTTAGTGGTTTTCTTTGCATGATGCTTGCCTTTTATCCTTTCTTTTCTTCTATTGACTGTTTTGGACTGTTCTTTGCTTCTCAGCACCAGAATGGCATAGTGACTGAGACCATGGGACAAAAGAGTCATTTAGTGTACACGTAGAAATCAATATTAAAAAAATGAGGTTGAGCTTTTCTTGTGTATTTTGTTTTGAAATCCATTTAGCACACATAGAGGAAAACGGACCTCCCGGTGGCTCAGCGGTAAAGAATCTGCCTGCAATGCAGAAGAGTCGCAGGTTCGATCCCTGGGTTGGGAAGATCCCCTGGAGGAGGGCATGGTAATACTGGCAATACTCCAGTATTCTTGCCTGGAGAATCCCATGGACAGAGGAGCCTGGCGAGCTGTAGTCCATGCAGTCACAAAGAGTTGAACACAACTGAAGTGCACTATCTGTGTCTGTAGTTTATGTGGTTCCATCTCTTTGCCCTGCCTGTTTGTGCCCTTCACACACACCCCCAACACCCCTCCCATGCAGCTTTTAACATGAAAATGATAGTTTAAGAATGAGCTTAGCATTTAGAACTGGGCAGGAGGAATGCTTCACAGGATGTTAGAATCAGGGAAAAAGAAAAGGGCAAGTGACTACTGTTTGGTTTTGAGGAATAGTGGAAGGATTGATCCTATTTTAAATGTACTTCTTTCTAGTGTTTAAAAAGAATCCTATTTTAAATATACTTCTTTCTAGAGTTCCTTTAAGGTCTTCATTAATAATTTAAATTACTTTCTTTATTGTGTAGAGAGATTAGAATTATTAGAGATACATTTTTTTTCCTTGGGAAAAATACTATTTATGGTTTTTGGGACATTAAGTCTATACTAGTATAGAATAAACTTGAAGTCTTATAAGTCTAAGGACATTTGCTTTAATCCGTTTATACTAGCACTTCCTGTTCTTCTTTTGTAGTAAGTTTTACCCTGACTTATTTCTAGCCTTGTAAAAACAGAGGGAAAAACACCCAGATTATTAGTTTGGTTTCTATCTTTGAGTTCTACACTGTTTCCCATGTACAGAACAAAATAAAACCTGTGTTTGCTGACATCCTTCAAGAGATGATTATTGGTTCTGAGGGAATGACTACCTCTAAAGCATACATTGGTATGCATTGTGTGTGGTGTTTTAAGTTAAAATATAACATAATCATCATGAAATAATACACACAAAGTGAGTTGTGATCATAAGATGAGATTGACTTTTAAAAATAAACAGTAGAACTTCTGAGCAGTCTACCTTACAGATCTAAACAGTCAGGCTTCACCTGGGCTTCAGTTTCCTGCATAAAACCGCACTTAGCTTCCCAGTTTAGGATAGTGCCTGTCCTTTGCGTGTCCATGGTGTGCCACATCTCCATCTTTATGGTACTTCCACAGTTATTTATTTGTCTTATTCCTGCATTTAAGTATAAACTATTAGACCATGAGCAGATATTATGCTTCTTACTTTTCATTTTACTTTTCCCTTTTGAATTCTTGAAAAAACATTGAGATGTAATTGATAATACAATAAATTTCACATATAAGTATATTAAAGTTTTGACCTAGTGTCATGCATGAAGCTAGAGACTTCATTACTGATATCTGCAAAGATGATCAAGAGCGGCAATTAGAATTTGGAGCAGTGTACACTGCCACAATAACTGAAATCAGAGACACTGGAGTAATGGTTAAACTCTATCCAAATATGACTGCAGTCCTCCTTCCCAACACACAGCTTGATCAGTGAAAGATTAAACATCCCAGTGCTTTAGGATTAGAAGTTGGCCAAGAAATTCAGGTGAAATACTTTGGACGTGATCCAGCTGATGGAAGAATGAGGCTTTCTCGTCAAGTGCTCCAGTCTCCAGCTACAACTGCTGTCAGAACTTTAAATGATGGAAGTAGTATTGTAATGGGAGAATCTGTTTCACAGTCATCATATAATTCTTCCTGGTGATTTTTTTTAAAGAATTCTAGAGTGATATTCTATATTCTGTAGAGCAAAATTTCAGTAGCATCTTCCAACGTGTAGATTTATATATAATATAAATATATTCTAATGATTTGTGTGGAAATGCTCACTTTACATATTCCATTTTTTAAATTCCAAGTTACCTGTATTATTATTTACATTATGAATCAGTACATATTTGTTATTAAAAGTAAATCATTTATACATGTAAGACTCCTAACTGCTAATAATTTGGAAAAATAAAACTAGTTCTTAACCTCTAGAGACCAGTGGAGAAGGAAATGGCAACCCATTCCAGTATTCTTGCCTAGAGAATTCTGTGGACAGTGGAGCCTGGTGGGCTGCTGTCCATAGGGTCGCATGGAGTGGGACACAACTGAAGCGATGTAGCATGCATGCATACAACCATTCCACGCTTAGAGAAATGAGCGTATTTACCAGCCCCCAAAGCTTTCCCATGCTGCCTTCATAATTCTTTTCTGCTTCTCCTCTCCATTCCCTGTCCTGAGGCAGCCACTGATCTTTCTATCACTATAGATTAATTGGCATTTCCATTAATTTTATATAAATGTAATCTCACACAGTATGTATTCTTTTCTTTAGTTTTTGTTGTTGTTGTTACTCAATATAATCGTTTTGGGCTTCCCAGGTGGCATGCTAGTGGTAAAGAACCTGCCTGCCAATGCAGGAGACACAAGAGTTGTGGTTTCAATCCCTGGGTCAGGAAGATTCTTTGGAGGAGGGCATGGCAACCCACTCAAGCATTATTGCCTGGAGAATCCCATGGACAGAGGAGCCTGGTGGGCTGCAGTCCATAGAGTCGCAAAGAGTTGGGCGTGACTGAAGTGACTTAGCACAATAATTATTTTGTGATTTATTCACATAGTAGTGGGTATCAATAACTCCCTTTTTATTGCTGAAAACCATTTCATTGTTTGGATGTACCAAAGTTTGTGTATCCATTTATCTATTTGGGGGCATTTGGATTGTTTCCAGTTTTCTGCTATTAAAAGGAAACTGCTGTGAATATCAGCCTACCAATCTTTGTATGAGTATATGGTCTCATTTCTTTTAGGTAAATACTTAGGAGTGGAATGCATAGGTCATATGGCACGTATATGTTTAAATTTTTTAGGAGCTGCCAGTTTTCTAAAATGTTTGTACCATATTACATTCCCATCAGGATTATGTGAGTTCCAGTTCCTCTATATTCTTGCAACACTTGATATGGCCAATATATTAACATTTTTAACCATTTTAAGAGGCATGTAGCAGAATCTCATTGTGGTTTAAGTTTGTGTTTCCTTAATAACTAGTGATGTTGACCATCTTTTCATTTGCTTGCCATTCATATTATCTTCTTTTGTGAAGCGTGTGTTCAAATCTTTAGTCCACTTCTTGAAAACTGGGTTGTTTTCTTTTTATTGACTTTAAGAGTTCTTTATGTATTCAGAATTCAAGTATTTTGTCAGATATATGATTTGCAACTATGTTCTTCCAGTCTGTGGTTTGCCTGTTCATTCACATTAACAATGTCTTTAGAACAGAATTTAAAATTTTGGCAAAGTGCGATTATCAGTTTGTTCTTTTGTAGATTATATTTCTGTTGTCATTGCTAAGAAATCTTTGCTTAACCCAAGGTCATAAACATTGTCTTCTAGAAATTTTGTAGTGTTGGATTTTATTTACATTTAAGTCTGTGAATCATTTAGAGGAAATTTTAGTGTATGATGTGAAGTATAGATTGAAATTAATTTTTATATTATACCCAATTGTAACATCTTTTGTTTAAAAGATTGTCCCTTCTCCACTGAATTACCTTTGCACCTTTATAAAAAGTTAGTTGTCTATATATATGTGTGGATCTATTTTATTCTGTATTCTGTCTGTTCTGTTAGATCTGTATGTCTCTCCCTTCTCCAATATCACAGTATCTTGATGACTGTAGCTTTATATTAATATCTAGTAGCATTAATTTTCCAACTTTATTTTTTTTCAACCATTGACTATTGGTTCCTTTGCTTTTCTATATAAATTCTGGAATAATTTAATCTGTAACTATAAAAATACTCTCCTGGGATTTTGATTGAAATTTAATTAAATCTACAGATCAATTTGGGGAGAATTTTTTACTGTGTTGAATTTTCTGTTCTGTGATCACAGTATGTCTCCCATTTATTTTGATCTTTTATGACTTCTTTCCATCAACATGTAGTATTTAGCATACTTTCACATGTATTTTATACTTACTCTTTCTTTAGGATTCTTTACCATCTGAGCCATGAGGGAAGCCCACTTACTCTTTCTACATAGCCTAATTCAAAAGGTTTAGAGACTTTGGTGCTGTTCCTGAGACATATTTATATTATACCTACTAATAATTTCAGTTGTGTTAGTTTTCACCATTGCCTTAGTTTTTCTGAAGAAGACAAATTTCATTTGGAGTCAAGCCAAAGGAGGTCACTGACTACCTAGGTAACTCTGCTTAGATTGAACATCAGTGAAAGACTTTAAAGCAATTGGTGTAACTCATTCTTTGGCTCATATAATTTTTTTTTTCTTGAGGCAGAAGCAAAACTGCTTTCAGAAGTGTTTAGAGTAATTATAATCCAACTGTGTTTAAAAGAATAAATGGCTGAAGAGCTAACTACTTTTTATGCTGGGTAGGTAGCAGCCCTGAGGACATTGGTGACTCTTGAAGCACTATCAATGTTTCTTATCCAGAAAGCAGTGAAGGACATATTTTAGGTTAGGAAGCAGATAATTTATAGGCCAGTGAAGTGCCATGTTCCAGTGGAAGGATTCCTTAGAGGTCATTAGTTCACAGAAAGGGAAAACAAAGCCTGAGACTTGGTGTCATTGGAGGACCATACTATATACTCTTAGTGAATTCTTCCTGAAAGCCAGTCTGTTTCCATCAAAACCTACAGATACATAGCCCTTCCCACTCAGTAGATTATGTTTGATCAGGTTGGGCAGTCAGACTGAAGGGACGGGAATTGGGATTGGGTTGTTAGAGTCAGGGTGGTCATTGATCAGTGATGATGGTGTGACCAAGGCTCATGATGAGAACTTGCCATGAGGGGAAACTGGGGGTGATGATCACTTACATAAACTGGTGGAGTTAACTTCCTGCCAGGCACTATCCTAAGTGATTTATGTGTGTGAGCTCCTTTAATCTTAACAGCCTTGTGAGGTGTAGTTACTGTAATTATTCCATTTTGTGAGTGAACGAAATGAGGCATGGAGGGATCAGCAGTTTTTCTAGCAAGCGTTAGAGGTGGGAGAGGATCCGGGCGATCTGACTCTAGACTGTACACTCTGAACCTCTGCACGGCCTGACAGACTGACCAAGAACGTGTCTATTTTGAGAGCCCATAGGGAAATAACCCCCTCTGCCAGTCTCAGGGAACTTGAGTTTCATGTTTGTTTGTTTGTTTTAAGTTTTAAGACAAGAGAGACTTCTGTCAGTGGTAAGCTTTAGACTTTTTACTTCCAAAATTCTAAATTGAAAATTCCCTAGAACATATAGGTTTTCTAATATTAAGTATATATGTGATTGTAAATGTTTCATTTGTTCAGAATGTCCCTTCTCTTCCATAACTGCATATTAATCTGTTTTAAATGTTTGTATTCCAAGTTTTTTTTTCCCCCCTCTCCAAAGAAGACAGAGTCAGGCTTATGTCAAAATGCAATTGATGGTGGCTTAGACTGGGAATGTGACAAGAGACTGTACAGATACGTATGTAGTTGACTCTTGAACAATGTAGGGATTAGGGGCACTGACCTGACCCATATATAACTTATAGCTGACTATCTTTATCTGTGGGTCTTCCACATCCGCAGTTCTGCCTCTACGGGTTCAACCAACTGGGGATTGTACAGTATACTATAGTATTTACTATAGAAAAAACTCCACATTTAAGTATAGACTCGCACTGTTCAAAGCAGTGTTGTTCAGGGGTCAGCTGTACTTATATGGGGCCAGGTATAAGCACTTTTAAAGAATCCCAGCCACTAATAGAACCAAGCACAGCATTGGAGAGCAGAGGCTGTGGAGTAGCTGTCTGCCTCCAGGCAACAGGGCACTTCTGGGTGACACTGGCCGCCTGCCCCTTGCGTGTAGGCAGTAGAGAATAGGAAAGGCACTCCAATGACTGTGTTTGTGGCCTCATGTGGAAACTTCACAGCATTTCAGCTGCTTGCTCCTTGGTAGGAACAGTGTATCATGAGTTTAACTTGTAGGGGAAATGAGGACAGGAAAGTTGGACAGCATTTTCCACTTGGTAGAGGATGGAGACCAGGGGATGGAAGGGAGCAGAAGAAAAGTAGAAAGTGATGATTTTTAGGTATTTGTTTCACGGTTTTCTATTGTTGAAGGAGCCATACCCACAGTAGTAGCATTTCTGCTTGGGAGTGGGATGGAAGTAGATCTTCTGGAATGTGTTCTGGAGCTGTTCCTTCTTGAAGCAGGGAGCACAGATGATTGTTTGGAAAGGCTCTGTTTCTCAGATGTGCCCACATGTGCACAGTGTCCCAGTTTTTGTTAACTACAGAAGCTAAACAGAGGGTGGTTGGAAAGAGTTCATCCACTTTTTGAATTCTTGGGTGAGATTGTTAAATGATAGCCATGCACTGGCTAAAATGAGAGTCTTTTTTTTCCTGGCAGCAAAGGAGGCCAAAGATGGTATTTGAACTTTGACTCTTCAATTTAAGTCACTAAAAATTTATTGAGTGTGCCAGGTATGTGACATGAACATGAGATACGGAACCAAAGGCTAGTTGTTAAAGCAGTTTATGTCGGTCTGGATAGACCTCCACTTCTCATATAGATTTCTGTACTTCTCATAAAAGACAAAGATTATCATTGATAAATGGTATTAAGAGTCTATCGTTTAAAACTATTCAGCAAATATTACCCATTCTTTCTGAGAAAGTATGGGTGTATCACGATCTTTGGTGGGTCTGTTAGTTTTCTGTTTGCTGCTGTAACAGAATTACCACGCAGTTGGTGACTTAAAACCACACAAGTTTATTATCTTCAGTTTTGTAGGTTAGAAGTCCAGCAGGAGTGTCTCTGGGCCTAAAGTCAAGGTGTCAGCAGGACTGCATTCCTTCTGGCAGCTCCAGGGGAGGTTCCTTTGCCTGGTCCTTTCCAGCTGCTGGCATTTTTTCATGTTCCTTGGCCTGTGGTCCTGCCTTTATTTCAGAGCCAGCAGTAGCAGGCCAGGTCCTTCTCATGACACCATCTCTGTTTCCTGCTTGCAGTCACACCTTTCTCTTCCTCTAAGATTACGTTAGCCCCACCTGGACAAATCAGAGTGATCCGTTGCAGTCAGCTGATCAGCATCCTTAATTTACAAACTTAATTCCCCTTTGCTGCTGCTAAGTCACTTCAGTTGTGTCCGACTCCGTACGACCCCAGAGACGGCAGCCCACCAGGCTCCCCTGTCCCTGGGACTCTCCAGGCAAGAACACTGGAGTGGGCTGCCATTTCCTTCTCCAATGCATGAAAGTGAAAAGTGAAAGGGAAGTCGCTCAGTCGTGTCCGACTCTTAGCGACCCCATGGACTGCAGTCCACCAGGCTCCTCCGCCCATGGGATTTTCCAGGCAAGAGTACTGGAGTGGGATGCCATTGCCTTCTCCGATAATTCCCCTTTGGCATGTCATATATTCAGAGGTTCCGGGAATTAGGACCTTGAGCACCTTTTGGGAGCCGTTATTCTCCCTCCACAGTTGTTGTTAGTCGCTCAGTCGTGTCTGACTTTTTGTAGCCCCAGGGACTGTAACCCACCAGGCTCCTCTGTCCATGCAATTGTCCAGGCAAGAATACTGGAGTGGGTTGCCGTTCTCTTCTCCGGGGGATCTTCCTGACCCAGGAAATGAACCCAGGTTTCCGGCGTTGTCAGCAGATTTATTACTGTCTGAGCTACCAGGAAGCCCCTCCATAGTAGGAGAGACTTTTTTTTTTGAAATTTTTTGCTCATTTTCCCATCAAATGAAATTATTTAAAGCCCTCCCCCTCTCTCCTGTATAATGAATTGTTTCCTGTGAGTATGTGCTTTGTATGTGAGTGGTAGAAGGCTTGTCACTCATTACTTTAATACCTCACTCCTCCTCATTGTGATAAAACCCATCACCTAAACCGTTGACAGTTAGTTTCATAGAATCTTAGTGCTGGAAGGAAGCTAGAGATGGTTGCAGCCAGGCTGGCCTGCAGATGCCTGCAGACACACCTTATTACGTCTCTTCCAACTGGCTGTTCCACCTTTGCTGACATGGAATGGGCCTGCCTTGGGAGATCATATCTTCTTAACAGCTCCATTTTTTTTCTGTTAGAAAATTCCTGCTTTATATTGAGAGGAAGTCCCTCTCTTTGCAGATTTCTGTCGGTTCTTTCTTATTTTACTCTCTGGGGTCATATTGAATAAATGTAATTTCCTCTTTCACACTTGAAGCCCTTGAGATTTTTTTTAAAGACAGCTATCATATCCCCCAAGTATTCAAACTAAAAAAAAAAAAAATCTCCATTTCTTCAGTTGGGTCTCATATGAAACTATCTCGAGACTCCTTTCCATCCTGGTACCTCTCCTGAGTATGATACAACATGAAGAAGGGGAGACTGAAGGATGGTTTAATAGGAGCATTTAAATGCTGGGGGAATTATTATACAGAGGAGGTTGGTAATATCTCTGCCATTACCACGGAAACAAGAAATCACAGGCTTACATTGTGGCTGAAGAGATTTAGGTATCAGGAAACCTGTCTTAACCTCGTGGATTGAGATAGTACAATGGACTGCCATGGGAAGTTGAGGGATCTTTTGCCCTAGAAATGTATAAGACAAGCCTTTAACCTCACGATTCATTTATTTCATATAAGAGACTTTGCTTTTAGTGAAATGTTCTGCTTAAAGAACATTCTTGTCACTGCTTGTCATCCATGCCTGATGCCTGGATTTCCCTCTTGTGTTGGCTCATTGGATGTAAGGCATCATCATGACTGCTGTTAATCACAGGGGGAAGGAATATGGTTCAGGGCTTTATGAAGGAAGGGAAACAGTGGCGTAGCTCAGGATAATTAATAGCAAGTGGAGTGACAGTTTGATTCCCTGGTAGGGACCCTGGCATTGTTAAAGGAAAAAATCACTTTATTCTTTCATAGAGAGAGGCAGCTGTAATTCTGATTGGATGGAATCCAATTAAAAGGAACTGACATGCAAATTGATGATCAGACAGTGTGAGCATAGAAAAAGTCCAAGAAGAGTTCTGTAAGAAGTGGCAGAGAACAGTGTAAGTAATTTGGCATGGTAATGTGAGTAAGAAAAATGGAAACATATGGGTTGGCTACCTGAACAATTATAAGTCTGGAATCTCAGCCAGGAGAGAGCAGGAGGCTACTTGGTTTGATGGGTTTATAGCTACTAAACTTTTAGACATCTTCATGTTGAAACATGCATTTTAGGAATTATATATAGCCTTTCACAATAGAATGATTATAAATCAACCCAAACTGGTAGAGGTTAAATATAATATTCCCAAGAATATATGATGGGAGACCAAGCTTGGCTCTTGGAATGATCTCATTGTACACATACTTCACCTGACCTGATGATGTATACTTAAAGATTTGTGTGAAAATTGACTCCTAAATTTAGGATGAAATAGGAGAGCTTGCCATTTATAGTAATGATATTATGAATCATTTTCAAAAGTGAAAAATCCATTTATAACCAAAGTCATGCCCAATTTATCCTTTGAGTAAATTCATAAGTCCATATGTTAGTTTTGCTTAAACAAAGGTACTTTTCTTTGAAATGAAGTAATTGTAGAGACATGTAGCAGTTAAGCTTTGGAGTAACAGAGGGAAAAAAATGGGCAGAATTTTCTAAGAAGTCAGATATATTGCTTTTTAGGAAGGAAAATTCTGCTTAGGAAGTCAGATAGCCTCTGCTGTTATTATGAGAGAAGGAGAAGGCTGCCCGGTGTATTACAGGGAGATTTATTAGGATCTTTTGGGAACTGCAGCGGAAAAGGCTGTGAAATGTTTTGAAGAATGTGAAAGTAAGACCACAGCATTTTCTAGACTTAATTCAGAAGAAACCCAAAGAAGGTGAAATGGAGTTCAACCTGAGGAAGCTGTTTAAGATTGAGGAGCTAAGACTTTACCAGCAGCAGCGAGGGGACCAGTGTGTTGTGGGCAGTATTTGCAGTCAGCGGGAGAGCGTCCAGTTGTCACAGTGGATGGCAGCAGGGACCATTAACAAAGGAGATTCAGGATGACCAGGTGTGAGTAGTGTGCTGCATTGGTGCCAACTCCAGGTGATTTTGCCCCCCGAAGCCACTCTGCTCGGGTTCTCCTGCCGCTGTCCACTCTGCCCAGGGCTGTCACATTTACTTTCCACTCTGCCCCAGATGGTCCTACCCTCAAGAGCCCTTCCCTCACTTGATTCAATTTTCTGATAGAAGCTTCCTTATCAGGGAGACTTTCCCTAATAATCTAAAGCAAGCACTCTTTCTTCCCTTTCTCTGCTGTACCTTTCTTTACAGCACTTGTGCTCGAGGTAGAAAACAGAAATATTTTTCTCTTTTCTCTCTAGTAGAATTAAGTTCCATAGAAGTTCAGACCCAGTTTGTTTTGCTTACTGTGTTCCCAGCTCCTAATCCGTACACATTTGTGGAGTGGAATTTAGGGAGTCTCTGTGATACGATCTTGGAATGAGAAGGGGAATCAGTTGCTGTCCTGTATTACAATATGTTACATAGTTATAATTCTGACGACCTCAGCAGACAGTGCTGTGAGCTTTGAGAAATAAGTTGGGGATAGTCATCATAGAGAACTTCCCAGGTATCTCAGTGGTGTAGAATCCTCATGCCAAGCAGGAGACATGGGTTCGATCCCTGGGTAAGGAAGATCCCCTGAAGAAGGAAATGGCAACCAACTCCACTATTCTTGCCTGGGAAATAATTCGTGGACAGAGGAGCCTGGTGGGCTACAGTTCATGGGGTTGCAAAGAGTCAGACAGGACTTAGAGACTAAACAATTCATCACAAGACTGGAGCTGAAGTGGTTCTGTTTTGGTGGTCAAGACTAGGAAGAATACTGTAGACTGACAAAAGGGTAAATATAGTTGCAAAGATTTAGAAATGAGTCTTGTGTTTGGAAATCCATCAATGATCTTGATTTGACTGCTGGAGCACAGGTGTGTGGTGAAACCTGACACACAGGGGTGGGAGGTAAGGTTGGGAAAGACATTTGGTACATAAGTCACAATCTGATTGTGGTGAGATTTGGGGAGTGGTGAGCCCAAAACTCTACATCTGAATGATACTGTGAAGGAGGGATCAGAAGAGGGAAGAGTGGAGAGAGATAGGATGTAGAGCAGGGGTAGATGTGAGTTTTCCAACCTTGGAATGCAGGATAAAGTTTGGGACCTCCACACTGAAGGACAGAAGAATGAAAAGCAGTTTCTTTTGTTACTGGATGACTGATGATATACTGTATATAGGTAGTGGCTACAGGTTGAAGATGAGTAGCTCTTGTAACTGTTTAGTTTTTTCCATAGGGATAAAGCTGTGCCCTTGGCATGAAAGGAGAGGAAAAGGCCATTTTGGTTCATAGAATAGAAAACTGTAACTGAGAACTCCCTTGGCAGATGGGTAGGAATTCTCTACCCATCTAAAACACTCTAGCTGGTGTTTTGGCAGCTGCATGGCCTCACACAGTTCATTTACCTGCAGTTCTGTTTCTCTTTCAAGAATGGACTTTATTGATATGCTTACATTGTTAAAGTGCAGATCGAAGTATACTGTTGGGGAAATTTATGAATTCCTTTTATAAATACTGGGTAAGGTTAGGAGTCCTTTCCTTTAATAGAAATAGATATGAGGACTTCCTTGGTGGCTCAGACGGTAAAGCGTCTGTCTACAATGCGGGAGACCCGGGTTCGAGCCCTGGGTTGGGAAGATCTCCTGGAGAAGGATATGGCAGTCCACTCCAATATTATTGCCTGGAAAATCCCATGGACAGAGGAGCCTGCCAGGCTACAGTCTATGGGGTCTCAAAGAGTCGGACACGACTGAGCGACTTCAGTGTGAGGAGAGTAGATCTTAAATACTCACCCTTCCTCCCCCAACCCAGCAAACAAATATGGAGACATAGATCTGGAATTGCGTTCTTCCTGGAATGTGGTGTCAACAAAGTATCAGAGCCACTTGCACCCTGAGAAAGTATGACCATTTCTAAGAGGTGGGCTGCACATTTTTTATTTAAGAGCAGACAGGATAGGAGCGACTTTTTGCTGCTTATAGTCTCTGTGTCAGCAGTTGGTGAGGGCTACTGCAGAGCAGAAGCAAAAGGAGGATTTGATTGTGTCGGATGTGCTCCTGGTATTAACCTGCAGGTTGCAGCAGTTCTTGTTCCAAACGGCTGTGTACCAGGCAGTTGGACACTTTATCCTGAATTTTACTCCGTCATGCACAGCAGCTCTTGTAGGTGCATCCCCCTGCCCCTGCCCCCGCCCCAGCACTTCAGCCTTGGTCATTTGGAGTAGTTGACTTGTGGTCTAATACAGAGTGTTGCATAGGCTGCATAGCTCCCTGAGATCTTTCAGGATATGTGGATACTCTACATTTTAGAGTGCTTTCTTTACTTGGATAAGGAAGAAGAAAGAAATGTTAAGGATTGCTTTGAAATAGGTCCATTTTTTAGAGTTTAAACTTGGGCAAAGGATAGAACAGCTTAGTGTCCGATAATAAGTAATGTTCCTAGAGTCCTAGAACTAGGTCCTAATTCCAGCTTTCCCACTTGGTACTTACGTGACCATGGGGAAAGTTACTTAGTTTCTGCATTTGTAAAATGGGGGATAGTAATAGCACCTGCTCTAGAATGGTTGTGAGAAATATGCAGTAAATACATGTAGATCTTTTCTCTCAAGGACCAGCTTGCAATACATGCTCTTTAAATGTTAGTTGATGAAAAAAAAAAGAAAAATAAATGTTAGTTGATGTTATTCCTGGCTTTCTCAGAAGTCATTGGCAGTTCTAAGGCTTCACAAGATAGGCTGGCAAAACCAAGGCTTTTCTGTTTGCTGTGTCAGAAAGTGACTTGGTGCTAGAAATGATTCAGTGGGTAGGGTGTGGACTGTAGGAAGCTTCAGTACCCCAGTCCACTGGCCTTATATATGAAACAGCTCATTACACTCTCATGTTAGTTCAGTGAAATGGATAAGGAGT
The DNA here is from genome assembly GCF_029378745.1 of Bos indicus. NCBI lineage: Eukaryota > Metazoa > Chordata > Mammalia > Artiodactyla > Bovidae > Bos > Bos indicus. The sequence continues at coordinate 31,931,240 of NC_091784.1, read as the reverse complement.
CTCAGTCTGCCTCCTCAGGCAGCTTCAGAAGTCAAGCTGAGCTTCTCAGAGTATCTGGGAATCACCTGGGAATAGGATAGATGCCTGCAGCACAGTGGTAGGGGATGGTGGTTGGGACCCAAGAGGAAACAACAGAAGCAGTTGATCCTAGCAAGCAGGAGAGGGGTCACCAAGGAATTTCTGAGTCAGTCAGTAAGGGAGCTTGGTGATAATGGCGAAAAGAAATCTCTCAACTGGAGGAGTCAGACCACCTTGGACGTCACCCCTGACCCGCCACCAATATTGTATGTTACATCCCCATGGGTGAATCCTGTTTCCTTGCTGACCATCAGTTTCTTTGCTGTAAAATGATCAGATGATTTCCTGACTGCTTTTCTACTCTAGACTCCGTGATTTCACCACTTCATGGCTTTTAAGAACTGTTAGAGGCAGGACTGTTGCAGAACACCCTGCTGTAGACTTTGGTCTGTGTGAATCTTTAGTTTTGTTTTTTCGTTCTTTCAAAGAAGTTTCTGTTCAAAAGACCATGAAGCATTTCATCATTGGCCTTTGAGGGAGCTGTCTCTTTAATCTCTCACGTTTCCTTTTTTCCCCTACAAATGATATCCACAGGACTGCTGTTGTCTTCTGCTCTCTGGATCAGCACTTTTGCAGGGAAATGAAAACATTGCACTTTTAAAGGTGCAGAAAGCAAAAACTGTCGCATCAGAATTCAAGGTTACAGAATTGGTTAGCTTTCTGGTTTGTTTTGCTGAGCTGAAGGAAAAAGATTTGATTGAGTGCTACTGCTTAGGGATAAATATTAATAACCACAAAAATCCCCCAGTGGTAAATTTTTTGCCCTCTTTACAAATAATTTCAAGTCATCATCTAGGACTGGGATTATTATTGTCAACTATATACAAATCTGAGAAATGTTGAGTAAGTGGATGAAGGATGTGGTTGGAGAGAAACAACTGGTGGGGGTAAATATCTAGAGAAGACATCTGTTCTGCTTTCTTGATGTGTACATTATTATTTTATAATGTGTTCTTTTAAAAAAGATTTTATGTGCTTACTTAGGTTGTGCTGGGTCTTTGTTGCTGCACTCGGGCTTTCTGTAGTTGCAGTGAGCAGAGGCTACCCTCTAGTTGTGGTGCTAGGACTTCTTACTGTGGTGGCTTCTCTTGTTGCAGAGCACGGGCTGTAGAGTGCAGGCTCAGTGGTTGTGGTGCATGGCTTTAGTTGCCCGAGTCGTCTGGAATCTTCCTGAACCCTGCATTGGCAAGCGGATCCCCAGTCACTAGACCACCAGGAAAGTCCTGTAGCATTATTTTGAATTTTAATTTGTTACAGTTCAGATACATAAGTATCTAGCAGCTGCCTCCTTATAACATCAGTTGATAAAAATAGTATTAGAAAAAAGTTGTCAAAAGAAGTAGAATTTTTTTTTAAAGATTTTAAGAACTGAAGTTCTTTTCTGACATCTGATCTTATTTGTTTGTTAATTTTAGAATATCTCATTTTTTGATTGGACTCAGAAGTGGAAGCTCTCAGGGAGCCTCTGACTCTTGGCAGTCTGTTCATGGCATTTTTCTTTGGCCTCTTTCATTCTCTTGGCCAAAAATTTAGCATATTCTGCAGCTTCTTCTTTATTTTTCTCAGTATGCTGTTTCTTCAGAGCAATATGCTGATGTTTGTGTTGCAGAACACGTGGAGTAACAAGATGCCGAATCCTGGGGGCTTTGGTTCTAGGTTTCTTACCTTCTTGGTTTAGGGGCTTTCTCACAACATACTGGTAGACTTGTCTTTAGAGAGACTGATAAGTTTGTGGATTCTGCTAGCTCTTTTGGGCCCCGGGCGACAAGGCACAGTAGTATCAGTGAGTCCAGGAATATCCTCTTTTTTCACAATGACCAAAGTGAGAACAGTCAAATTGGCATCCAAGATGCAGCACTGTACAGATTTGTGCTTTCTTTCTCCAGTCTTCCTTGGTCTGTAACAGAAATGCCCCTTTCTCAGTAGTAGAAGACTTGGCCTTGGGTCAAGACACCCTGCTTCACAGGGAAGCCCTGTTTGTCATTCCCACCACTGATTCGGACCATGTAACCCTTTCATTCTTCACCCACAGCACCAGCAGCAACTTCTGTGACCATACTCTTCTCATAAAAGGTATTGAACTCATTCATCGTCTACTTCAATGAGTTTTTGGCAGCCAGTGGCCAGGAAAGAGATGTTCAGCTTCATTCTGAAGCGGCCAACTGCCTCTGAGATGCAGCGAAAAAAGAACTGAAGTGTTTTTAAACTTTGATATTCCAAAGAGAAGAATTGTTAGGTTTGGTTTGAGAGTTCCCAGTAATACCCAAGTAGATCTTTACCACAGACTTAAAATACACTCATGTGCAGTTCTTTGGTTTGTTTTTGTTTTGTCCTCTGTCCCAGCTGACTTTAGGGGAAAGGTAGTATGGTATAGTTATTACTTTACATGTAAAATCAATAGAAATATACCAAACACTAGCTGTATACCAGAATTTACCACCATTAAAATAGAGCTGGTCCCCTCTGCTCTCATGGAGTCCACCTGAGTAAGGTACAAAAGTTTGAAAAGTAAGCATAATTATCTCGCAAATAGAGAAAGAAGAGTATGATAGGCATGCTGTTATTTCCAGCAGATCGCCTACCACATAGGCTTCATATGCTAGAAGTGCTCATTAAGTACTTGGAGAGGATAGAAGAGGGGGCATTTGCAGCTTGGAGAGAGATCAGAGAAACCTTTACGAAGGAGGTGATATGACAATGATATTTCAAAAGACAGGAAAGAGTATCCATGTAGATGGGTAGGGTTGACGTTCCAGGGAGAGAGACTAGCCTGAGGAGGTACCTGCCTCCTTTTCAGGTCCTGAAAGTAACTAGGTACAGTGTTGCTGGAGGCCTGGGTTTATGTTAAGGGTAGCGGCAAATGAAAGGCAGAACGCAGGCTCTTTGAGGACTGTCTGAGAAGATTTGAGAAGGTGTGTTATGGGAGTTGTATTTTGGAAAGAGTTGCTAGTTCTCCCAGATTTCAGTGTTTCCTGAAATAGATGTACTGTGTAATGTGGAAGTACACGATCAGATCAGTTCATCAGTATCCCACTGCCATACATGTATGTGCAAAATTTGGGCAGCAAGGTGTAGTATGTAGGGTGTTATATGAAAATACGGGATACACACACATACAGTGTTAGTTTGGACAAGAAATCATTGTGATGCTGGTTGATGGAGAGCACAAATGAGGAAAGGGGTTAGGGAGAGATGTTGAAATCGCCCTGCCCCCTCTACCTCCCACTCCCTGCAGGGGTCCTCAGTTTATCGATAACTACAAGTTATAATCACCCGGGGGTCATAAACTTCTTTGGTACAGTTTGCATGTAGTAAAATGCACAAACCTAAAGTGTGCAAACCAGTGAATTTTGACAAATAGGCATATGCCAGCCCAGTTCGAGAACAGTCATCACCTGAAACATTCCTTAGTCCTCACCTCTAGTCGTCTCTTCTCGTTCCTGCCACTGTTCTGATGCCTGTCATCACAGCTGCTTTTGATCTTCGTAAAAATGAAATCATGTAGTGTGTACTTTTGTGTGCTTGGCTTCTTTTGTTAGTATTTTTGAGGTGGTTCTATGTTGTTGTATGACTCAGTTCTTCTTTTATTGCCAGTAGTCTTCTGTTGTTAGATATGCAACTATTTGTTAACTGTTTCTCTTTTGGTGGGCATTTGAGTTGTTTCTTTTGACTGTTGTTAATAAAGCACTGTTGTATAAAGGTTGTTGTTCTTTTGTAAACATAGGTCCTAGATTCCTGGTTTGCATAGATTCCTAGGAGTGAAAATGTTGGGTCATAAGGTATGTACATGTATTTAACTTTGTAAGAAATTGCCACAGTTTTCCAAAGTGGTTGTACCAGTTTACACTCCCACCAGTATTGCACAAGAGTTCTTGTTAATTCATATCTTCAAAAATATTTTGTGTTGCTAGTCTTTTTAATTGTAGCCATTGTAGTGGGTATAAAATGGTGATCTCATTATGTTTGAATTTGCATTTTCCTAATGACTAAGTGGTACTGAACACTCTTCTGTGAGGTGTTTGTTCAAATCTTTTGACCATTTAAAGTTGGATTGTCTTTTTATTATTGATTTATAGAAGCTCTTTATGTATTTTGGTACAAGGCTCATGTCAGATATATGTAATATGAATGCATCTTCTGGTCTGTGGCTTTAGGCATCATTAGGCAATTTCCTAATGGTATCTTTATGAGCAGGAATTTAAAATTTTGATTAAGTTTAGTCCATCTTATTTTCCCCTTGTATGTTTGAGTCTTGTGTGTCATCTCTAAGAAATCTTTACTTAACCTAGGTTATGTTTTCTTCTTTGCATTTATATGCATTTATATTTTGGTTTATGTTTTATCTGATTTTTGTGTGTGATGTGAGTTAGGAGTCGAGGTTCATGTCTTCCCCTTACATTTATCCAGTTGTTCTAGCATTATTCTTTGAAATCACTTTTCTTTTACCAATGAATATCCTTGGTGCCTTTGTTGGAAGTCAGTTGTCTTTTTAAGTCTGTTCCTGCTTATGTCTATTTCTAGACTCTCTATTCTGCTCCATTGACATATTGTCTTTCTCCTAATACCCTCGTCTTGCTTATTGTGCTTTTATACTGTAGTAAGTATTGAAATGAAGTAGTGTGAATCCTCCTACTTTGTTCTTTTTCAAGATTGTTTTGACTATTCTAGCTTCTTTGCTTTTCATATAAAATTTTAGAATAAAAAAAAGCACGTGGGGTGCTTTATAAGAAAGCCCTTTGATACTCAAGCCATATTCCATGCCAATTAAATCACAATCTTTTGGAGGTTGAATCCAAGTATTTGTCAAAACTCACTAAGTTATTCCAAATGCAGCAAAGATTGAGTACTAATGTGCTAATGGGATTTTAATATGTTACCCTAAAAAAGAAATTCGGTAGTAGATTACTGGAGTGGAATGCATGTGTAGGAGTTCAAATGGACCCCCAAATGGAAGATATTGTCAGTGCTTATGGAGAGAGGGAGACTTGAATAGACATGATGGAAAGGTAGTGAAAAGCGGCGTGGTCTAGGCGGTTCTCTCTCCTGGGGGACATGCAGTCCCCTCGCTGAAGTGCTGTCTTGTCACTCAGGATCTCCTCACCCTTACCCTAAAAATCGGAGACTCCAAAGCTAAGGAATGCCCTTGGTTGCTAAAGCAGGTAAAACACCTTATTCTATAGAGCAGCTTTCTCCTTGATTAGGGAAATGTTTGTGAAATCTGCATAATAATGAACTGGGTAGGCACCTTCTGAAATGATTGTGTGTGTGGGGTTTTTTTGTTTTTTGTTTTTTGCTTTTTTGGAAGGTTTTATGTCTTTTTAAATTTTAATGTTTTATGAAAGCACTGATTCATCTATTCTTACCATAAGTAGGTAGTTTTGTCAGAAGTTCTGCCTCCCTAAAAGGCTTTAAAGAAAAAAGGGACAAAAAGTTGCAATCAAATAATGCTGTTCTTTGGGAACATATAAGCTATGTGGGCTGGTAGGTGTTTGCTTGTGGCTTTTTTTTTTTTTAATAAATACATTTTCCTTCTTGAAGAGAGTTTGAAGCTAGTCAGCTGAGTCCCTCTTTCTGAAATACACGTTCCCTAAACGTCTGTAGAGAATTAATTTCAGTCATCGCTGGCAGAGCTTTAATCTCAACTTTCTGCTCAGTGTTATGGAAAATCCTCTCTAGAAAATAGCCAGTATCTACCTGCTACGGATTGTTAAGAAATTCAGATAAACATTTGATTTTTGAGTGTTTTCCTAGTAGAAACAGCATGAAAAATCCTTTGGTGAGCTGGATTTTAGAGTGCACACAAAAAGCAAGTATTGATGATATATTTGTATTTTTGTATGTGTGACATGTCAGTTGTACTGTTTTCTTATTTCTAAATAGATTTCAGATATGCCATGTCCAACTCCAAACCTCAATTCTCTGTGAGGGGTGAGATATCTTAGACAAGAAAGAGCTTTGGTGTTAGCAAACTTATAACTCCTTTGTGAATACACACACACACACACACACACACACACACGCGCACAAACATATTGTCTTCAAGGCAGGGAGTCCAGTGGGCAGAGGATAGGAGTAGAGCTGCTTCACTTTCTCTATTTACCATTGTATTTAACAATACATATTTCTTTTATTAATAATTTTTTTTCTTTTTTTTTTTTCTAATTTTATTTTATTTTTAAACTTTACATAATTGTATTAGTTTCTCGGCCTTTTGGCTAAGATCAAGTGTAGTATCTGTTCTTATCAGTTTTATTAATAATTTTGTAAAGAGGGAGAAATGTTCACCGACTCCTGTTGAAGAACCCTCCTCTGCCCTGCTTATTTATGCTTCGGCTGTGCTGGGTCTTTGTTGCTGCGCTCAGGCATTCTCCAGTCGCAGCAAGCAGGGTCTGCTTCTAGTTGCGCTGTGAAGGCCTCTCATCGTGGTGGCTTCTCCTGTAGTGCAGCATGGGCTCTAGGGCCAACGGGCTTCAGTTATTGTGGTGCATGGTCTTAGCGACTGCAGTGTGGGGTCTTTCAGACCAGGCATCAAACCCGTGTCCCTTGTATTGCAAAGGAGGTTCTGAACTAGTGGACCACCAGGGGAGACCTTTGTTTTCTTTTTCAGAGATCAGATCAGATCAGTCGCTCAGTTGTGTCCGACTCTTTGCGACCCCATGAATCGCAGCAGGCCAGGCCTCCCTGTCCATCACCAACTCCCGGAGTTCACTCAGACTCATGTCCATCAAGCCAGTGATGCCATGCAGCCATCTCATCCTCTGTCGTCCCCTTCTCCTCTTGCCCCCAATCCTTCCCAGCATCAGAGTCTTTTCCAATGAGTCAACTCTTCGCATGAGGTGGCCAAAGTACTGGAGTTTCAGCTGTAGCATCATTCCTTCCAAAGAAATCCCAGGGCTGATCTCCTTCAGAATGCACTGGTTGGATCTCCTTGCAGTCCAAGGGACTCTCAAGAGTCTTCTCCAACACCACAGTTCAAAAGCATCAATTCTTGGACGCTCAGCCTTCTTCACAGTCCAACTCTCACATCCATACATGACCATAGGAAAAACCATAGCCTTGACTAGACGAACCTTTGTTGGCAAAGTAATGTCTCTGCTTTTGAATATGCTATCTAGGTTGGTCATAACTTTCCTTCCAAGGAGTAAGCGCCTTTTAATTTCATGGCTGCAGTCACCATCTGTAGTGATTTTGGAGCCCAGAAAAATAAAAGTCTGACACTGTTGCCACTGTTTCCCCATCTATTTCCCATGAAGTGATGGGGCCGGATGCCATGATCTTCGTTTTCTGAATGTTGAGCTTTAAGCCAACTTTTTCACTCTCCACTTTCACTTTCATCAAGAGGCTTTTGAGTTTCTCTTCACTTTGTGCCATAAGGGTGGTGTCATCTGCATATCTGAGGTTATTGATGTATCTCCTGGCAATCTTGATTCCAGCTTGTGTTTCTTCCAGTCCAGCATCTCTCATGGATTGCCATTTCCTTCTCCAGGGGATCCTCCCAACCCAGGGATCGAACCCGGGTCTCCCGCATTGTGGGCAGATGCTTTACCTTCTGAGCCACCAGGGAATTTTTTTCTTTTTAAATACCGTTATTTCTAGGATTTGTCTGTAAGGCAGACTTCAGTTTTACAGTGGTAGAATCCTAGCAAATAATTTTCTCTTTTGTTTAACATTTGAAAAGTGATTTCCTATGTTGCCTTACCATCTTAATTAATCATTTCTATAACTGCGTAATAGTACATCAGATTGTGCCATTGTTCTTCTAATGCTCGACATTTAAAATTTTGTACTGTTGTACCACAGAGAGCTTATTTTTACTGTGTAGGATTCCCTTCCTTAATTTCTTTGATAGATTCTCTGTTGTAGAATAACAAGAGGGTGGCTTTTTAAGGGTTTTTTTCAGTGTCTACTATCTTTACTGGAGAAGGAAATGGCAACTCATTCCAGTATACTTGCCTGGAGACTCCCCATGGAGAGAGGAACCTAGTGGGTTACAGTCCATGGGTCACAAAGAGTTATACACGAGTGAGTGACTAGCCACAGCACTATCTTTATAGTGTATACTGTTTTTACACTGTAGCCTATCATCAGCAATATAAAGTATACTTGCCTTACAAATATAATTATTTACATTTTTAGAGATAAAAAGGTATTAAGTTTGTTTCATAACTGTATCTCTAAAAAGCTATCAGATCAGATCAGATCAGTTGCTCAGTCGTGTCCAACTCTTTGCGACCCCATGAATCGCAGCATGCCAGGCCTCCCTGTCCATCACCAACTCCCGGAGTTCACTGAGACTCACATCCATCGAGTCAGTGATGCCATCCAGCCATCTCATCCTCTGTCGTCCCCTTCTCCTCCTGCCCCCAATCCCTCCCAGCATCAGAGTCTTTTCCAATGAGTCAGCTCTTCGCATGAGGTGGCCAAAGTACTGCAGTTTCAGCTTTAGCATCATTCCTTCCAGCTATGCTTCTAAAAAGCTATGCTTGCCCTTTATTTTTGTGTACTAACTGAACTCCATTTATGTTTGCCTTTTACTGGTTTTTGGATCAAAAATTTTTCTTAACTAATGTGAACTTTTAATGTTTTATGTATGTGTGTATGTGTATATATATATATACACACATATATATTAATCCTTTGCAATATTTGTCATGAATACTTTATCTGGCTTGTAACTTTTTATTTTAGTTTTTCATTATAGAAAAGGGAATTCATTAGGTTGAAGTTTTGTTTTCTTTTTTTGACTGCTTCTATTACCCTAGGATGAACAAACTTGTCATCCTTTCAAAGATCTAACACCAATTTTGTTTTTTACCCGTTAATATTTCTTATGGTTTAATTAAAAGGCGTTTCATGGGTCCATTTGATTTCTGTTGGTTTATGTACCCTCTTCTCAGCTTCATTACGGTGAGGACACTTGGGTTAAACCAGGAGCTTGTGTTATTCACGAGCCTTGGGAGAGGAATAGAAACAGTCAGAATTCCTATCTCAGCTTCTGGTAATGTCTACAAGTCTGTGTTTACTCATCTATAAAGCTGGGATGAGAATAACAAATGTACAGAGAATTTCCTTTTAATGCACTTAAGCCTTCTCTTAAGCACTGTTAAGAATCTCAGCTAGAAGTGTTTAAAATACCAAATAGCTGTAACCTTTGATTGAATGTGTGTACCATCATTTCTTGGATTTTTCTCAGTAGTTAGAGATCACATGGGATCTTTGGAGTTTTTTGAAGCTAACCCCTGCCCTTATTATTTGTGGATATTAGGGACCTGGGTATAGAAAAACCTGCAAGTTGAGGATGTCCATCAGAAATACATAGTATGTGCCCCAGATCTGAGTACTTAGTGAGGACTCTGGGGACGCTATAACAAAAATGACTTGGGGAAATAGAATAGAGGCAGTACATATAAGCGGCCTGAAAACACGGGCTTTGACTTGTTTAACTTAGACGTACCACTTACTTATGTGACTTTGGATAAGTAATTTTAACCTTTCTAACCTCAATTTCCTCAGTTATAAAATGGAAATAATTTTGGTGAGCCATTTAATTAAGTAAGAAAATGTATGTGAAATGCTCAACATGGTGCTTGACCCACAGGAAATGCTGAGTAAATTGTAGCTGGTTTTACTACCTTTATCAACCTAACCTTTATGTAACGTTCATCACCTCTAGAGCCCTTTAATGTGGTGGTTTTCATTTGTGAATCTGGGTGCTTTATATAGAATGGATCTTTAAATGTTCCATGGAGTTTTTACTTGTCACCTCAAGAGGTCGTTTCCTTTTAGGAACCTACACAACTGTGTATACTTAGTTGGCCTTTGTGATGTATCTTTATACCAGTGTCGTCTTACCCAAATTTAACTCTAAAACCCTGTGTGAGTACAAAGGTATCTTATTTAGCTGGGTTGTCCTTGTACACAGCACTGTGACACAGGGTCCAGACCCTTCAATATTAGAGCTTTAGCTCTACAGTTTATTATTTAAGTGACTTTAGGCAAGTCAGTCTCTGGCTTGCCAAGGCCACCCTTTCCTTATCTGTAAAATAGGAAACAGATTCTTCATGAGGATTACTTTAAGTGATGTGCTAAGACGTGCTTTGCGTAACAAATTGCAATTTCCCCCCCATACCTCATTGTGCCTAGCTCAGTAGTGTTGAGGCTTAGAAAGTGTATGTTCTTTGGGGTTGGAGAGAGATGTGGAGGCAATGGACACAATTCTTAACTCCAGTATTAAGATATGTTCATTGAAAAAGTGAGAATTGTTCTTTGGGGGCAAGTTGTCATGCAGGGTGCTATGGCATGCTCATTAAGACCCTGATACCTTGCCTTGAAGTGTTTGTTTCTTGCTATCATAAAGATGGAGCTAGTTCCACATAGGTTCTCAGAGCAGGTTCAGTGATTGAACCCTACCTCAAGGAAATAAACTTAATATGTAATAAGTAAATATGGCTTTTGGAGTGTGATCTCTGTGATCAGTCTGGAGGGGTGCGTATATGGAGGCTCAGTAAATACTGGGATGCTGGCTCTGTGGAAGACTCTGACTGAATCAGCCTCGTTTCCCTTAGAATTTCTTTTCGTGGTTGACCACAGGTGTATTTCTTTGTGTCCTGTGTGTTCTCGGTTTATACACATATATATTTCCAGTTTGATTTTTAGAAATGATGATGTTGAGGTTTTGCCTGTGGTCAAATGTGGGAGATGCAGGTTTGATCTCTGGGTTGGGAATATCCCCTGGAGAAGGAAATGGCAACCCACTCCAGTGTCCTTACCATTAAAATCCCATGGACAGAGGAGCCTGGTAGGCTCCATTGGGGTTTGCAAAAGAGTCAGACATAACTGAGGGACTGAGTGATTTCAATAGACAAGGCCCAAACATTAGGTTTCCATTTCTCTCTTGAACAGAAAGTACTCAAGTTATAGAGAAAAAAAAAAGTGAAGATATTTAATAAAAAAATTTCTTTGTTCATTTTGGAAAATGCTACCTTCATTCATTCCCTAAGAGACAACTTATTATATTCTGACAGTATCATTGAATAGTCCAAGAAAGTATGATGCTTCAATATAAATTTATTTTTCTTGGCACAGTTTTTGTTCTTAATATTTGTGCCTAAAGGAAGAGGATGTTGTTTCTCATGGGGCAGAGAAGTCCTGGTGTATAGAGAACGGTGAGAGTGCTATTTCCTTGAATATAGATTGGGCTTTAGTTTCCATTTAAGGATGTCTCTGGGAAGAACAAAGGCAGTTCTACTTAGCAGCTTGGGTTTTGCTAATTATGGAGGGCTGGATGTGTTTTCATCTAGTGTGTTCTGCCTGGTCCTCTTTATACTTTTGGGATGTGGGGAGTTGGCTTTGGTTCAGTGAGGTGCCCACAGGTGACGTGTCATTTCCCTCCCAAGATGGTAGAGATGACAGGCTTTCAGATAATAGCTGTTGGGAACTAGGGCATAGGAATCCTTGGCATTCCCATCAGTGTCGTCACTGGGTGGCAAATTTGATAACAGAACAGAAAGGAAGACTGTTTTTGTAAAGCTGTGATGTAGTCCCTATGTGATTAACTCTTTGTGGCCTTTTAAGTATAGAAGAAATTTGCATTAGGAACTTTAAACGTAAGAGTCTTTGATTTTATGAAGTCTATAAAAGTGATGACCAGTTGTCAATATTTTGATGATATTTCCCAGGTGTCCCCTCGGCCCAGTTGGTAAAGACGTTTGAATGTGGTGACCCTAGTGGAACCTTCTCTGAGAAGGGAATAAGTAGTCAAGGCTGTAGCCTGACACCATTTAAAAAAAATATTTGGGTAGCAGAAGAGAGCACCCTATTGGGATGTTTTTAAAAAGTTAAAAAAAAAAACAATATCCATGAAACTTTGCTACATTGTGTAAACAGCAGACAGTGTTAAGGACGAGCCTCACAGATAAACTACCATTAGCATTGCCAGAGTGGCTGTATCATCCTCTTCTTGCCCCTGTCAGCAAAGTGTTCCTAGACTTTGGTACCAGGGAGTTTCTCAGCATTCACTGTTGTTAAAACACAGTTCCTGTGGTTTGTTTATCTTCTTTGGGGTTCCTTAGCAGCAAATCCCAAAACCACTCACTTTTTTCTTCCGATAGTATTAATGTTCTAACAGGGGCTATACATTATATTAAAGTAAGGATAGTTCTCCACGGGAAGGCTGTTTTTTAAATGAGACTTATTCAACCTCTTTTTAGCTGGTGTTTCATTACCACCAAGGATTTATAATGCAATAGCTCTGAGGCGAAGCTGGTAAGAATGCCAGCTTCGCTAATATTTAGAGTCATAAAATTCTGGATATTGGACAAGCTTTTAATTACTCTGAATCCGTCTTTGTCTTAATAAAAGTTGGATTGTACCCACTAAAACAAGATGGCTGTGTTTGCATTAATCTCCAAATGTAGGTTAATACCCTTTTAAAAGCTGTCTCTTAGACAAGAGACTTGAAAATTAATTCCCAATTTTCAGCTTAAAATGAAGAGCTCTTCCGCGTGTGGAGTTTGAAGGGCTGCCATTTTTCTGATGTTGTAGATCAGGTGCCAATAATAACTGTCTGTTCCTCTCCATTTTTTTTTTTTTTTTTTTAAGGTCTTAGGTAAGGGGAGAAAGTCTCTTCTGGTGCTGGTGCTGTGGACTTCTTTTTTTTTCAATCTGCTTCAAAGTAATTAGATAGAGTCCTGTTTTCTCCATAGAGTTTGAATCACTGGGGATGAGGGACCTAATGAAGGTCTACATAGTGGGGATCCTGTTATACATCATGGCTGGAGAAATCTGGGCTTTATGTATACCATTGTGACCAAGCTAGATATTTTAAGTTTTTTTTTGTTGTTGTTCTGTAATGTCTTAAGTACTTACATACTGGGAGGTTTTGCTGTAATGGTAGTTTCTTAACTGACTTCTTCAAGTGCAATACAGAAAATTCTTTTCCTTTTGTCTTTAAAGTCTCCAGAGTATCTACTGCTATGAAACCACTTAGTACCACTAATTCCAGGATTCGTTTCTGTGCTACAGATGGTCAGTGAGATTATAAGGGCTTTGAGAAGATTTTTATATAAATTGAGATCTTCTCAGTTGAGAGTCTCTGTCTGAGACACTGATTTTTCTTCTCTGCTTCCAAATGCAGGGGTCTCCAGTGTGTTCTATTAACCAGATTCTACTTTGATTATCAGTGGGGCTTGGGGCAGAGGGAACTCGTGACAGGTTTAAGGAGAAGTAGAAACCAATGTACTGTAATCAAATGAGAGGGAACAAGTCATAAAAAAATCTTCCTCTTATTAAACGTGCAGGTGTTGAGAGTATTGTTTTTCTGTATTTCAGTCTTCTCATTTTATAGACATTTTAGTAATAAAATACTTATGTAATAAATAACCATATGCAGGTTATATTAACCGTGCAGACTCCTAGACATCTCCCCCCTGGAAATTCTGATTCAGCAGGTCTGGGATAGGACCCGGAAATCTGATTCTTACAACCAAGCACATTTGCTATTCAGACCACTCCGTTTTATCCTCCCAGAGCTCCAGGTTTTCATGGATAATTTGTAGAATACACTTTTCTTTTGTCAAAGCTTTCACCTGGTATGATTTTGTGAGGGGTCAAATAAGTAGAGCATTCTGCAAAAACTTTTTATGTAGGACAGTATCACTGCCCAAACAGACTCTTCAGTATAAGAATGAACTTTTTTGCCAACCCAGTAACTTTTACATCAGTAATAATGGTAAAGGAATAAGGAGGCATCTGAATGGGCAGATACCCCAAATCTGTCATTGTGAATGGTGGAACTGGGGTGTCAGGCCTGAGGAGAAGAGGAGGTAACCCAGGTGCTCTCTTCAAACTCTTGGAGAGTTATCATATGGAGGAGGGCTTGCACTTCTGGCGGTCCCCCCAGAGCAGACCTGGGACTAACAAGTGGATGGTAAACAGAAGAAATAAGTGTCATAGAGGAGACCAGTGGACCCGCAGCCTTCACTACATTCTGCTTTGACTTCAGATTATTTGTAGCCTGTGGAACTATTATTTTCTGATTTCAGATTTCCAAAGAAATCTGACTTAGGCAGCCGGGTAATCAGAGAAGGAGAATGGAGGTACTCAAGTGGAAGCAGGCTGAGAGGCAGCTTAAGCCTCTCTCCTCCCTGAAGCTAGTGGGACCCTTCCCTAGAAGCTTGGAGCTGCCTGCACGGTGGTGAGTTCTCTTCAGTGACGGGGGCTGTGCAGGTGTCCCCTTCCCTGCCCCAGCAGGGTGTTGGTGAGCTCTGAGAGGTTCGCTGCTATAGACAGTAGCATAGGTGTGACTCGAAGTGTGGGGCTTAGTGAAGTGTTGGTTTAATGAAAGCACTGGAGGAAATCTGGATCTCTCTTTCAGGACTACTGAATGAGAGATTGCTAAGATCCTTTCTGACCCAGAAAGTGTATGGTGTCTTCCTTGAAGATTAAATCTCAGATCTCAGCATGAATGACTGAAGGATATAAACTCTGCGAGGGCACAGACTTTGTTTCTTTGGTGCTACATTTCCTGCAGTTAGAACAACACCTGTCATTAGTGGGTACTCAGTGAATATTGAATACATGACTATGTTGAAGAAGGTGAAATTTATCTAAGAGGATACATTGTCAACCTTCCCCCTCTCCCTTACAGTCCTGGAGATTTCTCTTTTAACCACCTATCTGATTATCCATGCCATCCACCCTCACTCCATGGCTCCCATCTCTTCCTTCCCAAAAGGCAAAGGAGAATAAGGAGATGAAAGAAATTGTGGTAAACCAAAGTCCCGTCAGGAAGAGAGTGAAATACCCCAGGCACACGAAGTGGGAAGCCTATTGGCTGATGATTTGACTTGGGTATTTCCTATGATTTTTCAGTTGTGGTATGTTCCTGTTCATGGAGAGAAGTGAGAATTTTTTGTAGGTTTATGGCCTAGATAGTCAGGATATTTTGTGGAGCCTCTGAAGTGTTACCACTTCATCTTTATCCTTGCCCGCTATGTAAATTCTTGTGTTATCCAGTGTCAGCTTAAAGCTGATTAGCATTTTGTATCACCTTTGCAGCTCATAAATGATCCACCTCCCTTCTCGGTGAGCAGGCCGAAAGTCATCAAGGAGGCACCTGCTGCAGGCCTGGCCCCTCCTTGGCCTGTGACTTAGAGAACATTCTAGACTTTTTGTGGGTCCTTCTGTGGCTTGGTCAATGGTAAGGCTTTCCCATGGGAAATGAGTAAAAACTTTGGATATGGGTTTTACCCAGGCAGGTCCTGTGGGTTAGTCTGGACAGTAGAGGCCCACACACAGTTCAGAAGCCCTGGTCCAGCCACACAGTATGGTTCATTGGACCTATTTGATTTTCAAACGTTTTGGAGGCAGTTGTCAACATTTAAAAATTAGGAAATTTCATTTAAAATCCAGATTTGGGGTTATTCTGGCAGTACAGGCATGATCCATGCTGAGTTCCAGTTGGTGCTGAGAGCAAGTGTGCACGAGAGAAGGGCTGGGCTTCCTGCAGTACCGTGGAGGCCACCACCCTCCACAGTTATTATCTGGGCTGAACCTGCTTTACTCAAGGCCCTGTGTTACAGACACATGCATTCGTGACACCCTGCTATAGTGTGTGAGGGTTTTTTTGTTTTGTTTTTGCTGTTTAAAAAAGTCATACCAATTTTAACTTGGTTGACTTAATGGGGAGAGGCCAGCATTTATTGAACTATTATCAAGTACCAGGCATTGTGCTGAGTGCTTTTGTATATGTCTATTTATGTAGTCCTCACAATTATCTTACTTTTATAGGTGAAGAAATTAAGGAAGAGAGATGTTAAATAACTTGTTCGAAGTCACCTAGCTTGTTCAGGGTCACCTGTCTCCTGACACTGGCCTCCTGTTTGTACTCATGTCCTTCCAGGAGCAGTAGGCATCAGCTGAGAAGACAGTGACAGTGGCACACTCCTGCATCCCCAGCCTGCGCCTAGGAGAGGGCGCCGGCCCTGCTCCAAGCATAGCTTGTTGTAGTTTAGTTGCTAAGGCGTGTCCAACTTTTTGCGACCCCATAGACTAGCCCGCCAGGCTCCTCTGTCCACAGGATTTTCCAGGCAAGAATATGGGAGTGCGTTGCCATTTCCTTCTGCAGGGGGTCTTCCAGACCTGGGGATTGAACCAGCTTCTCCTGCATTGGCAGGTGGATTCTTCCACTGAGCCACCTGGGAAGCCCCCTAGGCATAGTTGCACAGGGGTATTTGACAGGCAGACCCTTGTACAGGCCTGTTGATTTCCTTCACCCTCTTATTTTCATCATCCATCCTGTTGTTGTAGGATACTTGTTTGTAATGTATCAGGGCCATGTTACGGAGAAGGCAATGGCACCCCACTCCAGTACTCTTGCCTGGAAAATCCCATGGATGGAGGAGCCTGGTGGGCTGCAATCCATGGGGTTGCTAAGAGTCGGACACGACTGAGCGACTTCACTTTCACTCTTCACTTTCATGCATTGGAGAAGGAAATGGCAACCCACTCCAGTGTTCTTGCCTGGAGAATCCCAGGGACGGGGCAGCCTGATGGGCTGCCATCTATGGGGTCGCCCAGAGTCGGACACGACTGAAGCGACTTAGCAGCAGCAGCAGGGCCGTGTTATAGTGAATGCAAATAAGTCATTGACATTTAAAATTAAATTGCAACAGGTATTGTCAATAGCTAAACTACTCATTGACAGTGCATTGCTAATTACATTGAGAGAACATCCTAACTGGATATATTTTGCCAAATCAAACTGGAAACATTGGCTCTCTACCAGAAAATTCATTTTGAGTTGCAGAAAGTTTGGGAATTCACAGATCGCTCACCAATCTCAAAATACTGAGTTTAGGGAAACTCTAACAGTGTTTTGCTGAGGTTTCTTGTAGCAGAGGGGAATTCTGGTCTTTCCACTGCTAAGCCAGGAGGAGAAAGCTGTGACTTTGAAAGATTGGGGGTAGGGTACATCTCAGTGCAGGGAGGGTGGGGGGCATTGTTAGGTTTCTCATCTGTATATCTAAGCCACATACTTTAGATCAAGCTTTTTGTTTTCTTCTTTCTTATCTTCCTCTTCCTCTTCCCCTTTTCTTTCCTTTCTCCATCCTTCTCCTACCCTCTCCTCTGTATGTGGACAGAGAAGGAGGAAGGAGGAGGGAGAGAGTGTGCACTAACTCACGATGGGAGGTGCTATTCCTAGTGCGCTTGCTAAGTTGCTTAAGGCTTGTTCTGACCCCGTGGACCTTATGGACTAGCCCGCCAGGCGCCTCTGTCCATGGGATTCTCCAGACAAGAATACTGGAGTGGGTTGCCATGTCCTCCTCCAGGGGATCTTCCTGACCCAGGGATCGAACCCAGGTCTCTTACGTCTCCTGCATTGGCAGGCGGCTTCTTTACCACTGCTGCCACCTGGGAAGCCCACTCCTGGTGCTCGCTGTGGTTTAATTCATTTGATTCCACAATAACTCCAGGGGACAGTTATGCTACAGATAAAAGAAACTGAGGCAGAAAGAGTATAAAACATTTGTTCAAAGTCACATGGTTGGTCTGTTCTATTGAGATCTCACAAGTAGTCTGCCCTGAGGCCAGTGGTTCCATCTTCTGACTGATACCGATTGTACTCTGAGGGTGAACATTTAAGCCTCTGTGTCTCTGGACCTAGGACTTCCTTTGGGGCTCTTGCAAGTAGCAGTTTGTTGGCAGGGCAATTAAGTATGCTGGGTGTGCTGTGCTGAACCCAGGAAGGGAAGGGAGGAATCTAGTCTTTGCTTGTGTTATACATGCTTATTGGTTTGTGGCAGGCGTGATTGACACCAGAATCAAAACGACTTAAAGCAGCTTCCCTGGAGAAGCACTACTCTAACGGTTTTTTCCCTCTTTGTTGCCCCAGGTCCCTTGTGAATAGGATTTAGCTGTGATTCAGCTGCTGCTGTTCTTTTGGTAATCAGTGTGGAGGAGGGAGATGAGGGCTGCTATTAATGGCTTCTTATTTCGCATTCTCCTAATCAGATATCCTGCAGTTATTAATGTACATGCAGGATGCTCTCTGGTGTCTCTGGGTGGTTTTGTTAGGTGTACCAGACTGTTAAGCTTTCTAAGATGGAATGTTTTATTAGGCTCTTGCCTGGGGGTTGAATGGGTGGAGGTTGTTAAAAAGCACTAAGTGAAAGGAATATGGTGTAAAACCAAGATCATGATCTTGGCTGGGGCAGGGGGAGGTGGCCGGTATGGTGTGGGGTATGTGGGTGGGTGGGACAGCAATCCACCAACATCACCTTCTTCTGTTGCCCTGAAAACCTTATCTTGCTAATACTCTTCAGATATCAATAGTGAGGTAACTATTATTAGTGAGTTATTTACTAGGCAGCTAAATGCAAATTCTCTCCCCCATTAGATTTAATTAGGATGAAATCATACATTTAAATAACCACTTCTTTTACTAATAACTGAACTTCTGATTCACTCTGAACCCAGGCAAATGCCTCTTTCTGTATAAACAGCCCACCTGCATGTTGACACAGCCAGGTTCCTGATGTGGGTGCACACGTCTGGGATTTCAGAGCATGACTGGCATGGAAGATCTCTGGCGTAGTTTCTTGCACCCTACCTTGGGGACATACAGGATAGTCCAGCAGACCAGCTGAAAACAAAACAATCACCCAAGCCAGATTCTGCTGTTTCTATTTTCCTGTTTTTTTAGGTGTTTAATGGCTGCATTAAAAAAAAAAATCCTCTACCTGTTTCTTCCATTTAAACAAATGTCTTGAAGAACAGTAATAAACATTTGAGTTGAAAGAATTAGGTCTCTGAGGCTTTTGCTCTCAGACTTGTGCTAATTCTTTAGTATGTCCTTGATGTAGTCTGTGTGGTCTGTTTTGAGAGCGTGTGGATGATGTGATGATGTGATGATGTGTAGAATGGTGGCTGCTCTATGTTCTGTGTGTGTGGGGTGGGTATTTGGGGGAGGGTTGAACCTGCAGTTTGGAGGATCAGAAATAAATAGGCAGCTTGGCTTCAATCCCTCAGGGGCATAACCAGCTAATGAATGAGAGGACTGCTAAATTCCCAGTTGTCTTTGTGGCTCGGAAGACTTAATAATTAAGTCTGGGGCTACCTTTAGTGGGCTAGTGAGGTGAGAGCAAAATCAACAGAAGACATGTAGTTTATAGCGACCTGAAATGTGCAAGCGACATGACTGGCTGTCTTTTTGGCCCTGGGGAGGTGTGGCTGGCCCTGCTCTCACCCTCCAGGAGTGGGATTTGTGCCAGACACCAGCTAGACAAGACCAGCTGCTGCTTCTATGTTTTGTGGACATGATTGGCTGTAGCTTTTGATCAGGACATTGTTCCTAATGAAGTCTGACCAGCATCATTTAGACAGGAATGAATGACAGCTGATGTGCAGGATTTTCCTTGATTGGCAGCATTTGGAACTGGTAACCAGAGGAGGTGAGGGGAGGGAGAGAAGCCAGTTCTGACTGACAAGAGCTTATCTTTATTTAATCTGCCTCCAAGACCCCGAAGCTGAAAATTTAGGCAACTGAAAGAAAGGAAGACACAATTGTGCAACGTAATTAAAGATTCTTGACAAAAACATACTTAAAAATGTGTTCAATGGGAAAGCAGTGAAGAGAGTCCAGGTGTGAGGTTAACACTGCTCCCTTGATGTGAGAAAGAGAGAGCTTTTGTGAGCAGATCGTTAATTTTTATCCAAATTTAAAAAGAGTGATGGAATTTTAAGTAATTTTGGCTATAAAAAATTCTGGTTCTAGTTACCGTTTCTTTGACTTGCCAACCTGCTTGGAAAGGTTTCCTGTGCAGTGGCCAGAAGTGGGTATAGAATGTCATTGTTCAGTTGTTCAGTCTCGTCCAAGTCTTTGCGGCCCCATGGACTGCAACACACCAGGCTTCCCTGTCCTTCACAGTCTCTTGGAGTTTGCTCAGATTCATGTCCATTGAATTGGTGATGCCGTCCAGTCACCTCATTCTCTGTCATCCCCTTCTCCTGCCCTCAGTCTTTCCCAGCATCAGGGTCTTTCCCAATGAATTGGTATTAGAATAGAGGCGATCACTGAGGACTTGAGTCTTCAGTGTTTGTGAGTTTTGAGAAAGGATGACAAGTAGGAATTTTAGACTTATTTCCTGAGGACTCGTGTGTGATTTGCTGAGAGCTGATTGCTTGTGTGCTGGTAATGTTTTACACCTGGTTTGGGAGCTTGGCATCCGGGTTCAGATCCTGACACCACCACTTCCCCCATGTTTGTGTTACTCCATTTCATCATCCCCTGAAATTTAAAAACAATTAAAAAAAATTTTATTTATTTGGCTGTGTCAGATCAGTTGCAGCATGTGGGATGTTCATTGTATTATGCGAGATCTTTCCTTGTGGTCCTTGGACTCTCTAGTTGGCAGTGAGTAGGCTTAGTTGCCGTGAGGCAGGTGGGATCTTAGTTCCCCGACCAGGAAACTAAGATCAAACCCATGTTTCCTGCATTGCAAGGCGTATTCTTAATCACTGGACCACCAGGAAGGTCTCACTTGTTTTTTTTTTTAAAGATTTACATTTGTACTCTGCTAGTAGTTTCCCTTGAAAAGTTCATCCATACCTTAATCACCCTGGATAATGCGAGTAAACAATCTTAAAGTCTGATCACTTCTCTCCCTGCAGTAAGTCTGATATTTTAGTTTTACCTTTTTTTAAACGCACAAATTAGATGTTGCTATCCTTTTCACAGGTAGTGTTTTAGATTTACCTATATGGTTACCAGTGTCTTTGTTCACAATTTCTTTAATATTTTTTAGTGAGTGTCTATTAGTAGTATATACTCGTTTTTAGTTATCGAAGATATCTTTATTTTGCCCTATATTTTGAGAGGAACTTTGGCCGCATGACTCTAGGTGGAAAGTTGCTTTTTTTCTTTTTACCTTGTAGAACTGTTATGAAGATTACCTGAATTCGTATCTAAAGTCCCTAGCATGGTGCCTGGCTTGTTTGCTTGTTAAATAACAGTGGCTCTTGCATTCTCAGAAAAATATTGGAACAATTTGAGACAATGTAGGTTTAATTGGAATATCTATACTTTTATCCTTTTTTTCCTGTTATTTCCTTAAAACTTGCATTTTCACTAAGCTTCAGATGGGAGTAGATTTAATAAGCAACATTACTAGCTTCAAAGATAAAGTTTGGTTCAGCTGTGGTTTCTGTCACTTGCTAGGTACAAGTACCCTTTGCAGGTTATCTTACCTAAGATTTGGGTTTAATTTTTTTTTTTTGCATATAGAGTGGTTATCATAGTACTGTTTCTCAGGGTTACTATGAAAATTGCATGAGAATACATGTAAAACTCTTAATAAAGCCTCACATAGTAGGTGGTTAACAATGTTAACTAATAGTTCCTGTGAACCACTTTTATGATTTTTACGTACAGATGTTATTGACTTTTCTTCTTTTCTGCTCTGCCTCTGTTTTTATTTCCTGTTCCCCACATCCAAGAAAACAAGGTGTGTCTGTGCACGACTTTCTGTTCTGAGGACTAGGAGGGCCTTCTGCGGACTGGTGTCTCTGGCTTGGAGGCTGCACTTTGATACTTGCTTGTCCTTAGTGGGAAAATAGCTTTTCATGCTTAGTATTTTGCTACCTGTAAGACCCTCGTTGACTTACCCAAAAATTATATGCTCTGGTTTTACTTGTGAAAGTGAAATTGCTTAACCACTCAGCACCTCCGTTTTCTCATCTGTAATATGGAAATAGTGACCCTTCCTTCCTCATAGGATTGATGTGAGGACTTGATGCATGTAAAGATCTTAAGTGCCGGCATAAAAGAAATGCTCATACTCAAGCTTTCACCATCCTTGCTGTTGTCGTGACTCCCTTCTGTGCCATACGTTTGGCTTTTGTATAAACAAATGCTTATGTGGTATATTTTTGTCCTTTACCTGTTTAATCTCAGTGCATGTGTATTAAGCTTTCACATGTCACCTTTCTCATTTGTTCCTTGATAACATTTTCATGGGTTAGGTAGGACATATGTTTTTTCAATTTTATTTTCACATGCAGTAAAAGGCACCCATTTTAAGTATACAGTCCTGATTTTAGAATTGAATCACCACCACAGTCAAGATATAACATTTCTATTGCAGCCGTGAATTCCCTCATTCACACTTACTCTCCCATTCTTACACCAGGGTCTGGGCACCACTGATCTGTTTTGTGCCACTGTAGATTAAGGTTTTCTTCAGTCTTTATATCAGTGGAATTGTATGTTATGTACTCTTTTGTGTTTGGCTTCCTTTACTCAGAGTAGTTACTTTGGGGCTGGCCCGTGGTTTTGGTGCGGCCTGGGCCTTCTTACGCTGTGTACTGTCCCGTTCGTTGCAGGGATGCACTGTAATGTGTTTAGCCATTCTCCTGTTGATGCTTTGGGGTTGTGTCCAGTTTGAAGCTGTTATGAATAAAGCTGCTGCGAACGTTTAGGTACAATTCTTTGTGTCGATAGGTTTTTCAGCTCTCCTGAGTATCTAGGAGTGGCGTTTACTGATATGAAGGGCTTAGAGTCAGAGTCACACAGAAAGGCACCATGCCTGGGTTAGCAGTTGATTATTCATCAGCTGACTTCTCTTTTAGGATCCATTCCATTGGACCGGTGATTTTCATGCTTGTAGAGAACCAGGACTCTTTCAGATGAAATACTGCCCAAAATACCCATTGAAAACAGATGAAAACGTTGTTGACAGACTCCTCAGAAAGTTCAAGTAGCCCTTTTTTGGCTGTTAACCTGCTGAGCACCCATGCTCTTCTCCTGGAACCCCTTTGCAAAGTGCTGCACTCCCAAGGCTGTTTCTTGAGAGCAGAGTCTTGAGGTCCTTAAACATTTCTTTTTCTTTTTCTTCTCTCTCTTTTAATATTTATTTGTTTGGCTACTTTGGGCCTTAGTTGTGGCCTGTGGGATCTTTACTTGCCATATGCAGGATCTAATTCCAGGGATGGAACCTGGGCCCCCTGCATTAGACACACAGAGTCTCTTAACACTGGACCACCACAGAAGTCCTTCTTCTTCTCTTTTTAGTCCCATCACCTTAGTTGTTTCAGAACCAGCTACTGAGTAGTTTACCTCTTCTTTTTTGGTGTTTTAGAGGCAAGAAACTCTCATTCTTTAAAAACACAAAACAAACCAAAAAACCCTGTGAATGCACAGCACATAAGTTAAGGCTGTACAACTGGTGAGATTAGAGACATTACCACTTGCTTTGCCGTTCACCAGTGCTGAGTATGTATCTTCTTGACCCAAAGGGTCCTTTGGGGTATGTAGGGTCAGAGAGGTCCATTCAAACTCTTAGGCTATTTACCTTTGTCACCCGCTACTGTTTATAGATGGAAGAGATGCCAGTATGTTCCATCGCCTATTCTAAAGCAGTGAGTCTCATGTTATCAGAGCCCAGGTTATGAAATTTGAAATGCACTTTGCCTCCCTTGCACTGTTAAAACTGCATCAGAACATTTTAATCAACTTGCTTTCATTGAAGTGTACAATTTTTCTTCTCATTACATCTGCAAGCTCTCAAGTTTAGAGACACGATCTCCTTGGCTAGACTAATATTGCTTGGTCATTCTTGCATGCAAATTTAAAATTTAATATCTTGCTGCAGGTCTGTTGAGTTTTATGCAAAGTTCAATATAGATTATATTTTGGAGCTGTAAATTAGAAATTACATTTGGGGGTAGTAATATTTGTGTCGGCTTAGAAAAAGTAATCTTACATTGCATGGTACATGGCATTTCTTCTGAAGAAATGGGATTTTTGAGTATTTTCTGTGGGTTTAGAAGTTGTTTTGTCCAGTTGTGTTACTGGTAATAAAAAGACAAAAACTATGCCAGTTCTTACATCAACATTTAAAAAAGAATAATTATTTTTTTTTTTACTGCAGTAGGCCTTTGTTGCTGCGTGGGCTTTCTCTAAGCGTGGCAAGTGGGGGCTACTCTCTAGTTGTGGTGTGCAGGGCTCTCATTGCAATCTCTTTTGTTCCAGAGCATGGGCTTTAGGGCACGCAGCCTTCAATAGCTGTGGTGTACAGACTCAGTTGCTTCACAGCATCTGGGATCTTCCTGGACCAGGAATTGAACCTGTGTCGCATGCATTGCAAGGCTGATTCTTAACCACTGGACCACCAGTTGTTGTTGTTCAGTTGTTTTCAACTCTTTGGGACCCCATGTCCGCAGTAACATTTTTTTAAAATGACATTTGGCTATTTGGGATTAACAGTGTTCTCTCATTTATTTCTTCATTGAATATGTGGTTATGCACCTGCCTTTCCTCTTAGGTTTGATATTACATCAGCAAACAAGACAGTGTCTGCCCTTGTGAAGGTTACCTTCTAACTGGGAGAAACAAGTCACAGCAGATAAATAAATATTTGTTATATCTGATAGTGATGCATTCTATGGAGAAAAAACAACACAAGATTTGGGAGTGAGTGAGTGCTGGGAGTGGGGTGAGGGGTCAGGGAAGGCCTCCCCATAAAGTGATGTTTATGCAGAGACTTGATGAGGAAAGGAGGTGAGCTGTGGAATTTTTCTTAGGAGAATGACAGGAAGAGAGACTGCTAAGCACAAGTGTCCCAGGTGAGGACTTAATGCCGTGTTTGAGGAGCAGCGAGGATGCCGCTGTGGCTGGGGCAGAGTGGGAGGTGGAAGTGGAGCAGAGAGGCAGACAGGAGGAGAATCCAGGGAGGGGTTGGTGGCAGAATGGGGGGCAGGTGTCGTGGATCACATAGGGCCTTGTAGGTACTGTGGGAACTTGGGCTTTCGTTGAGTGAGACCCAGAGCTGTGCTGGGGAAGCATTAAGTAGGTGCTGACTGCTGTGTTGACAATGGAGTTTATGGGGGCAAAGACAAATTTTCAGATGATGGAGATGGGACACCAACTTCAGCCATTGCAAATCTGTACCTTTGGAGCTGAAGAGCCTGGGCAGAAGAGCCTGACCTTGTTGAGCATCCTCAAGATTCTTTACCTGTGGCAGAAGCCTAAGAAGCCTAAGCATATGTATTGTTGGTGCCAAGCCGTCTGTGTTTTAACAAGTCTTTCAGGTGACTGATGTACTTGTTAAGAAAGAATGCTGGGTCTCTCCCCGCCCCCTTCCGCCCTGAGTTTCTGATTCAGGAGGTTAGGGGTGGGGCCTAATCATTTGCATTCTTTATACCTTCTTGTTCCTAGGTGATGTCAGTGCTGCTAGTCCAAGGACCACACTTTGAGATCCATTGCTCTAGTGGATAGGAATCAATATATTGTAATCTGGGAAGTTAACTTTCTGCACTTCTGACTTGCAAAATAATGGTTAGAAGCCTTGGCTTTGAGCCTCACTACCTGGGTTTGACTCCCAGCTTGTCCTCGTATTGTGACCTTGGATAGAGCATTTAAAATGGTGCCTTACACATGGTAAGTTCTTAGCAAAGGCTGGCTATTATAAAATGATATATAAGTCTATATAGAATGATGTGGTACAAACAAAACATGAATAATTTGCCAAATGTAAGCTCTAGAATTAGCATTATAAGCATAATCTTGTTTTTTTTTTTTTTCCCAGCATGTCCTGCAGTGTACAGTTGTCCCTCGATATCCATGGGAGATTGTTTCTTGGACCGCCCCCTGCCCCGTTGCCCCCCATTTGGATACCCAAATCCATGTGTGTTCGTCACCCATTCATATCTGTGGGTTCTGCATTTGTGAATACTGAGGGCCACCTGTATTAATAGTTTTGTTTTATACACAGGGAAGTGACTTACTCATAATCATGCAGCTAGTTAGTAGCAAAGATGGATTTCAAATTCGGGTGTCTCTGGCTTCATAGCCTGAGAATTACCACAGCGTGTGTTTCCTGGGAGCACTGAATTGGTCTCACACAGACTCAGGTTTAAATCTGAGTCTTCCCATTTAGTATGCTTGTGTGTGTGTGTGAGAGAGAGAGAGAGAAAGACACTCAGAGGTTTAGATAGAAAGTGAAAGTATTTGCGTTAATTTTCTGTATCTTTGTTAAGACACATTTTCTTTCTATAAAATTGGGATAAAGCATGTATACCTACCAGGGTTTCTGTACTAAGTATAGATGGATTATCATTGTTGGTTGCTTTCTTTCCTAATTAAAAACCTTCACACACACTCACACACACACACACACACACACACACACACACACACAGAAGTCTCTCAGTCATGTCCGACTCTTTGCGACCCCATGGACTGTAGCCCACCAGTTTCCTTCTCCCCCTCAAAAAAAAAAAAAAACCCTTCACAGCCAACTCCAATCTAATAAGATGTACTTCTGGGATTTTTCTTAGAGTTCCTTCTAAGAATGGGCTTTTCCTAATATGAACCTTGAATTTTATGGACAGGATTCTTGTCATCAGGAGCTCAGCTTGGGAGGAAGAGATCATGTTCCCTTTAAAAACATCCTTCTGTGATTGGGGTTTTAGAGTCCTTATCTCAGGAAGTTCACACACTGTTAGGAAGAAAGCTTTCTGAGATAAGGCATTTGTGCAGAGGAATGAAGTAGGTGGGAAGGTAGATGTGTGGGGAGACCACATGTCTAATTTTTAAAAAAGCTAGTGTCTCATGGTGGTTTGCAAAAGTGAAAAGTGTTACATAAAAGTCACATTTAACAGTAATCATTGTTATTGTCTTAAAATCCAAGTCATCCATGGATCAGTTGTATGGCAGCCTCATCTTTTGAAGACCTGGTTATAAAATTGAAAAAGCCATTGATTGACAACCAGCTGTCACAAAGCTCTTGAACTTTTACTTCTGTTGTAGCAGTAACTGGTGAAGCCCTTGGTCCCTAGGGATTGAAAGAGAGCATTTATATTCAGAAGATACCTAGACAATACAGGGAACTCTTATTGACCACAGGGGAAGGAGAAACAATAGCTATTAAAAGAACTGCCTTTGAGCCAACCAGGTGGCCCCAACTGTCCTGGGAGCCCCCAAGGCCACCTTTGTATAACAGATTGAGTCAGGTTCTTAGAGAAAATTATGTCATCCAAAAGAGAAAGCTTATTCTTGGTATCTTTTTCAGAATAGAGGGAAATGTGAGTGTATCAGAGTTATTGTCACAAGTTTACTTTCAGTAAAACAGTTTGCTTAGCGGTAAGTGCAAGATATTTTGGAAAAAAAATCACGGATGCGGCATAAATTCCTTGTTCCTCAGTGATTGTGTGGCCAGGGAGGGGTGGGGATGTGGTGGGAAGAACATGGGCCTTGGTGACAGGCGCTTGACTAGAAGCAGACTCACCTCAGATGTCTCGGAGCCCCAGATTACCCGTTTGTAAATGGGAATATCTTTTAGGATTAAATGAGTGGCCTGTGTGGTGTACCTAGTGTGTACTTAGTCCAGTACTTGATAAATAGTGATGAGGTGGGTACATTTGGGGCATCTAAAGGTCAGTGAGGATGATTCAGGATGCACTTCCTATTTACTGACTCAGATTCCTGTGGGGATGGCCGCTCCAACAGCTTCATGAGATCTAATTCACATACAGTACAATTCACCTATTTAAAGCAGGGGTCCCCAACGTCTGGGCCACAGATCAGTACCTCCTGTCAGTTCAGTGGTGACATTAGATTAGAAATAAAGTGTCCAATAAATGTAATGAATTTGAATCATTTCCAATCCCCTCATATCCCCTGCTTACCCCGCCTTCCCCCAAATCTGTGAAAAAATTGTCTTCCATGAAACCAGTTCCTGGTGTGAAAAAGGTTCTGGGGACCACTGATTTAAAGAATACAATTCAGTGCCTTTTACTGTATTTACAGATATGTGTAGCTGTCATTACAGTTTTAGAACATTTTCATCACCTCAAAAAGAAACCTGCATCTTTTAGCTGTCACTGCCCTATTCCTCCATCCTCTCCCTGCCAAGTTCTTGAAGGCTCCATCTTCCTCCTCTTATCTGTTTTTCAGTTGTGGACTCTGCCAGTTTGCCCGTTGCTGGATCATGTGATCAAAATTCTCCGAATCTCTCTGCAAATAACCAATTTAGCTTTTCGCCTCTAAAGTATTTGTTTCTTTGAGTGTTGAAGCAGCTGCTGCAGCCAATGCAAGGGCTCACCATTTTGCACTTTGTGGCCGTTCATATGGCAGCTTTATTCAAAACCGCTCCTGTGCTGCTTAAGTTATTTGTTTTGTACAAAAACAGTTCTCCCTGGCTTGGGGCTTCTCTGCTGCCATGTTGACAAATGTTGCTTCTAGTGAAATACACAAAAATAAATAACAGCAAGGGAGAAGGGAGCACAGAGCTAAGTGAATTCATTTTGCTTCTTGAGTACCATTCTCATTTGTTTTAAAAACCACCCTGGCATTGCAGGCAGGAATGGAGGAGGCAGGGGAGCCACAGGAAAGGAATGGGCCACACCTGATTCTTCGAAGGGACTGGTTGAGCAGATGAGTTGAGGGGTGTCTGGGATGTAGGGCCTGGGGTAAGGAGCTTACAAGGAGTCAGAGTGCTTTGCAGATATTCACATCACAGCAGTAGCCCCCATTTGGGTCGTCCTTAGAGTGCGTTTGGTGCAGTCACTTGTTTTGTCATTCTGTTTATGCTGAGGCTCCATTTAAGGCTTGCTGACTCAGAAATGAATGATTGTAGTTAGTTCGTGTGTGACAGTGTGGTAGGGTGTGTGGGCAACTGGGAAGATCGAGGGTGTGAGGCTGTTGGAATTCTCAAGTGTTCAGGCTGAAGGTCTGACTTAAGTGAGGAGGCAGAGGGAATGTTAACAAGTACTGATTGCCTGTTTTGAGCCAGGTGTTTCCACAAGCATCATCTCATCGAATAGTCAACAAAGGTTGGTGGTCTTATCTCTGTTTTACGGAGTAGGGAGAACAGAGTTTTGAGAAATTAAGATACTCACTTGTCAGCAGTGGAAACTAGGGAGTGAAATAAAATGAAAATTCATCGCTTCCTGTCTTTGGAACCTGTTCCTGTTCCACTGTAATAATAAGCAGTAAAAGGTATGGAAGGAAAAAAAGGAGGGGGGTCGCTATTGGAAAATAAGAATAATGGATAATAGTGGCAAGTGGTACAGACCAAAATGTGTTGTTTAGAAAAAATAATGTTGCACATCTTTTTTAAGAGTTTTTATTAAGTAAGCATCACCGAACCCACTCCCCCCAAACAAAACTACAGCAATGACAGAAACTAAAGTAACTTCCCAAGTGCACGTGAAGCTTTCCTTGAGGTGGGTGATGGACTAGAAAAGAGATTCCCCTGAATGTTCACAAATTGTCTTAAGGAGCATATTGGTGAGGCATTGGCTGACAAATAGCCTAATTGGCTATGTAATGTGTGGGACGTTTGCTTAGCCAAAACTCAGCTGTCACTCTGGGTCTTGCAGGTTGATTCCTGCTCATTTGCTCAGTGACTTTCAATGTTATTTATTTCCTAAATGCTGTTAAAAATTTTTTTGTGGGGTGTTATTTCTAACAAGGACTGCCTTTGGAAAGGAGAGACAGAGAAACAAGAGTCATGTGAAAGGGACTAACTCCTTTTGAATTTTTTTCCTTGTATTATTCTGTTCAGTGGAAGTATGAGGAAGAGTGTATAGACAGGCAGAAGGAAAGAAGTCGGGTGAAAAGAATGTAATATTATTTAGGTCTTAACTCATTCATAGTTGAACCTGAAGGATTTTTTCTCAACATATAAACTTCTTCAGCCACAAAGTGAAGTGAAAGTAAAGTTGTTCAGTTGCATCTGACTCTTTGCAACCCCATGGACTATACAGTCCATGCAGCCACAAAAGAAATCGACATAAAACAGGTGCTTGCATATTGCTAGGTACCATCAGGAGGAAGGAAGTACAGTATATGGTTTAGGATTAAAAGAGTCTGAAATCCAGACTTCCTAGGTTTGAATTCAGTCTCTACCACTTAGTGGTTGGATGTGACCTTGGACTGTACTTAGCTTTTCTGTGTATTGGGTACTTTGTTTTTAAAATGTTGATTATAAGTAATTCCTCTTTTGTGGAGTTGCAAGAACTCAATGTGTTACTTAATCCACATAAAGTTTTATAACAGGGCTCAGCACTGACCACTCACTGGAAATTAAATGTTATGACTGTGATCATCACAGATGCTGATTTTCCTTATTACTTCTCAGCCCTTCTCTTCATTGTGCATACAGACAGAGTCCCTACAAACAAAATTGCCTATGTACAAACCAGTTCGATAAGTCCAACAAAGTTAGCCTAGCTACCCAACTAACACAGTCAGCTCTATACATCCTGTACTGTAGTAGATTTATAATGTTTTTCACACAAATAATACATGAAAACAAACACAAAAATAAAAGAGATTTTACAGGACAGTGCTTTGAGAAGTACAGGAGTACCAGCTACATCCCCGCTGCTGTGACGCTTCTTCTGGACATCTTGGGCTTGAAATCAAGATACTGCACTACTGTGCTCTACACAGAGCTGTGCAGTAAATACACAGACACAACCACTTGTAGAGCGTGCACCCACGGGACGATGGACGCAGACACGTGAGCTAACGTGTGTGACTGGACATGTGCATACATGCCTGCATCTTTGAAACTTCACAACTTGAAGGTTTGTATGTAGGGAACTCACTGTGTGCCCAAATTCCCTCTATTCAGATGCCCAAACAGTGCCCTCATGCTGGCCCCGGAGCCCTCTTCCTGAGTCTCGCTGGTCTGGTGCTGGCTCCTTCGGGTTCTGTTTTCCAACAGGAGCAGGATATCTGGACCTAGGAGAGTGAGCAGGCCGGGCTGGGTCCTGACTCTTTCAGAGGTGCTCAGCCTCTTGGTGGGAGAAAACACAACTTGTCAGAACACAGCTCTAGATTGCCCAGGTTTCCTGTTGGGTTCTGGAGTCTTTCTGGGCTCCTTGTTGTGGATCCATGCCAAGGCTGTCATTTGCTGAGCCAGGAATAATACAGGAATTAGTCTTTTTCTTCTTTTTACTAAGCACTAATCAATCTGCAGCTAACTCTGTATCTAATTTCTGAACCAGATGGCATGAATAACTGCCCCTGAATGTGTTTGCCAATAAAAGGATAAGTTTAAAGCTTTTAATCAATGCATCTTACACTCAGTATTTAAGGTCAGAGTCTTGCATGAGACTTTATTTTGATCAGGATAATTGTTGGGATAAAAATGAATAGTTGTTTTAAATTATGACACTTGTGGGTGACTATAGTAAATTAATCTTCGAGAGGATGGAAAATTGTCAGTTTCATAAGAGTTCTCTTACTCTTTAGTCCTTCAGGTCATTTATGGAAAAATGTGACTTTAGGAGGAAAGCATTCTTCATCAGTTGGGAAAGAGATAAGAGACTAATGTAAGTTTCTAAGGAGTCACTGATGGATGGACAGAGGGGAAATTGGAAATGAAACTAAGTATTTTGGATCTGCAGTGAGCGGCAGGGCTGGAGCTATGGCTGCTGTTTGTATTTTAAGTAATGCTGTGCTATGCTAAGTCTCTTCAGTCGTGTCCAACTCTGTGCGACCCCATAAACGGCAGCCCACCAGGCTCCCCGTCTCTGGGATTCTCCAGGCAAGAACACTGGAGTGGGTTGCCATTTCCTTCTCCAGTGCATGAAAGTGAAAAGTGAAAGTGAAGTCGCTCAGTCATGTCTGACTCCTAGCGAGACTCCTAGCGACCCCATGGACTGCAGCCTACCAGGCTCCTCCGTCCATGGGATTTTCCCGGCAAGAGTACTGGAGTTGGGTGCCATTGCCTTCTCCGATTATAATTGTGAGTTTGCAGCATACCTTTCTCAAAGGAAGCCATGCTTCTTGACCCAAGAGTGTATTGTCTAGTGTTTAGCAATATCTAGTGTTTAGATAATGGCTCCATTGAATGGCCGAGGGCAAGTCAGTTCACCTCTTGGACCCTCAGTTTTTATAATTATAAAATGGCTATGATAGTGTTTCTTCACAATTGGAAACATTTGGTGTGATCACATAATGTGAGAATGGGAAGAGAAGTGTCTGATGCATAAGAAGTGATGAAAGGAAGGGTTTCTTCCACTTCTGTGGAGAGATCACCTGGCCTGCTCTCACACATTTTGTCTGGGCTGCATCTGGTTACATGCAATATTGGAATTTTCCTACCTTATGTCAGTAAGTTGGAAATTGTTCCTGTTGACCTGGTTTTTGTGCCCCGGAAGGGGATGAGAGGAGTGATTAGGAAGCTGCCAAGTTCTGGAGAAGCTTTGTGGTGATTCTCCTTGTTGATGCCTCCCTGGGTGGACAGTTCTGAGTGTACAAGGGTTGGTGGATCTGGAGAATGAGACTCTGCTTCTTTGGCTATGGGGACAGTAGCTGGACTTTCTAAAGTTGTTTCCTCTTCCATAACATGGGGATGCCAATAACTTGGGATGCTGTGAGGGTACAGTATGGGTGGTGGTTGTGAAAGACCGTGGTAAGTGGCAGGAAACTCCAGAACTGAGCGGCAGGGATATTTTCATCAGCATGAGCTGGCAGCAGTACTTATCCAAAAGTCAGTTCTGGTGTTTTGCCAAATGTTAAAGGCTCAGGAAATACCCTCGAACTCAAGGAAGCTCTTGTCTCTTCTCCACAGCTGGAGGAGCTTGTATCCAGAAGGCAGGACAGCTGGGCTCCCAGGATTTCTGAGAGAGTGGGCAGTCCTCCCTTAGCTCAGGCTCTCAGACCTGCGGGCTAGTCATGGGGGATTGTAGTCAAGCTGGTGGTGAACAGTGCTGCAGTAGAGACCTCTGGCTGCTGTAGGTCGGTTTCTGCTGTTCCCCTGCAGTCTAGCAGTGGTCTGCTCTCCTTTGCCACAGCTGAGACATTGTTTCTCAAAGACCTTTAGGAAGACAGAGCTGGATCTGTCTTGCTTCCCATTGTGCTATTGTATGCAGAGTATCCTTGCTGTTCTTTCCCTTTTCTGATGACTTCACAGGTGACTAAACTGGAAGGAGAAGCCACAGAAAGATTGCCAAGCACCTCCCTCCATGCCTCCTCCGCCCCAGACGCCGGCGCTGTGTTAGGAGAGGCTCTCGCCTGGCAGACGGGTGGAAACGCCATCCAGTACAGACGGTGGCCCCAGGAGATCATGACGCGCACAGAGCAAGGCGGGAGGCGCAGCAGAGGACAGTTCAGACGCGGGGAGTAAAGCCGGCTAGTGCCAATTAGTGAGCAGTCTTTTCTCTCTCTCTGAGGCTTTTGACTTGACTCTGTAGGATGTAGGGATTTGTTGGAGGATGTTAAGTAGTAGGCGATGACAGTATGAGGTCACACTTGCTTATGGCAAGATGGATGATGAAGGGTGGAGGTGCTGGGACAGGAAATGGAAACCCAGAAGACTCGCAGTATTTCAGGTGGGAGGCCCTGTGGGGGCTGCCTGTGTAGGGCGTTGTCAGTGTGGGTGTCAGGAAGTTGTGAGAGGTTTTGTTGGCACAGGGTACTCTGACATCTCAGTGCCTGCTTTGGGCCAGGAACTTTCAGAAGTTTACCTACAATAGCTCATCTGATTCTTGCAATAGCAGACAGAGAAAGGTAGTTTTGTTTTGTTTTGCCATTTTGCAAGTAAAGAAACTGAGGTGTATAGGTTGTGTAGCTTGCCTGAGGTTTCTTGCAGCTGGAAAGCTGTAGAGTAAGGATTTTAACTTGA
Source organism: Bos indicus (assembly GCF_029378745.1). NCBI lineage: Eukaryota > Metazoa > Chordata > Mammalia > Artiodactyla > Bovidae > Bos > Bos indicus. The sequence continues at coordinate 31,897,524 of NC_091784.1, read as the reverse complement.
TTCCATCAAATTCAAAAGTCCTTTCTCTTCCCATTACACCACACCATGGCCCTCAAGACACAGCCCTCATGTCGTGGTTTTGCATTAGCAAATAACTTTGCAGGGACTAGTCTATTAATAGTGATCTCTTTTAAACATTCCCATGAGATGAGGGAACACAATTAATTGTTCAGCTGAGGGATTAGAGCCATTGGTGAGGTTAAGGGACTTGACACAGTCATCTATCAAGTGGTTTTGGGGAGAGCAGGCAGGGGTGAGGTTTGAAGCAGACCATGTTGAGACTATAGTCTTACAGAAAACAAGAATTTGTCAGCCCAGTTTTAGAAATCTGATCTTTCTTTTAATGCATAGATTAGGAAAACTATAGGGGAGATGGTATGCAAGGCAAGTCCCTGAGGACGAGATGGCACAAAGCGTGGTGGCGTCCTGAGGTTACTTCATAGTCAGACTCTGTCGTTTTGCATAGTCTTGAGTTAAAACAACAACCTCCCCCAAACTAATCATCTTTATTAAGCGTGGAAATTGGAGTAAGGGTGAAGAAACTTGTCTCTTAAAAAGATCTCAGTAAAACATTTTTTCGTTTGCCATAAGAATTGTTTTGCTGAGCTTAATAATTAGAAGGATTCTCACAACGCAGCTTCTTTTTCTTCCTGTTTGATTTTACATGTTTGATATTACTATTGGTTGCCATGGGATACTTAGAGTGACACAGAGAGCAACATTATGACACAAAGAGCCATGGGGAACCCTTGTTAATTATATCGTGCCCCCATTCCTTGTCTCTTTGTCTTTATTACTACTGTTATTTTTAAAACTTTTATTTATTTATTTTTTATTACGCTGCGTGGGCTTCTCTCTAGTTGCGGTGAGCAGAGGCTGCTCTCTAGCTGCAGTGTGTGGGCTTCCCATTGCAGTGGCTTCTCTTGCTGCAGAGCCCTAGTTCCCGGCCGTGTGAGCTCAGAAGTCGGCTGCACATGGGCTCAGTAGTTGCCGCTCTCTGCACTGCGGTATGTGGGGTCTTCCTGGACCAGGGATAGAACCCATGTCTCCTGCATTGGCAGGTGGATTCTTTACCACAGAGCCACCAGGGAATCTCTCTCATTATTACTAAATTATTTTCTATTTTTGAGAGATGAATGCAATGAGTACTGTGGGTCCTGAGGATGAGTCTAGAGCTTTGCCTTTTACTTTCCCGAATACTTTGGGCATGGGGGATCAAGAAATAGATCACTAGATATCATCTTGTGATATGAGTTGAGGGAATTACATTGGGAAGAGGGAGTCAAGGCTAGGGGTTGGAAAGATGCTGGACTAGAAACCTGAATGATTTCACATTTTGTAAATGGTTGTCCCTGGATGCCGCGTACCTTCGTGATTTAACTGAGCCTTGCAAACGGAGACCACACTTTGGCCAATCCTCAGCCTTCTATTGCTTTCTCTCCAGAAGCAGAGTAAAGATAAAACATTGGCTGAGCGTGTGTGGCTGGTAGAGCTGTAGCTAGTGAGGTGGCCACCTGCCCCCGTGAAACCTTGTTTGCGTCAGATACTGGTGAAGTGATGTGGTTTCTGTAGACTGGGTGCCAAGTATGGGGAGAAGGACGTGACAGTCATTTACAGTGTCATATTTAGTCTTTTGCAGATGTGCTTACAGTTTTAACAAAGGAGGAGAAGAAATTACAGGGTGGGAGAGAAATGCCTACAGACAGCTTGTTAAAGCCTAGGAAGGAGGAAACTAGTATTTGTGTTTTAGGAGCGCTAAGCCCTTGCTTACACATCAGCAAGCAAAATATTGGCATTCACTTCTGACTTGAGGAAGGCATGTCTGAAGTCAATAGAAGGAAATACCTAAACACAGGCCTCACGCAGAAAGAAAGGAGAGCCGTGGAAATGCTCAGGATTATCTCATAAAAGCCTTTTGTGTATTTGAAGCCTCTAATGAAATCAGCCTTGTTCTCTAGGCCAGACAACTCCAGTTGTTTTTCTTACCTGTCTTCATTGTATCTTTTCTCATCTCTTCTATGCTTTTGCACCTTTCTCTGTTTCTTCCTGTTAAATAATACCCATCAAAATTGAACTTTGTGCCCTAATATGTATTCCTCTTCTCATTTTCTGTCCACCTGTGTGTAGTGTTAGTGCCTAGAATGTGGTGGACACATAAAGTGAGTGTCTGCTGAATGAGTGAAAGGAGATGCACCTGATTTCTTTGCTTTAAAAGTCAATATTTGCTTTCGGGCAATTAAAAAAAAAACCAAAACCCTTGTTTTGTTTTTCATTATAAACACCAAAATTGTTGGCTTGTATTGCCACAGCAGAGCAGTATGCAGTGGGTATACTTAGCTGCTGCTGCTGCTAAGTTGCTTCAGTCGTGGCCGACTCTGTGCGACCCCGTAGACGGCAGCCCACCAGGCTCCCGTCCCTGGGATTTTCCAGGCAAGAATACTGGAGTGGGTTCCCATTTCCTTCTCCAATGCATGAAAGTGAAAAGTGAAAGTGGAGTTGCTCAGTCGTGTTCGACTCTTCGCGACCCCGTGGACTGAAGCCCACCAGGCTCCTCCATCCATGGGATTTTCCAGGCAAGAGTACTGGAGTGGGCTGCCATCGCCTTCTCCGATGCAGTGGGTATAAAGACATATAAAACTTTTCTCAGAGAAGAACGTTCTTCTCTCTTAATTAACGTTCTTCTTAATTAGCTCCTCAGTCCCTGCCTTGCTGCCTCTCTCCCTCTTTCACAGCTTCACTTCTTTCCTCTCACTCATTTCTTCATTCAAGAGCCTTTGACAACCTCTGCTGCAAAACAGGCATTGTTTTTAGAGCTGAGGGTATTGTTATAAACAAAATAAAGTTCCTGTTCCCATGCAGTTAATGTTTCAATGAATTAAGGGATATAATTGACCAGAAAAATGTAATTCTTTTTGGTGACAAGGCTTTCAGATAGTGAGGTTGGCAGCTGTGTGGGTGGTAGTATTAATGATTGCTCTTTTGTCAGAGACTTGTTGGCAAGGGAGGCTGTGATTTCACTCTTCTTTCTATTTACACAACCATCTACGAGTCCCTATGTAGCATTTTACCTGATGTGTAAGATTGTGTCTGGGCAGGATTTTGTCAGTTATCATTTATATATCCTTTCTTGAAATTGGATTAGATCCCTTTGATTTATTTGGAGAGAGAAATGGGTAATACACAGGATGTTTCTGCTGAGCATCTATTTTGCTATGAAGTGTATTTTATTTACATTTCATTTTTCAGAGATTGGTGGGTTTTTTCTTCTTTTCCTTTTATACTATTTTTCCAGTTTATTAAAATGACCTAATTAATATTCTTAATGCCTCCCATGGGTTTCAAGAGTTGGAACACAAAGTACATGCATCAACCCTATGGATTGATGAAAACCCAAGACTGTGGCATTCGTTAGTCCATTCATTCAGCAAATGTACAAAGGAAGGACAGTATATGCTTCTTCTCTACAAATTTCACAGTCCAAGGTGGCAGTGATATACAGAAATATAAATGAGACTTCTTGAGGGTAAATAGGCCAACAGAATTCTGAATAAATAGCAATGAGCTTAAAAGACATAACTAAGTAGGTCAGCCTGGTTGTCCCAGAAGGCTTCACAGAGGAGGTGATCTTTGATCTGGATCTTGAAGAGTGAGGATGTGTTTGCCTTTCAGGTCCAGCTGAGAGAGCTGAATTTATTCGTCTTGCTGTAATCATTGGGGTGTTGATCCTGAGGGTGGCTTTCTCTCCAAGCACTGGACTTGGGGATGGTGGTCTCTTTGCAAATACATGCAGCCTGGGTTTTGTTTGTTTGTTCATCTCTGAAGCAGTTGGCATATAAACAAGGTTGACACCAGGACTACTACTTCATTTCGTTGCTGCTTTTGTTCATCCATAAGTTCAGATGGACAGGCCTTCAGTTTTCACAGTGCTGCATTCCAGTATTTTGGGTAGTATTTATTGTGTGGTAACTTTCTGACGTAGGCATAGTTAGTAAATGAACCAGGAACTAGCCGTTGACCCTCTCCTGCCCTCCTCCTGTTCAGATAACCTGGAGTAAACATAAGAAACAAATCTCGGGGGGCTTCCCTGGTAGTCCAGTGCTTAAGAATCTGCCTGCCAATGCAGGGGACACAGGTTTGATCCCTGGTGGGAGCTAAGATCACACATGCTGCGGGGCAGCTGAGCCCATGCTACAGCTAGAGAGCAAGCGTGCCAGGAAAGATCCCACGTGCCGCAGCTAAGACCTGAGGCAGCCAAGTAAATAATAACAGTAAGAAAAGAAGCAAGCTCTGTTGTCAGCATGTTTGGTTACCAACTCAGAACTTGCGGAATGGCCAGGGAGGTATCCAGCGAAAATGTATCGGGGAAGTCCCAGAACAAAGTGTTTCTTTTAAGAGTTTAGAAAAGCTCATGGACGTATTTATTACTTGCTGAAAGGCCCAGTGAATTTTCCAGTCTCCTCCTTGTCCTGAAAATTGCCTTCAGTTGTTAAAGTTGTGGAGCTTTTTCTTTTAACCCCCATCTGAGGTCTCTTAAGGGCGAGGCAGGTGGTGAGAGAGTAGACCTTTCTGATTTTTGTGTCCTCGGGTAAGAGATGCTCAGCATTATATTCTGTATAGGAAGTGGGCTTGCTAGTTCATTTCAGCCCTGCAGCTCACCCTCATCATTATTAATGCTTGGAATAAGGGCCTGTTTTCTCTTTATGTTAGCAGAAATATGGGAAAATAGAGATATGAGTGAGGATGATGGTAGGATCATTTTGAGTATGTAATAAACACCTCGCAAGTGTTGGCTTATTTAATCCATATGACAGTCCATTTTGTTCATAAGTAAACTGAGTCACAGAGAAGTTGGACATTTTGCCCAAAGTCACACAGCTGTCTGCCTTGGACGCCTGCACACTTGATTGCTTCGCTGTATTCCTTATTGAGATGACTGAGCCAAATGCCTTGATAGTGTGTGACTAGTCTTCAGACGGCTCATGTCACCCTGACAGTTGTGCACTGGGGAGGCAGATTTCATCGGCGTCTGTCAACAGGCGTTACACCTTTTCAGTGAGACCCTTGTTTGTGTGACTGTTTTATAGCTTTTGTGATTTTCTTATGGCTTTTAAAAACTCTGTTTTTAATGTTTTTAACTTCCCCGCTTCTGAATATAAAGAACCCATTTCAAATATTGGAAACCTTTTGGAAGTTGAACCTGACTCATAGGTCTTCATGTTTTCCATTTTTTTTTGTCCTTGAAGGGTTCACTTTGCCTTTCTGTCAAAGAGAGGATCCCATACAAATAGAGGCTTTAATGTTTGCTTGCAGCACCCCCCCCCCCATTTTATATTTTGACTTTTGGTCTAATAAATGAAAGAAAAAATGTTTAATGTTAAATTGAAAATGAAAACCACTTCTTTCACTATGAACTTAACTCTGTTTCATCATATGATATAAACTCAAGCAATAAAGCCCTGCCCCAAATATGTCATGTCCTGTAAAAAAAAAAAAAAAAAAAACACAGATTAACATAAAAACTTAGCAAAGTAGTTTCATTGGGGATGAATTTTTAAAATGAAGGTGTATTTATGGTGAAAACAGAGAATGGTTATTCCAGACCATAGAGAGAGGCTCCTGTAATATATTTTAAATTGATCACTTATAAATCACTACTTTCTATAGAAGCTGAAAGGCATAGAAATCTAACTCCTTTATGCAAAGAACTGCTATACATTTAAAATAATTACAAGGGACAGTCGTATACAAATAGAAAAGTAGATTTTGAGATTCAGAAAACAGATGAGAAGTTTCTGGCTATATAAGGTGGTTGCAAATAGACTTGAAGGCAGATAGATTTTCCCAGTGGTCTGCTGACTTCTTTTTTAGTCTTGTTTAACCAAATAAATACAATGCTGAGAGTTGCTTTCCGTTTCCCCCCTCTAGCTTGGGTCTATCCTGGAGTCTATGGACCAAAAAGTCTGTAGCTTGCAAGGCTGGTAAAAGCCTCTCCTCTGCTGCCTAGAAATGGCCCTGGATCAGCAGTTTGTCATCCTGCCCTGAGAGGGAATAGGTTCCAGATCTGGTCTCTAGCCTAGATTCATTGGGATCCTCTGTGCCATCCCAGAGTGGTGTGTTGCTTGATAAATGTAACATCCTCCAGCTTTGTCTGATAATGTGTCTGGCCTAGCTGCTGTGCTGTGATTGGAATCAAAACATATGGCTTGTTATTAGGGCAGTGACTGGCTGTGGAGAACATGGATGTCTGTTGCTTTTCATTGCTCATTGATTTAGTGAGTTAGAATGCCTTTCCTTTGGTGCTGGCTTTAGATAGTTCGGCCCTGTTGGCCATTTTGTAAGATTGTCTTCATGTGTGACTTGTGTGTATTTCCTTGATCTAGGCAGGGTATACAGGGTCAAGGACTGAGGGGAAGGGATAATTATTTACAGAAAAGGTGGAGGGGTGTGGATTTGAAATGAAACAGGAGGCTGGGGAGTGTAGGCTTCCTCTGAATATCAAGGGCATTCTTTAAACCCCTAGTTAACCTCAGAAAGTCCTTTCTTTGCTCTCACAGTAGGGAGTTTGGCTGGCTTGAGCTAATAGTTGGAATCAGAACCAGGAGTTGTGGGTTAAATTTCTCCCTGGCAAAGGCCAGTGTTTGGGGCTTACCTCTACTCGTGTCCTGCTGCCCCTCTCTGGATCTTTTTAAACTGTATACGGTAAAGACTGACTTGATACATATTTTGGTTATGTTTTAGATCTTTATTATGAAGCTTTTTTTTTTTTCCTTCTTTCAACACATTGATTGAGTACCAGTTATGTCCCAGAGCCTGTTCTTGGTCTTGGGATATATTGGTATACAAAAGAAACAAAATCTTAAGTCTTAGAGTTTATATTCTAGTAGACTGTTTCATTACAGTGTTCATTATTTGAGAGGACCAAGGTTTTAGTCATAGCTGAGGTGGCACTCTGGCATGGGTTGGGAGAAGAGACTGGATTCAAGTCCTAGGAACTGTCCTGACTTGCTGAGTTTCTCTGAGCCTCAGTTTTCTCACCTGTAAAATAAGGAAATTGAATATTCTTTTTTTTATTATCAATAAATCATACTGAATGATTTGTAGAGTCTTCTTCCAGTTTTGTAATTTATGATACTGGTTCCCCTGAACATTTCATTTCAGCCCGTTATCTGAGCTGGGCTTGTAACTGATGATCAGTCTTCGTGTGTTAATTTGAAAAAGACTTTTTAGACTAAGAAAGAAGATAATTGTTTCTGGAGAGTTGATATTTCTACATATGGTCATGGGATTTTTTGGTAAGTGTAGTGAATTTATAGATTTTTCTAAAGCATTACTCCAGGACATTTTCATTCTTATCACAATGAACGTCAGAGATAACATTTATTTTTTAAAGTCTTCACATACAGGCTCTTCTTGGCACTGTACTTGCTGCTGAAGCTACAGTGATGGGGGCCTGGGTTTTGAAATAATGTTAAAAGAATACCATGGGATAGAATTTTTAAAAACTCTTGAAAACAGAGTAACTTCCCAGCTTTTAAAAAGAAAAGGAAAAAACAATAAGGAACTGTTCATTTATTCTGTGAGCATATGCGTACTTTTTACATAAAGTGTGAGTTTCCCTTGTGTCCTATGAACTGGTTGGTTGCAAATGAGAAGAGTTGCCTGTTTTTACACGAGCCTGAGAAACACTCATCATTGGGTAAGAAATAACTTTTTTGTTTGTGTGAAATCATAAGACAGAACCCATTCCAGCATACACCTCCAATATAAAGCTCAAGGATGGAGGCCTGTTAATCAAGCGGAAGTATGGGAAGTGAGAAATGAAACACAAGTCTTATTTTTCACACCTCTAAATGAGTGACTGCAAAGGATGAACTTAAAAATAATAATGCAACCTTTTTCTTGCATCACACCTTTTAATAAGGCAGTTTAAAAATATTTAGGGTGAACCTTCATCAGGATGCGTGTAATTGCCTCAGCACAATTTAGGAGTCCTTTGAGGTGATGCTTCCGCAGTGCCCAGAAGCCTGGAGGCAGATGCCTGGGGGGTTGAGACGCTCTGTCACTCACTGATACATTGAAGATGATTTGGTGGAGACCTTTCAGGATTTGGGATCTCATTTTCCTCTCAAACGCATGCTGTGGGGTAGAAGCCATGACAGGAGTGTGTGGTTTACATCTGTTTATAAGTTACTGATGTTGTAAGAACAGGCACGTAGACATCCTTGGTTCTGTCTGCCTCTGTAACAATATCTCCTCGTCCTTTTCGGTCCATTTCAAATACCTTCATCTCTGTGACATCTTTCCCTGACCACCCCCAGCTGGCCATCATCTCTCTCCAATATGTTTCAGACAGATTAGACTGGCACTTTGTGTTTTTATTCCAGGTTGACCACTTAGAGGCGGTTTGATCTTGGGCAGATTACTTTGCCTTTCTGTATCTTCATTTCCTCATCTGCAAAGTGGAGATAATATGAGCATCTACCTTTGAGTATCATGGTGATTATGAAATGAGTTAGTGTAGGTGATACACTTAAAACAGTGTCTGGCATTGTGCTGCTGCTGTTTTATCAATATTATTATTTTACTTCCCTCTTGGTATATAGTTCACGTTCTTCTTTGCTACACTAATGTATTTAACTTCTCTGCCTTAAATTGTGCATGATTCCTTCCAGCCTGAAATTTCTTGTAATACCTAGCCTGGTACCTTGGACATGCTAATACTTTGGCTCACATACTGTGAGCCCCCTGGATGATATCATGGAACATTTTTTTTTTTCTTTTCTTTTTTTTTTTTTAATTTTATTTTATTTTTAAACTTTACATAATTGTATTAGTTTTGCCAAATATCGAAATGAATCCGCCACAGGTATACATGTGTTCCCCATCCTGAACCCTCCTCCCTCCTCCCTCCCCATACCATCCCTCTGGGTCGTCCCAGTGCACCAGCCCCAAGCATCCAGTATCGTGCATCGAACCTGGACTGGCAACTCGTTTCTTACATGATATTTTACATGTTTCAATGTCATTCTCCCAAATCTTCCCACCCTCTCCCTCTCCCACAGAGTCCATAAGACTGTTCTATACATCAGTGTTTCTTTTGCTGTCTCGTACACAGGGTTATTGTTACCATCTTTCTAAATTCCATATATATGCGTTAGTATACTGTATTTATGTTTTTCCTTCTGGCTTACTTCACTGTGTATAATAGGCTCCAGTTTCATCCACCTCATTAGAACTCATTAGATTCAAATGTATTCTTTTTAATGGCTGAGTAATACTCCATTGTGTATATGTACCATAGCTTTCTTATCCATTCATCTGCTGATGGACATCTAGGTTGCTTCCATGTCCTGGCTATTATAAACAGTGCTGCGATGAACATTGGGGTACACGTGTCTCTTTCCCTTCTGGTTTCCTCAGTGTGTATGCCCAGCAGTGGGATTGCTGGATCATAAGGAAGTTCTATTTCCAGTTTTTTAAGGAATCTCCACACTGTTCTCCATAGTGGCTGCACTAGTTTGCATAGTTTGCATTCCCACCAACAGTGTAAGAGGGTTCCCTTTTCTCCACACCCTCTCCAGCATTTATTATTTGTAGACTTTTGGATCGCAGCCATTCTGACTGGTGTGAAATGGTACCTCATAGTGGTTTTGATTTGCATTTCTCTGATAATGAGTGATGTTGAGCATCTTTTCATGTGTTTGTTAGCCATCTGTATGTCTTCTTTGGAGAAATGTCTATTTAATTCTTTGGCCCATTTTTTGATTGGGTTTATTTTTCTGGAGTTGAGCTGTAGGAGTTGCTTGTATATTTTTGAGATTAGTTGTTTGTCAGTTGCTTCATTAGCTATTATTTTCTCCCATTCTGAAGGCTGTCTTTTCACCTTGCTAATAGTTTCCTTTGATGTGCAGAAGCTTTTAAGGTTAATTAGGTCCCATTTGTTTATTTTTGATTTTATTTCCAATATTCTGGGAGGTGAACATTTTGTTAAGAGTTCAAAACAGAGTGCATTCTCATTCTGAATATTAGAACCTTAGAAGTGAATGGGGACTGATGTTGTTTATTTCTTAATTGCTGAGACGGCAGCACCAAGGCCAAACGCTCGTGGTCTCCCACTGAGTGGCCTGATAAGAAGGCTAGCCACTCAAGGCTTAGGGACCTCATTCTCTTTTTGCTGATATTACTTGCATAAATGAGATGGCTTCTGAGAATTCTCTGAGCAATTTAGGCCAGGTTAATACTGACCAGTAATTTCCTGAAGTGCCATGTAGTGGCAGGAATGTGATTTAGGTAACATGGGCCCTTGCTAGCTAGGATGAACACTGGAAGACCAGCTGTGCTTCTGGAATAATGAATGCCTTTCAGAGGAACTGCTTTTATTCCCAAGAGCTCCCGTCCCTCCCTTTAAACCATCAAGGGAGTCCGAATGGTGATGAATGGAGAGGTGCAGGACTGAACTAGCTGGTTGTGGATCTTTCCTCAGCAGTTCTAGAGACAACTGCGATTTAGGGCATTCTGGCAGGCTCACACCTTGGTTGAAAGTACGTAATTAAAATATACAAATGATGAGTGTGTGGGGAAGACCTTATGATGAGTGTGTGGGGAAGAACTTTCCAGCCAGGTTAGATCTGCTTTCCCAAGGTAAGTGCTTTGACTCCTGCAAAACTTCTCTGACTTCGTCATGCAAAAGATTGCACTTCACTTATCAGCCAAACCCTACCACATTAGGAGAGTGTTGTTGGCCTGACAAGTATGTGGTTGTGGGAAGCCAGTGTTGAGAAGCTGATGAGTTCTTTGACTTTGGGCTCTGGAAGAACAAATAGCTCCTTGAGTTTAAACTTGCCAAGTATGAAGCAGCTCTGGTCCTAAGACTGCAGCTTTGTCAAGGGTGCTTACTTCCCTCTGGGCCTGGGATCCAGACAAGGATAGATGAGGATTCATTGTCCTTCACAGACCCAACAAGGTCTTCCTGTCCCTCTCTCCAGGCTGCTCATGTAATTGTACTAATATTGCTTCTGAGAGATTTTAAGAATTCCTCAGAGGGATCTGGGGAGGATAGAAGGACCTCCTTGATAGTTTAGAAATGTTGCTCTTATCTCTTGATTGACTGCATACTGTTTTGGTTTCTGCTTAGGCCAAAATCTCCTTGCTGGTTATGTTGTCTTTGATCCACACCTTCCCCATAGGCTGCATCATATGGGAAATGCTTTAACTGGGTTTCAAAAAGTTCTCAGTTGTATGTGTGAAGTCCAGCCAGTTACTTGGTTTTTCAAAAATTGTGGTAAAAATGCCCATAAGATAAAATCTACCATCTTACCTATTTTTAAAAATATTTATTTATTTTTGGCTATGCTGGATCTTCGTTGCTTTGCGGGTTACTCTCTAGTTGCGATGTGAAGCCTTCTTGTCAACAGCACTGGCTCTAGGGTGCACAGGCTTCCATAGTTATGGCGAGGGAGCTCAGTAGTTGCAGCTCCCAGGTTTTAGAGCATGGGCTCAATAGTTGTGGCACATGGGCCTAGTTGTCTCACGGTATGTGGGATCTTCCTGGACCAGGGATCGAATCAGTGTCTCCCACACTGGCAGGCAGATTCATTACCATTGAGTCACCTGGGAAGCCCCATCTCATCTGTTTTTAAATGCATAGTTCAGTAGTGTGAAGTACACTAACCCTGTTGTGCAACCAATCTCCAGAATTTCTTTCATCTTGTAAAACTAAAAGTCTTTGCTCGTTAAGCACTAACTTCCCACTCTCCCCTCTGCCAGGCTCCTGGCACACCATTTTGCCTTATGTCTCCATGTACTTCACTACTCGAGGTACTTCATATAAGTGGAATTTTGGTATTTGTCTTTTTGAGACTGGCTTATTTCGCTTAGCATGATGTCCCCAAGATTCATCCAAGTTTAGTATATATCAGGATTTCTCTTCCTTTTTTTAAGGCTGAATAACATTTCATTGTGTGTATATACTGCATTAGGCCTGTTCTTTCATCCGTCTGTTGACACTTGGGTTGCTACCACTTCTTAGCTACTGTAAATAATGTTGCTATACATATGGGTGTGAACTATCTCTTCAAAATTCCTGGAAATAGAACTGCCATATGACCCAGCAATCCCACTGCTGGGCATACACACCGAGGAAACTAGAATTGAAAGAGACACGTGTACCCCTATGTTCATCACAGCACTGTTTATAATAGCCAGGACATGGAAACAACCTAGATGTCCCATCAGCAGATGAATGGATAAGAAAGCTGTGGTACATATACACAATGGAGTATTACTCAGCCACTAAAAAGAAGACATTTGAATCAGTTCTAATGAGGTGGATGAAACTGGAGTCTATTATACAGAGTGAAGTAAGCTGGAAAGAAAAACACCAGTACAGTATACTAACACATATATATGGAATTTAGAAAGATGGTAAAGACAACCCTGTATGCGAGACAGCAAAAGAGACACAGATGTATAGAACAGTCTTTTGGACTCTGTGGGAGAGGGAGAGGGTGGGATGATTTGGGAGAATGGCACTGAAACATGTATAATATCATATATGAAATGAATCGCCAGTCCAGGTTCGATACAGGATGCTTGGGGTACACTGGGATGACCCGGAGGGATGGTACGGGGAGGGAGGTGAGAGGGGGGTTCAGGATGGGGAACACATGCACACCCATGGTGGATGCATGTTGATATATGGCAAAACCAATACAATATTGTAAAGTAAAAAAAATAAAATAATAATTAAAAAAAAATTCCTCTTTCAATTTTTTTGGATATAGACCCAGAAGTAGAATTGCTGTATCATATAATTTAATTTTTAATTTTTTGAGGAATGGCCATGCTGTTTTCTTTTTAAGAGTTGCATTTAAATTAGCTTTCTCAGGCTTTGATGTCCAAAGTGCTTTGAGTTGTCCCTGAATGGGTATTTCTTAGTCTTCTGCTCTAGCACACGTGAACTTTGACACACTGTTCATGGCTCGCTTTGATCCTTGTAGGTTGGTACTTCTCATTAGATTAGACCCAGAGGACAACCTTCTCAGGATCCTGGCTAAATAGTGGAGAAGCAAGTTGAATCTTAGAAAGCCTGAGCTTGGGTGCTTACCTGGTGCCATGCTTCTCACCCTTGTCCTCACATAAGAGTTGGGATGGCATGATAGCCTCCTAGAAAGTTGGATGGTACAGCCCCAGTTGTGTTCTTCCTAAACCTATCCTCTGCCTTTGGGCTCACATCATTGGAAGTGGGTGAAGCACTAATCTACTCACTCACTCACTACTGTTTATATGTACTTGAAGGAGAGTTAGAGACTAGATTAGAAAGTGAGTTGCCTGTGGATCTTACTGCTAAACAGTTGGGTGTCTGTATGTGGGCAGCAGGGAATGAGGGATAAAGTGAAAGAGAGAATCTCTGGATACTTCTACACCCCACTGACTGCAGTATGTAGTTAGGCTGTGGTTCTGAGTTCTCTCCACGGTACGTGGGCCCTTCTGTGCTGAGGCCGCACAGGCGTGCAGCACTATCAAGGACCAACATGAGGGAAGCTGCCATCTTTCCGGTGGCCCATGGACACGATCCTGAGATGATTCCAGCAGGTGCATTTCCTCATAGATGTTAGCCAGTAAGCTGTCCAGGAAGGTCTGCATTTCAGATTATTAGGGGTTCTACCTCCTTTGAAACACACATTGTGCCTGCTGCTTACTGTTCCCTTTTCTCTCCGTATTGTCCAAGACCAGTTGAAGTGCCGCTTTGGTTGTGAAACTTTTTCAGAGCCTCTGTCAGGACAAGCTAGTGACGTCCTCTTCTGTTCTCGGCTCCACTCTGAGGTTACTGTTATCTTTGTGCCTGACATGGTAGTGTTACTACCTGTGATACCTGTGCCAGAGACTCACCCTCCTCCGTTCAAGTGTCTGTCTCTCCCAGGACCTTATGCTGTATTTGATATATTGCTGTGTCTATGACAATTGTCTGGTGAATATTTGATTTGTCCACAAGTGACAGATGCATTGGAATTGAGTACATTATTAGTTTAATCATGACCATTGTTCCACATAGCTGTTTGGCCACATCCGAACCACACTCTCTCATCCCAGATTGTAGAAACTGAAAGAAAAAATAAGCCTAAGGTTTAAAAAAAACAACTTAGCACTTAGCATGTGCTAGGCATTTTGCTAAGCACTTTGCTCAGATTCCTCAGTTACTGCTTCAGTGACCTCGTGGAGTACCTTTGCATTTTATAGATTATGAAACAGACACCGAAAACAGTGGCTCTCTGCTAGGTTCAAATCCAGGTAGTGCAGCCTCTGAATATACATTCGATTTTAGACAACATTAGTAAATGTTAGTTCACTAGCCACAGACCTTGGGACACACTCAGTACTACCAGCTCTGGACCTGCCACCTGTGAGGTGCAGGCCGAGCACGAGCACCCGGGGGACGCTGAGTCCTTGCACGGAGGTTTCAGTTAGTGATAACAGTTGAGGGGAGTGATCAGTGTGGAAGTTGGGCCATAGAGAAGGTTGTGTGCCCCTGAATAGGGGCCCAAGAGACATAGTTGCCTTGACTAGGAAGGAGGAGAGCTGAGGGAGAGTGGCCCCAGCGGAGGAAAGAGGAGGATGAGGTGGTGAGGTGGCTGCAAAGAGGGGGACAGGGAAGCGTGGCCTGAGGGGGTTAACTCGTCTCCAAGCTCCAGATGGAGGGAGGTCCCCATCTCTGCGGAGTAGGCCTCGGGTATCTCCACCCTGAAGCATGTGAGGCAGAGTCTGGGCACATGTGTTCACTTACGCTGCTTCCCCCATCCTGTGCGGCCAAGCGGAACATGAAGGAAAGATGAACAAACATCCCAAGTCTCTCGACACATAGATCAAAACATATTGATGGTGTCTTGCTACCCTGATAATTTCATTGAACTGTATGAAGCTTAAAATTGATACATAGACATCCTCCTGATTAACATTAAGTGCTGCTGTCAGTCTGACATAGCTGGATAAACCAATATTGAATAATCTATTAAATATGTCACACTTGAACAAGGAGCGTAAATCATATTATATTATTTCAGCTGTAATTAGGTGGGAGATAAAATCACAAACAGACGAGTTTAGTGAATATTTCTCAGTGTGTACACAGCGTCACTGTAATTTCTGTCCTCACTCCACGGGGAGAAAGAAGTTGACTGCTTTCCAAGTATCGACTGCTGTCCAGGAAATGGGATGTTGAGGGGTGACTTACATAGTGTTCGCAGAGTGGGTTTCATTGATAAATTCAACGAGACTAGCTGCAGTCTTCCTGAAGTTAATGGCGGTGCAGATGCACCATTCTGCACTTAGCTGGAAATGGCCGGCTCTGTAGCCTTGCAGACCTGATTTTTCCTCAGGTTATGATATGTTTGCGCCTCCATGTCTGCTTACCCTCCTTTCCTGGGAGATGCCTGTTGCCTTTATCGGCTGGAACTAATGAATGCAAACCAGAACTTGTGGGTGAACAGGATGGTGTAACTCTCAGTCCTTCATTGCTCCTCTTTCCCAACCCACAGAGAAAGCTGATTATTGAAATAAACAAGGGGCACAAACCGAGACACAAATGATAAGGAGATTATGTTAGGAGGGTCCAAAGGAACTGAGCTGTAGCTGAGAAATGGAGAGAATTCTAGTCCTTCTTTCACAGAGTTGTTGTGAAAAATAAGACTCACATTAAACCTTCAGAAGAGTGCTACCATGTAGCACGGGTTTCAGTACTTACCAGTGCTCTTGTTGTTATAAGAAAAATGGTCGATTTTTGCGGGGTGTCGTCACGGTGGAATTCAAGGGTATGGTCATTTGTGGAATTCCACAAATGTGGAATTCAAGAACTTTATAAAAAGCACCGGGCTTGAATGACACGCCTTCTTTCCATTGGCTGGTGTTAGCCTAACAGGATGGGAGGTGTTAGTTCTCATTTGGGGCTGTTACCACTTCAGCGTGTTAGAAACAGTGTATATTGTCATCTTTTATTGAGAGGCCATTGTTTTCTTTTTCGCCTTTTTAGAAGTTTGTTTCTCAAATATCAGTTTGGTCCATTTCAGGTGATTCAGTTAATGAAGGAAAACATCTTTTACACCTTCACATCATGAATGCGGACCTTAGAACTTTGTGTGGATGTTATAATCATTCAGCAGATGTTTAACAATCCTGTAATGTGTAGTGTGTGACTTTTTATATGAAGTGTTTGCTTAAAGTTTGCTACGTCTGTGATGCTACCCCCAGCTCTCAGTTCATAGGGATTTCTGTACAGACAAGTGGAGGAGCTGCAGTGGGCTCATTCCTGGCTGCCTGAGGAAAGTGGTTTTTTTTTTTTTGGCCAAGTTGCATAATTTGCAGGATCTTAGTTTCCTGACCAAGGATTGAGCCTGGGCCCCTGGCATTTGAGGTGCAGAGTCCTAACCACTGAACCTCCAGGAATTCCCCTGAGACAGGTTTTGAGGTGCTAATCTCTTGGCTCCAATGTCATTGGAGCCAGCAGTTCTGGCTTGAGCTAGCTGGACTTTGGGGCTTGAACTGTGTAGCATGTAATGTGTCTAGGCTGAGCTACGTGGAGTTAGAGGCACTTACCCTGTGTCCCCTAAGTCACTGCTTTGCAGAGTGCTGCAAACAAGACTTTTGTGGGTTTCAGAAAGAGAAAGCGCTTTAGAAAGCAAGGATTCCCAGAGTCCTACCAGAGAACAACTGAAGGTGGACGTTTCCCCCTCCAGACAACTGCCTGGCTCTGGTTTTTCTCACTACTTTGCATAATAACTTTCTTCTCCTTTCTCTCTCTCAGCTGCACTTAGAAGGACTTAATGATACCATTTAAAGTTAGAGGATAAATGTAAAGCTGATCTGTTCATGAATACCAATTAGTTGTACTTTAAAAAATATAATTTCACATATGGCAGGAACAGGTTGCTACTTGAAGGAGCTGATGGCCAGTGGGTTTTCGAGTGGAAACGTGGCTTCACCTGCTGATCTGTCTGTCCAAGGAGATGAGTGCTGTGTGTTGGAGAACTGTGGCAGAGGACTGAGAACCACCGAGGAAGGAGGAACCAAGGACGGCTAGTTCTGCAGTTACTCTGGCCACAGTGTCCTCCTGGCTCTTGAGTGTGTGTGCTCACGCAGTCGTGTCTGACTCTTTGTGACCCCATGGACTGTAGCCCACCAGACTCCTCTGTCCGTGGAATTTTCCAGGCAAGAAATATTGCAGTGGGTTGTCATTTCCTACTCCAGGGGATCTTCCTGACCCAGGGATTGAACCCAGGTCTCCTGTGTCTCCTGAATTGGCAGGCGGGTTCTTTACCACAGTGCCATGTGGGCTCTTGAATATTAATGTGTAAATTACCCTAAAATCTACTCAAGCACCAGAGATCTTTGTACATGTACCCATAGGTTTCGTTATTGTTAATAATTTGCTTTTCTGTCCTATGACTTTTTTTTTTTTTAAGATTTTTTTCCCCATAGCATTAGCAGGTACCTAAAATGGGAAGTGGTGAGTATGTGGATTTGCAGTTCCAAAGAGAAAATTGCTTGTGTTCAAGACACTTAGTCAGAACCAGGCACTGAGTGCTGCTGGGTCCCAGGCGTCGTGTTCAGCCCTGGGCATACAGAAGTGAGTGGGGACTGTTTCTGCTCTCAAGGAGTTCAGCTCACAGTTCAGTGTGCTTGACTGTGCACGAGTGGATGGTCTCAGTACAGCAGCAGTAGGACCCCAAGGTGTGTTGGAAGCGTAGGAGGTACAGCGTTCATTCTGTGGGGAAGGGGGTGAGGAGGCATCTAGGGGGACTCCATGGTCAGGGTGGGTTTGGAGGACGATAGGAAGTTTACCAGACAGACAAGACACATTGCCAGGGCAGAACAGTGGTGTCTCCAGAGGAGGGGGAGCTGGGAATGCACTCCAGAAGTTGGGTTTTTTGTTTTACTCCCACCTCATACGTGTTAGATAGGTGACCTAATCATTTGCTGAGAAAGAAGAGAAATGCCTCCCACCCGTGTCTCCCTCCCTTTTGTTGGGCATCGGGACTGCATCCAGTATTGTGATCTTGCCCAACCTCTGTGTAACTGAGCCTCACAGAGCCCAAGGTGCACACAGATTAGTTAAGTCGGATCGAAGTTCAACTCAAACATTCGTGTTGGTCCAGTGCCATTTCCGCTGCCCTCCATCCAAGTTGTTACTCTGTGGTTTCTGTGTTGTTAGATTTATGCCTTTTCTCATTCGTTCAATAAATGCTTCCTGAGTTGGTTATAAACAACTGTACCGTCTGATAGAGTTATAAGGGTCTCAGTCTTAAGGTGGAAATTAACTTTGAAAATATAGGCTGATTCAGAATATGAAAAGCCAGAGTAAAGAGTGAGGGTTTAAGGATTTATACCTTTCAACCTAGAGAGGATGCCAATGAGTTTCTGAACTTGTAGCCTAAGGCAAATTCTTTTTGATTCCTGTATTCCTCGACTTCATTTACTTCTGTGGGATAAGACTTCAGTGTGTTTGAATACATAAAAATACACGAATAAAGGTAGGCCTTGCATTGGGTGAGAGAGTAGAATCTATGAGACTCGGGACTCTGAGGGCCAAACCGTCTGTTGTTTTTTTAAAACAATTTTATTTACTTTTAAAATTGACTTTTATTTATTAATTTTTAGATTTTCGCTGCACCAGGTCTTCGTTGCCTTGCACGGGGCTTTCTCTAGTCGTGATGTGCAGGCTTCTTGTGGCCTTGGCTTCTCTTGTTACAGAGCATGGGCTCTTGGGTGCTGGCTCAGTAGTTGGGCGCAAGGGCTTAGTTGCCTCATGGCGTATGAAATCTTCCTGGTCCAGGGATTAAACCTGTGTTCTCTGCATTGGCAGGTAGATTCTTCACCTTTGGACCACTAAGGAAGTCCTCAGATAGACTGATTTGGAAGCCTACATCCAGCTGTGTAATCCTGGGCAATTTGCTTACACACTCAGTGCCTCATCCCCTATATGGAAAATATTGATGAAAATAGTATCTATATGAAGTTGTTACTAGAATTAAGTGAGCTAATGTAAATAGCATGGTAAGGTGCCTGATAAATTAGCAAGCCTTTTATGGATATTCGCTGTAATTGGGGAGTTGCCTGACTGAGTGTCTCAGCTGGGTTAATTCTTCTGTGATTCCTTAGAACATTGTGACAGTTTCTCACCTTGCTGATGTGACAGGATCATCCAGAGAGCATTGTAGAATTCAAGGCCCAAAGATTTCCAGTTTCATCAAGATGGACTAGGTAGACCCTTTCCTCCTAGATCCTCCCCCTAGATCTAAAATCACTGGACGTAACAAAGAAGCCATACAGTCTCTGAAAAGTGGGAGAGCAGGCTGCTTACAACTTGGGGACTTGAGGGACCACACTCTGATGAGTACCTTGGCTTTGCTTATTGAGCTCATGAATCCTGGACAGGGTACTGCAGAAACTTCCCACCCAGAATCACGAGGAGGCACAGGCCAAAAACGTTCTAAGAAAAGCCAGTTTCCCCTCCTAGGCAAAGGCCTGGGAATAAAGAGGCAGGTTAACAACGAAAAGAAACCTTTTCGGCAAAACCTTCCCTGCTGCAGCCAGGCGCCACGGGAAGAAACCGCTTTCTGTACTCCCACACCACCCCCACCCTCTGTTTCAGTCCATCTTCCTTCCCCGCTGCCCCGTGGAAGCAGGCAGTGCACTTCCATTCCCCTGAGGGGTGGAATCAACAGAACTGGGCAGGGTGCTGAATTTCCACCCTCCTCTGTGTGGAGCAAGACAGCGCTCTGAGGCAGTGCCAGGGAGGTAAGAGCAGGGTCCAGCTCCAAGCTGAGGTTCTCCTCTCTCTCACCCTGCATTAACAGCTTCTCTCCAGGGGATTGCACTGGGGCTTAGGAGAGTCTGATCTCACACTCGCTCTTGATGGAATAAGTCAGTGACCCATTTTTGCCTGGAAGATGCCAGCAGAACCAAGTAATAAAATGAATTTCTACACCTCCACCTGCAACAGGCAGGTGACTCAGTGCCAGGGTATTGGTGTTGCTGGGCCCAGAAGGAGGCAGAGTCTACATACCCACCTTGCTCTCATGCTGCCTTTCAGCAGGAAACTGCTGCTAAGTAAAGGTCTCCAGGATACAATAAAAAATATCATAAGAACCAGGAAAACCACAACATGAATAAGAACAACCAATAACAGATCTCAACAGTGAGATGAACCTGGTGTTGGAATTCTGAAAGAACTTCAAAGCAGCCATCACAAAAATGCTTCAACAAGCAATTGTTATTATTATTGAAACAAATGGGAAAAATGGGAAATCTCAGAAAAAGTTCATGGGCCCAACATGATGGAATTTTTTGGAATGATGGAAATATTTCATAACTTGATTGTCATGTATGCCTTTTTAAGAGTGAAAGAAAGTGAAAGTGTTAGTCACTCAGTTGTGTCCAATCTTTGCGACCCCGTGGACTATAGCCCATCAAGCTCCTCTGTCCGTGGAATTTTCCAGGCAAGAATAGTGGAGTGGGTAACCATTCCCTTTTTCAGGGATTCTTCCCAGACCAGGAATCAATGTCTCCTGCATTACAGGCAGATTCTTCACTGTCTGAGCCACCACGGAAGCCCATTTTGTGAGAATAGCTAAACTGTATACCTGGAGTGGGTGTATTTATTCTAAGTAAATGATATTACAGTCAAGTTGATTTCCCTGGAGGAGGACATGGCACCCCACTCCAGTATTCTTGCCTGGAGAATCCCATGGACTGAGGAGCCTGGTGGGCTACACTCCATAGGGTTGCAAAGAGTCAGACACGGCTGAGCAAGTGACCCAAGTTGATTTACAGTAGTGCATGGGGCCACTCTTCACCCTTGGAGATTTATTCAGTAGATCTAAGATGAAGTCCAACAACAGCAACAACAAAAAATTAATGCCTCAGGTGATTCTGAGGCTGCTGGTGGCTCTTGTGAACTCCTCATCTCTCCAGAGTAATCTAGACTAGTTGTGAATTCTTAAGAATATCAATCTGTTAGCAATCAGTGCAGAAAGAAACTTGTTATGGTAAATTATGAATTACCAGATAAGTACTTGCAGAGTAAACAATATATAATGAGAAACCATTAAGTGCATTATCCCCTCATGGAAATAAATTTTTGTTTTTTGTTGGGTAATGTTGTAAAGAATATTACTTGGTTATCCTTAGAAGCTGTTGCTTCTTTTGCTGGGTCATAAAAACCTGCACTGTGGTGTTATTTGCTGTCTCCTGTTTGACCACACCTTTCTCTCCTTTCCTTTTCAGAACATTGTCTCCTTGCTGGCTAATGACAGGATGGATTCCACATCTGCCTGTGCGAGCTACTGCCGCCTCGACAGACAGTCGTGGTTTTCATCAGTACCTCCCTGGGGGTGGTGCTTTCTGTCAACATCCTGCTCTTAACAGAGGCTAGGAAATGATTCCTAATCCAGTCATTACAGCTTTTAAGCCTCTCCCGTTGGCCTCACTGTAACCCAGTGACTCTCATGTTGCCATCTAGGCTGGATTTTCTAATCCTGCCAAGGAAACCTATGCTTTCTTCCCCACTTAAGCAGCAGGCTTTCTCCCCCTTTAGTCTTCCTGGTACATCTAGAAAAGTGCAAAGTGGCTAGGGCTGGATGTGAAGGGGGGAGGGGGTTGTACTTGGAGTTGCTTTCCTGCCAAAGCAGCTGGGGTCATTTGTCCAGAGCAGAACTAGTCACAGCTGCATCAGAGGGTCAGCTGCCTGTGTCTCCTGTGTCTGAACCAGTGAGCTTCTAACACTCCTCTCTGGGTACTAGAAGGAGTCTTTTTTTTAAAAAAAAATCTGTTAACAGATTTAAAGTAAGCTGTGTCTGGGTGTCAGAGTTTTATTCCTGATAGCTTTCTGTTTTGATACTGTACCCTTGGAAGTACCCTGGGTCTGGTTTCTCCCCTTTGAATAATAGATGCCTAAGATTGGCTGTTGGTAGGATACTTTCTCTCTGAGTTCACTCTGGGGTTCTTCTTTTTCTTAGCATAGCTGAATCTGGTCCACGGGTCATTCTCCCGGTCTCTAGCCTTCCTAAGTACTCATGCTTACGTAGCTGGTCTTCATTTCTGTTGTGTGTTTTTATGTGTGTCACAGTTACGGTCATCAGATGACTAATGTCAGAGAAGGTCAGACAGAGTTATAGCTTCTAATCATGTTGACCTTTTGGTAAGGGAATTATTTGTGGGGGGGAAAAATACACATTAAGAATCTTCAGTGTGCATTAGAGGGGATAACACTTGAAAAATGTGCCCATGATAGCTGTCTCCAAATATTTATGTGGATTGTGGTTTCTAAGAGAAATTAGTTTTTTCTTTCCTAATGTAGAACCAGGGCCAGTAATAGGAAGGAGTAGAGAAATGTATTATGACCCTGTTTCAGGAAGAACATTCTGACAAGGCTTTCCAAAATACAGATAGTAAGTGTCACGTCACTGAAGGTATTCAAGGGAGGTATCGGGTCGCTGAGAGTCGGACACGACTGAGCAACTTCACTTTCACTTTTCACTTCCATGCACTGGAAAAGGAAATGGCAACCCACTCCAGTGTTCTTGCCTGGAGAATCTCAGGGATGGGGGAGCCTGGTGGGCTGCCGTCTCTGGGGTCGCACAGAGTCGAATACGACTGAAGCGACTTAGCAGCAGCAGCAGCATGGGTCTGGTAGAGAAGGTGTAGCTATTGGGGAATTTCTAAAAGTATTTTCTAATTTCATCCTCTGTTTATTTTGAGTAAGCCATGAATGTAGCTGTAGAACCATTTCTGGCTAAAGGGCTAACTAACCTGCTTACTTGTACAGTAAACCTGGGTACTAGTAGCAAGAAGTCTCAGCGTTCCCTCAGGCAGCCCTGGAAAGACTGTGTGTACGTCTCTCTTCCTGTCTTTCCTTGAGAGACCTGCATTATAGGACCCTTCAGTTGTGGTCCGTTTTTATCATGTGTTGTGTGCATGGCCTTTTCCAGTGTCCCTGTTGTTTGACGTAAGGAATAAAGCCAAATAATTGACCGTTAATCCTTCCTGGGATTGAGGCAGGCAGCTTCTTGGGGAGTGGGCCCCCATTCCTATTCTAAATGAGGCCTCTCTTATTGAAGCCAAAAATAAACGGGATTGTTCAAATAAAGTGGTTGTTCAAAGAAAAATCATAACCTCTCCCCTCACCCCTTGCCTTCACTTGCCCTTCTGTGGTTAAAAGCAACTCAGGGTGTTTGGAGGAATAATAAAGGCACAGTCTCTGAAGGGAACTTGAGAGGTGTGTCTCACTTTAGCTCATGGGCATTTCTAGGTGACCCCAGCAAGTGTGGCCACTAGTGAAGCAGGGAAGGTTGTTAGTTTATGAACATTTCAGCATGGGGGATTTTCTTCTTGCCCCTTGCAGTTTGCTAATTGGCCTTTCAGGGGTTTCTAGTCCCAGAAGCTTTTGCAGTTGTGTTTTGGTATGTGTGTATGTAGTGTTAATAGTCACTTATTGGAATAGTTGTGTTTATTTTAAATTGTATTATATGTCTTTCTAAAAGATGCTCATCAGATGATAGCTCAGTGGAGATACTTTGGTTTGATTGAAGATGTTTCTCCCAGGTTATGGGAGAAGCAACTAACATTTCTCGAGCAATCTCTGTGAGCATTTCCCTTATATGTAGACCATAAAGTAACATTTCCCAGGGTAGGTACTGTAGGCTAGTGCCCTCTGACACTACCGCAAGGCCCTTAAGGCTTGATTCCTAAGACATGTTTGTATTCTTAATGATTCTCAGCAGAGTACTTTGAGTTTAGTAGGTGATCAATAAGTGTTGAATTTTGTTGAACATAAAATTGCTTTCAAATAATTTTTGTTTCTTCCTTTTAAAAAGAATACTTTGGAGAAAACTTTCTTCTTCAGGTTCATTGCTTCTAACCCCTTCTTGTAACACTCCATAAAAGAGGATTTTGGATGGTTTGGGGGAAAGCTGACCCATGTGGGATGCGAGGGCGTTTGCATTTGATTAGGTTTCTGGGGACAGATCATTCATGTTGGTACAGACTCTCTGCTGTCTCCATAGCAGGTGTGTGGGTTGTGTACCATATGGAGGCTCAGTGGATGATATGCAAATAAAAAAGTAAGAAAATATGATTGTAAGTATAGCTGATTTATGATGTGTTAGCTTTTTAAATTGAAGGGTGGTTGATTTACAATATTCTAGTTTTAGCCAGTAAATATTAATGAAGCACCTGCTGTGTAAGGCATGCGTTCTCAGTGCTATCTGAGTCTTTGCAACCCCACAGGCTGTAGCCCCCCAGGCTCATCTGTCCATGGGATTCTCCAGGCAAGAATACTGGAGTGGGTTGCCAGTTCCTCCTTCATGGGATCTTCCCCACCCAGGGATTGAACCTGCGTCTCTTGTGTCTCCTGCATTGGCAGGCGGATTCTTTATTATTGAGCTACCTGGCATAGTACTTGCTACAGAGACACATAGAAACAAATAGAAAATAGTAATTTTTGCCATTGAGGATCTTATCATCTAGTGGGAAAAGTAATATCTATATACATTAAAAATTGATTAACAATTTAAAGGAATTCTTTAGGATCCTTAGATTGTCTAATATGGTAGTTCTCAAATGTTAGTGTGCCTTGGAATCACCTGGAGGGCCTGTTAAAATACAGATTGCCAGGCCTCACCCCCAGATTTTCTGACTCATTTTTCCTGGGGGGTCCTGAGAACTTGCAGTTCTGGTCACTTCCCAGAAGGTACTAATGCTGTTGGTCCAGAGAACACATTTGGAGAAGGCTGGTGTGAAGGATTGGTCCTCAACCTTGGCTGTATAGTAGAATCACCTGGGGAGTTTAAGACATCCATGTCAATCTAGACTAATCACATCAGAATGTCTGTGGAGTGGGACCCCGGCTTTTTTTTTTTTTTAAATCCCCCAGGTAGTTGTAAAGTGCAGTCAAGTTTGGGACTCACTGGTCTAACACACATTGGGAGTTTATAACTTTAGAATGCAAAGACAGATGATGTAACCATGGTGTAGGAGTGTGGACAGATGATTGGAATTGTTTAAAATAATAATTCTTAACCTTAAAAAGTGGTAAGTGAAAACAAAGGGACGATTTCTGTTCTTACAAAGGTAATGCTGTGAACAAGTCCAGCCTGTTTTCTATCAATTTCTTGAGACAGACTGATGAGCTTGTGAGCTCTTAGGAATAGCATGGATTTCCATCCAGCAAGGGCTCAGCAAGTAGGATTGAGGGGCTTGATGTCACCGTCAGTAACAAGCATTCACTAACTACCCTCTCTTCTTCCTGATTTAGACCTAAATCTGTTTTTATCCAAACAAGCTTGCATGTCTGTGTATTTAGACTGAGGTGTGGACGGAGGCTGTGGAATAGTGATAGTGAAGCTTTAGAAAATGAAAAATGCCAGTTATAAGTTTCATCTCTAGAAGCCTCTGTTTATTCATATGTAAATAAAATACTGCACACAGTTGTCAATATTCAATGTATGTAAAATTTTAGGAATTTTATGTAGTAAAAAAAATTTTTTTTAATGTAGTAAAATTTTAGGAACATTGTTTGTTCATTTTGAGACCTCCAGAATCTAGCAGTGTGCCTGGCACATACTGTCTGCTCATTAAATTCATGTTTGTTGAATGAATCATAAATACTTTAAATCAAATACCTATGTATTAACAAGGACAAGGAGAGCTTGATCTTAAAAAGCTTGACCAGAAAAGGCTGTCACCTTGGGCAAAAAATCTGTTAAAATAAAGGAGTTGCAAATGCAGCAAGTAAATCTGGAAATACATTGTCTTAATAAGTCCTAGTCATAGCTACTTAATACCTGAAGAAATCTTGCCATCTCAGTTCCAATTGGTATTTAGCTACATCAAGTTTTAGGTCCTATTGTTAAATTTTATTTTTAACTTTATTCAGTTTAATTGATTATAAAATAACCTGGACTGTAAGAATAAGCCTGTGGTTAAATTTCTTGAAACTACTAGAGCCTCTGTTTCAATGAATTTCCTATGGTCAGAAGTTATTAAATTAATACTGGAGATTTGGTACGTCTTATAATCTTGACATCTACTCAGGCCCAGTGGAGTGATGTACAGTGAAACAGTGTCCTATGTTGGTGAGAGGGCACTTATCCATCCACAGGTCCTGGGAAGCATGATGTAACTCTGGTCTAACTGCAGCGTCTGTGTTTTTTGGCCCAGGGCAAAGAGGAGGAGGGCTGGTAAAGGAACCTGATCGGACCATTTGATGCTAATTTCACAGGTGGCTGGTCAGTGTGTGCTGGGACTGTTGTTATTTATAGAGCTCTAAGTGGATATAGCTACACCCAGGGACCTGAGAGGAAGGCTTGCATCAGATCAGGGTGCAGTGGTAAAAGCACAGAACGGAATCAGGGGCAAATGGTCACTGATGGTGTCAGTGCTGGAGTTAAATAGGATCATTAATGGCTGTCAGGATTTCCACTAGCACCTCATTGCCTTTCCTGAAAACAAGCCACACACCAAACTGAAATAACTGTGGATAGTCAGTCTCTCCCTTATTTTTAATTGGGGTTGATAGGATTTTAAATCAGGTTGACTCATTCTGATTTCAGCCACAATTTGAAGAGCTATCCACAAAGCTATAAATTAAATAATTGGAATTATATTTCTAGAGGCAGAAGGACTTGATTGACTCCCCTGCTCTTAGTGGAGAAATTGAGATCTAACAGGGTTTCATAACCAGCTGAATTTCACAGTTGTGAATCTGGGGCTGGAATCTGGAACTCAAGATCTCTCCAGTTTAGCTCTTTTTGTCTCTATCATATTAGTTCTCTAACTAAAGTACACTTCCCTTTCTTTAAAGACTTTGTCTTCATAGCCTAGATGAAGGTTATCCTTTGTTATGGTATTTCCTCAGAATTACTTTGAGAGTTAGTTGAAAACATGGTTTTGTTATTTCCATTACTTAAACTGAAGAACAGTATTCAAATTCCTTCTGTTGATAATACATGTGCCAACCACCACCAGCTTTTAGGAATGGTAGTCCCTCCTTGGAGAGAGAAGGGCCCCTTGTGAGTGCTGGGGCTAGCAGAAGCAGGAAGCTTCGACCCCCGAGGGGCGGGTTAGCTTCTGCCAGGGGGCTGGAGGCCCCGGCACAGCACCTGGAGGCAGTGGGCACTGTGAGTCACAGTTCGGCCTTGGCATCAGCCCTGGAGACCAGCTCTCCTCAGGAGAACTTTCTTCTGCCCCACCCTCAGTGGCCTGTTGTCAGAGGCCTAGAATAATTGTTTGTTTAAAGTTTTACTAGCTAATTTTCTGCACAAAACTGACAGGCGTCTCTATTAAGCATATTTCCAGTCTCTTGGAGGCACTTCACCGTGTGACTTGGGATCTAACCTCAGTGTAGACTGCAGTGGCTGGATTGTGTTTGTTTGTTTTTCTCTCCTTCCTTTCCCACTTGTTTCAAAGGCCACACACTAAGCTCTGGAGAGGGAGCTGCCTGTGGGCTGAGAATTGGCTGCCTCACTCAGGCCAGCCATGTGGCTGCTGGAGCAAGTGCCTTTGGGTCGGTCGTTCTCAAGTTACCGTACGCTGGCGTGAAGGCCTTTTTTCTGTGTTGGACCCTAAATGTGGGCTTTCTATCAGAAAGACTCATTAATTCCCCATCTGTTAGCGGAGGTGGGGAGATTCAGCTCAGTGTTTCTAAACTTTCAGAATGGATGCTATATCTGTGGGTCAGGTTAATATATCTGAGAAGGGGGCCAGGATTTAGAACCTTGCATTATACTGAAGGACCAGGATCTCTTCCAGTGCTCATGGTTTTTCAGGTTCCTCCAGAAGAAGATGGATTTCAGGCCTTAGGGAATTTATTTGTAGCATAATCAGTTCTCAATTACTTGTCTTGTAAATGTTTTCCATCCCAGAGACCTTTCCCCAGTGGGTCTCCAGGTTATATTCCCAGGCTACCTATTTGGTATGCACTCAGGGACTGAAAGATAGTTTTCTTCTTGATTTTAAGAAAAGCTGAGAAGGAAATCTGCTGTTAAGAAAAAAAAAGAAATCACACCTTATGTTACAGCCAAGTATAAGTAGCTTTTGGAGAGCATCCTCTATTGGGAAGAAACGGTGTGTTATGTTGCCTTGTCATTGGGAAGTTGATTCGGGTTAGCTATATTTTGGAGAAGGCAATGGCACCCCACTCCAGTACTCTTGCCTGGAAAATCCCATGGACGGAGGAGCCTGGTAGGCTGCAGTCCATGGGGTCGCTAAGAGTCAGACACGACTAAGCGACTTCACTTTCACTTTTCACTTTCATGCAGTGGAGAAGGAAATGGCAACCCACTCCAGTATTCTCGCCTGGAGAATCCCAGGGACGGGGGAGCCTGGTGGGCTGCCATCTATGGGGTTGCACAGAGTCGGACACGACTGAAGCAACTTAGCAGCAGCAGCAGCAGCAGCTATATTTTAAGTGTCACTGCTGTGCCTTGCAAGAGTATTTCCTTTTCTGGAAGGCTTTTTTGAGTCGCTAAGATTAATTTAAAGGGGCTTTAGGTACTTAGTAATAAGTAATAATCTTAGTAATAAGATTCTGGTTGTATGGTTTGTTGTGTATTAGCAGTGGCTTAAAGTTATCTCCTCTGCCCTGGGTCTCTTACCTCTTAGCCATACCCAAGTGCATGGTCCACATGTTGTGGTGGTTCCTTGGCCTGCCCAGCCATGCCCTGTATGCCGAGTAAGCCCTTCGATCCTCTCAAGGGTTATCTTTTTTTTTGCTTCACTTGTCTCACTTGACGTCTCCGAACCTGCCATGGCTTGAAATACTGCTGCTCTGGTGGCTTCTCTCCTTCGCCTCATTGAGGATCTCTTTGAGATACATGCCATTCTTTGCAGATTAGAACATTCATGTTAGAGGGAGGGTTGGTTTTAAACTGGAACTGGTAAGATGTCAGTTCAGGAGGGCTAGACCCATGGTGATTTTAGGAGGGGTTACCGCACTGGTCCTTGTAAACCACGGGGCTTGCGCTGAGCTGGACAGTGGCCGTTTAAGTAGATGCTTCCCCTCCGATTGCAGAGTGGCTCCCAGCTGGCAGATTTCTCTTTGGGATTCAGTTTTCTTGGCTGCTGCTGTTTGTTGTGCTCACACAGATTTTTGCGGCATCCTTCCAGGCTCTTGAGTCTTTTCCAAGCAGGAGAGCTAACAGAATGCTTTGCCCTCCCCTTCTTTTCTCTTTTTGGATATCCCATGGCTATTAGGGAAGGACTTCCTGTGAAATAAAATGAGGGCAAAGGAAAGTAGCATGCCTGTGGCATAAAATGCTGTTAGCAAGCTTGAGGCATATCAGAGAGATTGGTCCTGAGAGTAACATTTGCTGCCTTTGTGCTTTTGAACTTTTTTTCTTTTTCTTTGCCTGTTTCTGAGGTCTGAGATTTATCCTGAATTTAAGAACGGACTGTTTTTGATCATTTGAATAGGTATCACCGTTCAGCAGGGAATACATGTGCAGACTGAGATGTCTCTTAAAGCCAATTTGTAGTATAAGTCATTTGAAATGATTTCTTTAGTTGGTAGTGCGTTTCTACTTCAAATTCTCTTCCTGGATTTATGCATTCATCTCCTGTTTTACCAGGTGATTTGCTTTTATTGTGCTGCTGTGACAGCCCCCCACCCACCTTTAACTACCACCCCCAGACAGTTGAGGAGGTTGAGCAGTGTGAATAGGCATTGAGCTACCCAAAATGACATCAAGTGCCAGTCACACAAGATTGGAAACACGGAGAATCTAGATGCCAGCAAAATCTCCCTGCCTGCTTGATGAAGCGATTACAGAAAAGATTATGTGGACCTTTAACATTGATTTTGGAGAGAGTCAGTTGGATGAAGTTCCAGTGGGAAATCAGTACTTAACTGCCAGCTGGAAAAATCTCAAATCCTGGAATGATCTTTTCTCTCACAGTGTGGAGTACCCAGCCAGAGGAGAACCCAGCCCCTCCTCCTCAAGGTCCAGCTATCTCTTTGAAGGGGAGGAGAGGGGATGGATGAAGCTGTCTTCACCTACGCTGTAGCACGTCAGCCCAGAGGCTTTTGGTTTGCTTTGCCCCTTTGCTTTTTTCCACTTTTGGGTTTGCTGTTGTTTTGGGGTCTGAGGGCCTTCTGTCCCTTGGCAGGCTCTGAAGGAGTGCCATCAAGGAGATGGGTTCTGATTTCACACAGTCTAGTTCTGCTAAGAGGACATGAACAGCTGGTTGACCCAGAACAATGCTAAGGGGAACTGGAGAGTTGTTATTTGTAAATGTAGAGGAAGAAAGGAACAGATACCGGGAGGCAGTGCACGACGTACAGCTGATGCCTTCAGAGACTGGGGGCTTGTCTTTCTGTGATTCTCTGGTAACCATGGAGGAGGCAGAGTGAAGAGACATGTGGCTTCTTGGGTTTAATTCCAGTGCAGACGTCAACATTCTGCTCATTTAATTCACTCATTCATTAATTTCACAGATATTTCTTGTGTTCCTACTATGTGCTAGGCACTACGTACTAAGGATACAGTAGCAAATAAGCAAATAGGAAAGGTCTTTGTCCTCAGTGATAGTTAAATTGTAGTGAGGGATAGTGGTGAGAACACATTTATGGTGATGATGGTATAGGAAATAGTATGAAAGAAGAAAAAATAGAAGAAAATGGGATAGGGAGCTGTTTTAATAAGTGTGGTCAGGGGAGGCCTCTTTAAAAATGACCATGAAATAAATAAATAAATGATCATCGGAGACAATAGAGTTTTTATTACCTTAAATATTTTAAACACTTCAATTTTAATTGATTTTTTTTCCCCTCAAAAGTTTTGAGGGTTTTTCTAAAGACATGGCTTCCCTTTTTATCTCTGGATGTTCAGCCTTCATTAGCTGGATTAGAGTTCATCATTAGCTGCTTTTAGTGTAGCTTGTGTTACGACAGTCTTGGATTTTAAGAGTATTACTTTGCATAAATTTTTTCTGTGTGCTTGAGAGCCTCCTTTTCACTCCAAATGGATGTTCATCAGGGTTTGTTGTTTTGTTTTAAATGATCATAAGTAACTTTTGGGAATCTGAAGTATTAAAGTCCTGTCCACGAAGCTGAAGTGAATGATAAACAGTCCATAAACAAAGAATCCCTTCTGCAGAGCAGAGTGCCAACAGCTGTAGATGTAACTCGGTGGCTGGCTGACAGCACAACCCAGGGCAGTGGCTTTTCACTGTGAGAGGGATGGAATGGTGTTGTGTATTCTCTGGACTATCTTGAATAACAGGACTTACATTTTCTGCTAGCTCCCCTGAAAGGACTGTATTGTATGGAAAGAAAACCCTTGTTTGTCATAGCCCTACTGTGTGCTATGCTCTTTGCTGTTGGATCACACCTGATTACATCTATTCCACAAGACACCCCATCACAGTAGTTTTTAAAACATCCTTTCTTAACCCATTAAGAAAAATGACAATCAGCATTTTTCTAAAAAGTGGAGTCAGACAGATGACATCAGAGTATAATGTATCACACTAAGAGTGTGTACTGTTTCAAAAAACCTTTGTTTCAGATGTATGTGTATACAGATGTGTGTGTGTGTGTGTGTATGCATGCACTGTATGCTTGCCTGTATATCAGATCCTGACAATAATGTATTTTTATTATGTTGTGCTTTAAACAGTTTGAAAAACATAAGCTTGTCAGATGAAGTTTGGTATCATTTACAGATGAGGAAACTGAGACTCTATAAAGTTAAGCAAATTAATCATAGTAAAACTTGAATTCAACTCTTTATACATTTGATCTAGGACACGACAGTTTTGTCACAGGACTTTACACCTCTGATGATTTTCTAAGATTTCAGAGTTCACAAAGACACTGACTTGCCCCTGAACATTGTTTTAAAATTACCGGTTCCGAGTTTGACTGGTTTCTCAAAATATCTCTATACAGTCTATTTCTGTAGAAGAGAAAAGAAAGATGAATCTAGTTATTTGTCTTTATTAACAGACAAGAAAAGTCTAGAAGCTCTTTTCCTCTCACAGAGAAGGACAGCTTCATTTTAGCTAAGAAGAGAAACTAACTGGAATCAGTAGTCTCTCCAGCATTCAAGAAAACTTTATGTTGGTGAGACCAGTGTCTATGTGGTGAGTGGGTAGACACAGCAGGAGGACTCTGCCACCTTGTGTGAAATGTTTTGGTTTTCACTAATCAGGCGCACTTTTGAATAGACTTAACTAACATTTGTTCTCGTGACTACTGTTATAACATCTGGCACCAGTCCAACCCACTTTCCCGGC
Source organism: Bos indicus (assembly GCF_029378745.1). Lineage (NCBI taxonomy): Eukaryota > Metazoa > Chordata > Mammalia > Artiodactyla > Bovidae > Bos > Bos indicus. Next base: position 31,865,241 of record NC_091784.1, on the reverse strand, counting down.
CTCCTGGGAAAGGGGTGGAACTTTCACGATGTTTAAGCAGCTATTTTGGCCTTAAAGGACAGGCTTTTCAGAGAGGCACTGTTTTCCCTGGCATTTCTTCCCTCTTGCCTCTAGTCACTTTTGAATGAATTCCTGATTGCTTCAGCTAGACCTTTTCTTTTTTGCACAGAAGAAATTGACCTTGTTGCAGATGCCAGAAAAATACAGTGAAAACCTGCTACCTACTACTCCCTTATCTTTCTCTCCGTACTGTTCTGTTACCCCACCCCACCCCAGCCCCCAATAAAAAGTGACCTTTTGGCCCAGGGCTCTATCTGAGTGTTTTGTGTGGCAGAGCTGTCTCTGGCTGACTCCCAGGATTGTTAATGACTTCCTTCTCTGTCTCTAAATAATTGCTTGAAAAGACAGCTGTGGAGAGACATTGCCCCCAGCTTGCAGGCTCATTAATTCCAGCCATATGGAAGAGGGTGCAAAGGAAGAAGGTGGAAGTTACTTTGCCAAGAGTAGCAAGTTGGGGGAAACAAAAACACAGGCTTTAGGGGAAGAGCAGCCCTGCCACATTGGAGACTAGACTTGGAGTCTGTGAGGTCGGAACAGTCTGAAGAAACTTCATGCATTAAATCCAAAATAGAGGAAGACAAACTAAGAAGCAGTTACTGTATTCTAAATTCCTTACACTGGGGTTCCTCTGATATTGTTGAATATAGAATACTTGTGTGTGTGTGTGTGTGTGTGTGTGTGTGTTCCTCTTCAAGAATAGAAATATCCAGGTAGTGTGAAAAGTCCAAGGAACGAAGCAGGGAGATACCCAAGAGATTCCCGAAAGTCAGACTTCATGGACTTGACCATTATTCATAACTTCTGCTTTTGTCTATTTTCACAGTGGCCTTTGAATCAAGTTTGACAGAAGGTATTCTGTATCTTACTCCTTAAAAAAAAGAAGAAAGAGGAAGGAATAGTCCAAAGTTGCATAGACAGAAGGAGAATCGAATAAGTGTAGGGAGTTAATACTCCAGTTATCTGTTCAACTGAGCTCTAATACTTCTAGCACTCAGGTTCATAAAAGAAACAAGATAGGCACTTGATTTTTATACTCCAAAAACAAGAATCGTATCAAGTTTCTAAGGGTATGCAAACTCTTCCTGAAACCAAATTATAAAACAAGTTTATGCACCTCTTTAGACAAAGGGCATTAAACAAATGAATGTATGATGCAGCAACAAAGGTCTCCAAGTAGATGCTGAACTCTTTGAAGATGCAGAATTCTTCTTATGGGTGATTTTTTTTTGGTGTCTGCTCCACAAACATCAGTTTAGTTCAGTCACTCAGTCGTGTCTGACTCTTTGTGACCCCATGAATCGCAGCACACCAGGCCTCCCTGTCCATCACCAACTCCTGGAGTTCACCCAAACTCTTGTCCATTGAGTCGGTGATGCCATCCAGCCATCTCATCTTCTGTCGTCCCCTTCTCTTCCTGCCCCCAATCCCTCCCAGCATCAGAGTCTTTTCCAATGAGTCAACTCTTCGCATGAGGTGGCCAAAGTATTGGAGTTTCAGCTTTAGCATCAGTCCTTCCAAAGAACACCCAGGGCTGATCTCCTTCAGAATGCACTGGTTGGATCTCCTTGCAGTCCAAGGGACTCTCAAGAGTCTTCTCCAACACCACAGTTTAAAAGCATCAATTCTTTGGCGCTCAGCCTTCTTCACAGTCCAACTCTCACATCCATACATGACCACTGGAAAAACTATAGCCTTGACTAGACGGACCTTTGTTGGCAAAGTAATGTCTCTGCTTTTGAATATGCTATCTAGGTTGGTCATAACTTTCCTTCCAAGGAGTAAGCGTCTTTTAATTTTATGGCTGCAATCACCATCTGCAGTGATTCTGGAGCCCCAAAAAATAAGGTCTGACACTGTTTCCACTGTTTCCTCATCTATTTCCCATGAAGTGATGGGACCAGATGCTATGATCTTAGTTTTCTGAATGTTGAGCTTTAAGCCAACTTTTTCACTCTCCTCTCTCACTTTCATCAAGGGTGTGGGTTTAAGGGCACATTTGCTAAGTGCCGCAGCATTTCTAAGTTTCCTGTGGTGCCCTTTTTTTTTTTTTTTTGCCTGAAAAAAATAGGCAAGGTGGGTAGCTTCCATTAAAGCAGTGGTTTTCAAATTTTGATGCACATTAGGATTCCTTGAGGCACTTTAAACAGTACATGTGCCCAGGCTGCATCCCAGACCAATTAAATCAGAACCTCTGATAGTGGGTCCCAGGCATCAGTATTTTGTAAAACTGATTCCAAAGAGGAGCCTAGTTTGAGAACCAGTGCGTTGTGATCTTTACTTAATGTTAATTCCTTCACATGAATTTCTCAAGTAGTTAAGTCCTAAAATGCTATTATTCCATGTTGCTGATTTAAGGATATCTGTGTAGTTTCTATTAACATTCTCTTTAGAACATTGAAACTTGCTGGGACCAAGGGCCACTACACCTTTCTTCTTTATAACCAGAACCACAGTGTTCATCAAGAAGTGATGTCGAATCAGCCTTACCTCATTGTGGTTCTTGGAGAACACAGGACCTTAGATGAAGTAAGGGGTAAACTTGCACACAGCAGTAGGTCATGTGTGTAAATGTGTGTTAAGATTACTCTTGGAGCTCACAATGATTTCTGATTCTGAATAGATTGTTGTGTTGGAGGAGTGCCACTGTCTCTCTGAGACAAGGAGAGACATGCATTCCCTAGTTCCTCTGGAAGTTAAAAATACTTGCCATTGTTACGTTTAATTTCTGAACTCTCTGATGCTTACAAAGGTGTCTATCATATGACAGTGGATATTTGTTTTAAAAAAATCAATTCTTTTAACTTTGAACTTGGAGGAACTGAAGCTATCTCAAGGGGTTGAAACCTCAGAGAAATAATTATTTCTTTATGTAATCTGGATTTTACCACAATCCAAACTGTGCCAATTTGGGATAATGGACAGCGTGCCTGTTTATTGGGGTTTGTGTGTGTGCGTATGTGTGTGAGAGAGAGAAGGAGTGAGAATGAGGAAAGAGAATGTGAATGAGAATTATCTGGAACTGAAGCATAGCGAAGCACATAGTAGAAGTCACACAGGAACAGTGTTCTGGTTAGAGCCGCTTGGTCCTTTGGCCTTGGTCAAGCAGGAACCTCTGCTCCTCGGTTTTCTCACCTGAAAAATTGTAATACCTGCCTCTTAGGATTATTTTGAAGTTTAAATGAAATAGTTTATAAAGCACTTAGGATGGTGCTTAGCACATTCCCACTACTATTTAGGTGTTTATTAGAGCACAGTAACAACTTGTCCCACTAAGAATATTTTAAAACTGTAAGATTCACGTGATGCATTATTCCATAAAGACTGTTAATGAAGATGCTTTAACATTCCTAAATTACCTTTCCTTTGCCTGGTCAGAAAGTTCTTTCCAACCTAAATTCCTTACACTGTGCTGCTACTGAGTCTCATGTGAAAATGCTTGTCCCCTGAGACACCCCCTAGTTCTGTCCTCATGGACCTGAAATGCAGTGTATTCCCTCTCTGGCCTTAATTCCTATGTTCTTACTTTGCAGTTGACTCCTCGGCTCCACTAATCTGAACCCACCCCAGTTTTTTCCATGCTGTTAAGCAGAGATGTGCTTGAGGCTGGTTACCATACTGTGGGCAGATGACCTCATAGTTTCTGATGCCATCTTTCAATTTATATAACTCAGCCATGAGCGTGCTTTTTAAAAATAATGGCCCTAAATTGCTGACATTTTGTCATCTGCCCAGACTCCTCAATCTTTCTGTGTTCCCTGGATTGAATGGGATCAGCTGGAGCAAGATGCCTCTGTGCGGTCCTGCATTGGCCGCGCTTGGCGAGTGACCTGCAGTAGGGCTGTATGTTCCCTGGGATAACATGGGTAATGATTATAGCGACAATGCTGCTATTGTGTCCAGAGGTTTGGGGCTGTAATTTCATAATGAAATTGAAAAACACGAGATTAAAAACCTGAGTCTAGCACAGTAATTATATTTAAGTATCACAAATCATCTCCCTGTGTTTAGTTAGGTGTTTGAGATTTGGCCTCTCTTTGTGGAGTGCGGTCACGTTGTTTCATACGTCTGCAAAATGGAAGGCTTCTAATTTATGGCCAAAATGTGGAAATTGGTTTCTGTTAATGGGAAGGTGACGAGAATGGCATTAAATTTGAAGGAGCTTGTTTGCTTCATTGACCAGAGTCAAGAAGGGAGGTTGTAGAACAGCTGCCAAGGTAAAGGTATGTTTGGGTCTTTTCATGGTTTAATTCCCAGATTCTCAGATGTGACTACAGGCATTCTCTTTAGAACTGACATAGACTGGCCTGGGAAGTTCTGTGGGCTTCCAGAATGCAGTGCAGTTGCAGGGGTATAAACGCCTCTCCTGAGACTGAGTGTCTGGTAAGGATGAAAGACAGCCTCCAGCTTGTTCCTCACAGGTAGGTAGGTGTGGCTCCGGCTGTACCTGGCCTGCTCACTGCTGGGGAACTTACCTACATCCGCAGGCGCACTAGTCTGACTGAGCCCTGGTGGGATGGGAGGTGGGAAAGGTGTAAGTGGTGGTGGCTGGCAGGCGTTCCTGGGTGGTGAAGAATGGGGAGTTAGTTAGGCTCAGGGCTGTTCCTTAATATGAAGTTAGAGGGGAAGGAGATTTAAGACTAATATCTCCTTCTCCTTGATTTCTAGGAAACGGCAGATATAAAATGATCATAGAAGGAAGTTGTGAAAGGGATAATTATTATTGTCAGTCATCTGCTGATTATCTTCTATGAGCCATGCACTTTTTGTTACCATCTTTAAACTTTACAGCAGACACTGCTATAAGGGCATCCTGTCCCTATTATACCTCCCACTGCCACATAATTTCTGTTGATGCAGGCACTGCAGATTATCTCTGCTTCCCCAAACCTTTCCTTTCAGATTCTCTTCGATTCGACAAGGCCATGTACCTGGAGGATCTAAACTGCTTTGGGCCGGTGTTTGTTGATGACAAGTGTACAAGTGTGGTCTGCCCGTCACCAGCATTGAAATTACTTGGGGAGCTTGCTGTACCTCCCAGGCTTCATCAACATGCCCTACCCAGAGACATTCTGGGTCAATTGGTTTGTGGGGAGAGGGTTTGAGGTCTAGGAATGTGGATTTTGAACAGCCACCCTGGGGATTCTTATTTACAATAAATCTTGAGAATCATTGCCTTAGGGCTCTCTCCCCCAGGAGCAGGGCTGTTGCAAAGGATGTGCTAAGTTGAAATTTGCTCTGTGGTGTGTGGGCCTGTTGCTTAGTCTCCAGCTTAAGCTCCTTGTGTTCGGTGGAAGGGCCTGGTTTGATTGGTTCCATTTGCTCTGGAAGGGCTGAGCTTCTCTGCAACTTTACCCACCTCCAAAGACTTCAAATAGAGAGGAGGAAGGCCTGCCAGGGAAGAGGGCCTATCTCCAGCAGTAAACTTGTCACTATCTAGGACCTACGGTCGTTTCTGTTTCCGCTGGAAACTCACTGAATGTTCTAGCAGTATTTGTATTTTTGATGGAGTATTTAAAAACTCGCTCAGTAGTGTCCGACTCTTTGTGACCCGTGGACTTGTAACCTGCCAGGCTGCTCTTGTCCATAGGATTTTCCAGGCAAGAATACTGGAGTGGGTTGCTATTTCTTCTCCAGAGGATCTTCCCAACCCAGGGGTCAAACCTGAGTCTCCTGTGTCTCTTGCATTGCAGGCAGAGTCTTCACTCACTGAACCATCGGGTGAGCCCTATATAAAAACAGCATTTCAATTAAATTGAGCAAACGTTTATTGAGTAGTTGCTGATGCTGAAGTGTTGTTCCAAGGGGGAATGGCATACATAAATTAAACAGTTGCCAGCCTTCATCCAAGGGACTGTGCTCTAATGCTCTCATCAGTCCTGACACAGAACTGTGGCAAAATAACCTGTGACCTACCATAAGATGGGGCTTCTGAAGAGAAGAGTCACCACAAAGCACTCTGGGAACGTTAGGGTGGAGACAGTTCATTCCAGCTAGGCAGAGGCTTCTTTGAGGGAAATAGCCCAGTAGTGCATGGACAGAGGAGCCTGGTGGGCTGCAGTCCATGGGGTCACTAAGAGTCGGACATGACGGAGCGACTTCACTTTCACTTTTCACTTTCATGCATTGGAGGAGGAAATGGCAACCCACTCCAGTGTTCTTGCCTGGAGAATCCCAGGGATGGCGGGGCCTGGTGGGCTGCCGTCTATGGGGTTGCACAGAGTCAGACACGACTGAAGCGACTTAGCAGCAGCAGCAGCAGCAGCAGCAGCAGTGTTTCTCAACCTTGTCTACATTTTAGAATCACCTGGGGGAATTTTTTTTTTTTTTAATCTTAATATTGAAGCCATACCCCAAGCAGTCAAATCAGAATTTCTGGAGTTTGATCACGGGCATCAGTTTTTTTTTTTTTTTAAGGCTCCCTATGTGATTTGCCTGGGCAGCCACAAGACTGAGAGCCACTGATACAGAAAGACAGATACGCTGTGATTGGGATGAAGGATAGGCAGAGATGGAAAGGTATTCTGAGGATGAAGAAAGACCTAGCCAGAGGCAGCAGAGTGAAAGCTCCAGTTGGAGAATGCTGCTCAGTGGGGTGTGACTGGAGTGCAGGACTCCTGGAGTGAGTGAGGAGGGAAAATTATTATGCTAATTAGGTGGGATTGGATTAAAGTGTTGTGCCAAGGAATTGGGAGATGGTGTGTTTTTGCGCTGTTTGGACCCCACTCTCACCTCACATTAACATGGAGATGAGCCTCGAAAGCTTGTTGCTGCCCAAGGTACTGGCCGGTCAGAGCGGGGGATAGGACACATGCTCGTTAGTTCCTACTGCAAGGCTCTTTGCCTTAGACCATCCTTCTCAAGCTTGTGCCACCTTTAGCGTTTTCTCTTGGCATCTGTTCTTTGCCAGTTTTCTTTTATAAAAGCAAACTGAAGGTAACTTGGGATCAGTGTGGTAGGAAGGTATTGAGGTTAGGCAGGAACACAGCAGTAGTTTTCCTCTTTTTTACTGGGCCCCTGTGAGGATGATGTGGGAGAATTGCAGGGCATACTAGGGGCAGATGTTTGCGAGGAAAAGTATGTATGTTTCCATGTTCTTGCAGCTGCATCCATTTTGTGCCTGATTCCATGGAGGCCTGGTACTTATCTGCTTATTGCTGTTTCCGGGAAGTTAATTTGCAGGTGCTATAAATATGCATGGTTCATATACTTCATTTATTCTTTCTCCCTTGAAGCCTCTCCTCTTTATTAGGCACTTTGCATTTGTCTGTTCGGTGCTTGTACTTTTTATGTCACTATTTCGATAGTAATGTTACAGGTAAAGCCACTCAATTATCTCCGGCTCTTTCTGTGCTTTGGGCAAGTCCATTTGTGAAGCCCAGGGGGAGGTCCACGGTTCCAGGTTTTGTTTCTTGTTACATGTAGAAAAACCAGGAGCGTTTAGGAGAGAACTTGTTTTCTTCCATTAATAGTGTGGAGGCTGAGCATTCACAAAACAAAAATCTAAAATAGTTCATAAAATAATGCTCTCCATATATCCACCTTTCCATTCATCTGTTGACACACTTGTTCCTCCCAACTATCACCTGTCCATTTAGAGAAGGTTGTACAATATAGTCATTCAGAATACCGAGACTCTGTAACCAATCTGCTTGATTTGAAATGGTGACTTTTCTACTTGTTTAATTCCATTTTCTTTCAGTTTTATTTATTAAATTTGCTTTTATTGATTTATTTATTTGGCTGTGCCAGGTCTTAGTTGGAACATGTGGAATCTAATTCCCTGACCAGGGATTGAACACAGGCCTCTGCATTGGGAGCACAGAGCCTTAGCCACTGGACCACCAGGGAAGTCCCTCTTTCTTCTTTAAAATGGACATAGTAATAGTAATAGTCTCACAGATTTGTGATGATTAAGGGATTAATGTATGTAAATTGCTTAGAAAGTACCTGGACCTAGGGAGGTTGTATGTTTGCTGTGCTGTTATTATTATGTTTGCTACTATTAATCATTACATATAACATATATCAGCAGATAAATTTGGTATATTGGCTTCCAGTTTTGTGACTGTAGAATTTATATATAGAAAAAAAAATTTGGAAAGGGAGTTTTGGCTAGATCATGAAGGGCCTTTATTGCAGGTTAGGCTTCCCAGGTGGCACAGTGATAAAGAATCTGCCTGCAACACAGGATACTCGGGTTTGATTCCTGGGTCGGGAAGATCCCCTGGAGATGGAAATGGCTGCCCACTCCAGTATTCTTGCCCCCAAAATTCCATAGACAGAGGAGTATGGAGGGCTATAGTCCATGGGGTCACAAAGAGTTGGACACGACTGAGCGTCCGAGCATGTGTGCAGATAGTGAGAAAGCCTTCTGGTTTTGATCTTGGTAATAGATGTCCATCAGAAAGTTATTCTTGCACCTTTGTTCACAATAAATCATTTGCAGAATCAGAACAATTAGGGGGCGATTTTAATGGTCCAAGGTACAGTGAAACAAGGAAATGAATGAAAGTAGTGACAACAGAAATTGATACTTACATTTGGACACTAAAGATTCTTTCTATGGTTAGATTCTGCTTGGCTTGAGAAGGCGAGATGGGCAGTTAATTTGGAGACACAGTTTTGGTGAATTGGTGCTCTCCCTCACCATCCTTGATGAGACGGGAGATTGCTGTGAAGGTCTCATTGCTGGTTATTGGAGGCAGAGTGGCTAGTGCTGTTCTGTTCTGTACTTTCACATGGCTCGTTATCAACAGGGCCCAGATAGCTCTTGAAGCAAGCCTGCCTATTCTCCTTTCCACCTAATTGCCGTGTGGAACTTGGGTTCATGCACAAAGTTATCTCGATTAAACAATACATTTGTAAATGGAGCTGTAAAAGTTCATATACTACTTTGAGAGGGCCCTTTCAGACGTTAACATTCAAGGCTGCTGTGGTTGGTCTGAGAACAGCTGTGGTGGATATTTTCCAGATTCCAGGGTGTGACACCTTCGGTTTTCTGTCCCTATTCATGTCTTGTCTCCTTCCACAATCAATAGACAGTGAAGTGAAAAGATGTAACCTAACTGAAGATAGACGGAGTGGACCAGAAGTTGAAAATAGGGAAGAGACTGCACTGTTCTGCAGTCTGTCCCAGAATCAAACATTTTTGTGGCGTGATCTGGGAGAAGAAAAACATTTATGGCCAGACCTCACTAAATTGAACAATTGTGGGGATGGTGCAGACAGATTTGTGGGGTAGTTGGAAAGAAATGCAGTTCTATTATTTTTAGTTATAGACTGGTAACCTGAGCAAGGCAATGAGTTATTGCCTAAGTGCTTTGTGTGTGTGTGTGTGGGGCGGGGGGGTTGGCCTTACTGTATAATTAGGAATATCAGTTATTAATATTAAATATCTTTGATTATTTTCCTCTCTTTGACGGTCTGTATGATCTCTTTTATGCTCTCATTTGCCCATAAAAGACTCTTTACATTAGCAATAAAACTTCCCTCAGCCTAACTTCAGTCCAGATTGCTCTAAAAATTTGAAGTAACTAGGGTACTTCTGAATGTGGAAGGTTTTTATTGAGAAGATGCAACAGAATCAGTACAACAGATACGAGTTCATTTACTCCCTCTTTGCACTTTGTGTTTTTTTTTTCTTTTAACTTTATTTTCATTTTTGGCTGTACTGGGTCTTTGTTGCTTTGCAAGGGCCTTCTCAAGTTGCAGTGAGCAGGGGCCTCCGTTCTTTTGTTGCGGTGTGTGGGCCTCTCGTTGAGACGGCTTCTCATGTTGTGAGGCTCTAGGTGTGCAGGCTTCAATAGCTGCAGCGCAGGGGTTCCATAGTTGCAGCTCCTGGGCTCTGGAGTGCGGACTCAGTAGCTCTGTGGCCTGTGGGATCTTCCCAGGCCAGGGGTTGAACTCCATGTTCCCTGCATTGGCAGGTGGATTCTTATTGCTGTGCCACCAGGGAAGTCTTTATTTTCTACTTTGAATGAGGGAATGGTTAAGTTTGAAGTTGTAGGATACTGCTGTCTCACCTCCACCCCCTAGAAAGTAATCTTGTAGGGGAGATGTTCTGGGACCTAGGGATGGTTTTGAGTGGTAGGTGGGGAGGAGTATTGCCCAGAGCCCAGGTGTCGCTGCCTTCTTGTGTAGAACTTAGTGGTTCTCAAACTGTCATGTGCCTGAGGATCATCTCCCCTCTGTCTCCCCAAGGGATGGGGTCAGGCTCTATGGATCTTGAGGAGTTGCTCTCTGGCAGAGACTAGGTTTACAAATCCCTATAGTCAAAGCTGTAGTTTTTCCAGTAGTCATGTACAGATGTGAGAGTTGGACTGTAAAGAAGGCTGAGCACTGAAGAATTGATGCTTCTGAATCGTGGTGTTGGAAAAAAACCCTTGAGAGTCCCTTGGACAACAAGGAGATTTACCTATAGGAAATCAACTCTGAATATTCACTGCAAGGACAGACGCTGAAGCTTCAATACTTTGACTACCTGATGGGAAGAGTAGACTCATTGGAAAAGACCCTGATGCTGGGAAAGATTGAAGGCATGAGGAAAAGGGGATGATAAAGGATGAGATGGTTGGATGGCATCACTGACTCGATGGACATGAGTTTGAGCAAACTCCAGGAAATGGTGAAGGACGGAAAAGCCCGGGCTGCCGCAGTCCATGGGGTTGCAAAGAGTTGGACATGACTGAGGGACTGAGCAATCCAAACCTGGCCTGCTCTGCTCCCCTAGTGCCCACTCAGCATTCCTGGGCTGGTAAGAAGGCAGAGGTTTCTTCAGCAGAGACGTGAAGCTCTTGCACCCACCCACCCCCTTTTTTTTGTCCTTTTAAATTCACACTAAAGAGAATTTTAGATACGCAACAAAGCAGGAAGGAAGACTGACCTTGCCTATCTCCATAGTCTCAGGGAGATAAAGGAAGTGCCTGCATTTGGAGGCAGCTGGGGATTTGTGGTGTTCCAGAAGACCTCAGCTCTCAAATGGGCTCTTGGCAGCCTCACTGATAATCACAGTCTGATCGCTACTGGGCTTCCTTATTTAAGATGCTCTTAAATTCTCTCTTCTAACAGTATAAGGTTATGTCTTCACCAGCTCCTCAAATTTTAAAAAAAGAAACAGAAGGAGGCAAAACAAATCCCAGAACATTTTCCTCTCCTCTTTCTAAAGGTTACAAACATAAATCATATTTGAGAACAATGAATGGAACTTATTTTTTATCTTCAGAAAGCTGGGCCTCTGGGCATCTTAAAAAGTCTATTTATTTTAGAAAGGAAGGAAACTGGTAAGGCGGAAGGGCTATGCTCCTGGGATCAGGAGACTTGGCTTTGCCACCAGCTGCCCGGGGCTCCTCAGTCAGAACCAGACTCCACTTTGAGCCACTTTCTCTCTCTCTAAAATGTGGGAGCCCTGAAGCTATTGCAGTGATAATGTCTTACGACTCTAATGATGGGCTCAATGCCTGCATCGTAGACTTTTTGAGATTTTGTTGCCCTATTTCCAATTTGTGAGGTATGGCACGTACCATCCATCTTTGCCGCACTCATGGTGTCTTTTCACTAACGTTTCATAGAGTTGTGGTGTGCTAGTGCTGGGGGGACCCTACGAGAACAGGTGGTTCACCCTGTGTTCGTTTTACACATGAGACCGCATGGAGACCCCTACTCACTTTACATAAGTTTGAGGCATCATTTGGGGCCTTTTCCCCTTAGGGTTTGCCTTTCTCTTCAGTGTTTTTTAAAACATTGTGTTGCCCCCTCACCAGAGTGTTGTCTTTCAATTCCATATTCCTTTTGTTTCCCCTGTGACACTGGAGTATTCAGTTGGTTTTGGGCAAAAGTGTTCCTGTGGCCTCCAGTGTTTTAAAAACTATGCATTCCTTGTGAGAAGAATTTGATCATATGATGCTAATATATTTACACACTTCACAGACACATTTAAGCAAAGAGTCGGACATGACTGAGTGACTAACACATCATCTATAACCTTATGTTTGAAAGGACATTTCAGTATCTGATTATTGAGCGCGTACACTCAAGAAACATTCAAATAACATCAGAGTCAGATAAACATGTAACAGGAAATTTGTTTCTAACTATTCGCTCCAGGTCAGCCTGCTCCCAGCTGCCTTTGGATGTCAGGGTTATCTGTTCCTGTGTCAGCTTTGGGAATGCTCCTCCACAAAGTTCTGTGTAGCAAGACTGCAGGCCATTGAGAAAATGTGATGATTAAGATTCAGCAACTAGACTGGATGAATAGAAATCTGGGTAGCAATTGAGCTGGTGGGAGTGGGTAAGCCATAGTTATATCCGGGGTCACCAGATACATTCCTGGTGTAGAATTCCAAAGTGGCCCTTCCTCTTGGAGTCTCCTCCCACCCTGGGATTTGGCCAGTTCTCCTTGGCCAGATTTGGTCAGCCACACTGCTGGGGTGAGGTTGTGAAGCTACCTCTGCCCACATATTCTGGTTTGGTATTTTAAAAAATGCTCACTTCTCCACCAGCCTCGGTTCAGTCTTTTTAGTCTCTCCAGCAGTAAGTGTGCCAGAGGTCAGGAGTTCTGGCAGTGTGATTCAGCTCTGCTCCCCTGATAGCAGCTAGCACAGGCCTCAGGGCATAGAGCCTCCTAAGGTGAACTGACTCAGGTATCAGTGATTCAGAAGGCCCCACATGGTGGAGTCTCTGCCCACTTCCTCAGCCGTAAACAGACTCGTAGCTCTCCTGGCACTTCTCTGCTGTCTTCCTGGAAAGGGCTCTGGTTTTGTTTCGGAGCCTTCTCATTTCTTTTTAAGTATTTATTTATTGATTTGGCTCTGTCGAGCCTTAGTTGCAGCATGTGGGGCCTTGAATGCATCACATGGGGTATTTCCTTGCAGCGCACGGACTCTCCAGGTGTGGCACACGGGCTCTGAAGCACGCAGGCTCAGCAGCTGTGGCATGTGGGCTTAGTTGCTTCCTGTCCCCTGCATTGCAAGGCAGATTCTTAAGCACTGGACCTCCAGGGAAGTTTTTTCCCATTTGTTTCTTTTCCCTCTGTCTGAAGGATCAGTACTTCCACCCGCCTCATCTTTTTGCTTGGCTGACTCCTACTTATCTTTTAGATGAATAGTTATAATTGACACTTTTTTTGGTCTTCCTAAACTAGGATAGGTATCTCTGCTGTGTGCTTCTGTGGTCCCCTCACTTCCTTTAAATCAACTTTTATCATAGTTTTCAATTCTTATTTACTAACTGTTATTCCCCGGACTAGAGTCTGCTCTGCCAGGACAAGGATTCTAGTCTTCTTGCTCATCCTTGTTTCCTCATTGCTAAGCATAAGGCGTGGGACATGGTAGGTTATCAATCACCTTTCTTGACTGAATAAAGTAAGTACATAATAAAACAGTATACGTTAGTTAATGGGGTTCTTGGTGACGATATACGTGTCAGCTTCAGTGGCAGTAATTAACACTGCTAGGTTTTAAGTGCTTGGTTCTATGAGAAAGAATGATTGAAAGAAAGCAGAAGGGAAATGGAACTTACAACCAACAGCATTTATGTGTCTTTTGATGCCTGGTACTAGGCAAAACTTCCTGCAAATAAAGAAAAATACCTTGATGGACTTAATTTACATAGTATAAAATACAAAAAAATTAAAGACATTACTTTGCAATATGGTGTTTACTATGTACAATCTATTAAAAAAAAATCTCAGGTGTCAATACCAACATGCACTTACTCATTCGCTTAGCAGGCTTATTCTTTTTTAAAAAAAGCTTTTAATTTTGTATCCCCATGTGGCTCAGTGGTAAAGGATCCACCTGCCAAGCAGGAGACACGGGTTTGATCACTGGCTCGGTAATATCCCTTGGAAAAGAAAATGGCAACCTACTCCAGTATTCTTGCCTGGGAAATTGGTTGGACAGAGGAGCCTAGTGGGCTACAGTCCATGGGGTCACAAAAGAGTTGGATATGACTTAGCAACTAAACAACAAATAGCTGATTAACAATATCGTGATAGTTTTAGGTGGACAGCAAAGGTACTTAGTCATACATATACATGTATCCATTCTCCTCTAAGCTCCCTTCTCATCCAGGCTGTAGGTTTAGTCTTTGTGAATGTGCAGATACTGTTCTATATGCTTAGGAGCCAACAGTGAACAAAACATACGATATCTGACCCAAAGGAACATATGTTCTAGTGGTGGAGACAGTCAATAAAGAAAATAAATTATTAGAAGCTGGTAAGTTCCATGAGAAAAAGGAAAGGGGGAAAGGACATAAGAAGTATTATAGTGTGTGGTGGTGGTGGAGGATGCAATTTTAGATTCACTGGCCAAGAAAAGAGTCACTAAGACGGCCCTTGGGTAATGATCTGAAACGGGGCGAGGTAGTGATGTAGGCGGGCTTCCCTGGTGGCTCAGACAGTAAAGAATCCATCTGCACAGCAGGAGACCCAGGTTTGATCCCTGGGTCAGAAAGATCCCCTGGAGAAGGGAAGGGCTACCCACTCCAGTATTCTTGCCTGGGAAATCCCATGGACAGAGCAGTCTGGCGGGCTACAGTCCATGGGGTCGCAAAGAGTTGGGCACGACTGAGTGACTAACACTTTCACTTCTGTGAGCTGGGCAGGTATCTGAGAGACAGAATGGTGTGGAGACCACAGGGTAAGATAGAATGTTTTCACCATTATTCATGTTTATGAACCAGAACCAGCATGTTGGGGTCAAAGTGGACTGTTTATCAGAATCTGTAAGTGTTTCCTCTCTGGACAGCTGCCCTAGCTAAATCCTTAGCCTGAAAATGTACTTGGAGCATAAGTGGATTTATTTGTTCTTAAAAAGTTTGTTAGAAAGGCCCTACAGGAGCCTTTCTTTTCCCTCTTGTGGGTCAGAATTCTGCTTTGTTATCTGTGCTTACCCTTTGAGCTCTAGTCTGTGGCAGAACCACCTCTCTGAGATCTTGTATTCCTTGAGGGCAGGGCACATTTCTTGTTTAACTAGTTTACACAGGTCTTATCACACTGTCCCCTGCGTGGGGACCTGATAACTTATTTTGGCTGATAATGGAAGGGCTTTTCTGTCTACTTCTGTCCCCTTGATGGCTTCCTTATCTGTTCTCCTGTAGCACTGACTGTGAACTCATTTCATTACTTAATGAAATTTTATCTTTTATTATTGCTTATTTTTGCAGCTGTCTTATCGGTCCAACTAGAGGGAAACTTGCATTTTCTTTCTGAACTTTGGAGTGCTGGTTCGTAGTGGGTACGCTATGTATGCATCACTAGTTGCTGTTGGTCATAGTGCTTGTCCCTTTTGGGTGAGTGAACCAGCATCTTATTTTTCCAGTGTTTTATCTTTCTGGTTTACGGTCTATGTCTTGAGCTCAGTAATACTTAGGACTTGGCCTGGGTACACTACTGGAGAGCCCAGGGGAACAGTATAGTTATTAAGGGACAAATCCTTTGTGAATTTTTATCCGTAAATCTTCCAGTATAAGGGTTTTTGTACAGAACAGTAGTTTTCTGCAGATTGACAGTTCTTCAAGAATCCTCTGCTGACTGTTCATGACATACATGTAGTAAGTTAATTGTTCTTTTAATTTTATTGGCAATTTCTTTCTTGCTTGGTGGTCATTTCCTCAAAAATAGTTGCTCACTCCAAGACAATTACTATTAAAAAAAAAATTAGTGAAAGTGTTAGTCTCTCAATCGTGTCTGACTCTTTGTAATCCCCTGGACTGTAGCCCACCAGGCTTCTCTGTCCATGGAATTCCCTAGACAATACTGGAATAGGTAACGATTTCCTTCTCTAGTGGATCTTCCTGACCCAAGGATCGAACCTGAGTTTCCTACATTGCATACAGATTCTTCCATCTGACACAACAAATTAATTGTTCCTTAAAATTTCATTCACATTTTCTTTCTTGATGGTTATTGCCTCAAAAATTGTTGCTTACTCTAAGACAATTATTATAATTTCTAGTAAAAGAGAATGACAAAGCCAGGTTCAGCTGCGGGTGCTGGTCTGGGCAGTTTCTAGCTCCTCCTGCGTGGGCAATAATCAGATCTGTGTCTCAGCAGAATTATAAATGGCTGCATTTCACGGCTCTCCTTAGCTGCTTTGCTTGGAATACAGAGCTTGAAACTGCTGATGTACTGTGCACTGTTTTCTATTGGCAGTCCACTCTGAATGGCACCAACTGGAGATAACTCTTGAATAAATACTGCCACTTGTTACATGTGGTTCCTGGTCCCCTAGTAGAATGTGCATGTGACTTTGAGGGTGTCATCCAGGAGCCTCTGATGTCCGCCAGTATGTCTTCGCTCACTGGATATGCTTCCTTATAATGACTTTTTTGACTGCTTTTCTGAAAATCTTCTGTGTCCCAATCCATCTCTGTTTTTTCTGCTCATACACAAAAATCTATCTAGCGACTGATAGTTATGGAAAATAACAATGTGAAGGCTTGCAGTCAAAAAATAAATCCGTGTCTGCTCATGCACAGTCAGTGTCAGCTGTAAGATAGTTAAACTCAACATCTCACAGGTGTTCCTAGGGTCAAACACAGTGGCACACACTCTTCTCTTTGAGGTTGTTGCCTTTTTTTCAGAGCTGTTTAAATTTTGTTTTCCAGTGACATATTAAACAGGGAGATTGGGAAAGGCATGGGAGTTTTGCTGATGAATGTAGGAGACAAGCATAATGCGTGCACGGGGCACACACACACACACCCTATAGTTTACTCCTAGGTGGATTTTCGTAAGCCGTAGCGTGCTGTAGATGTCCTCTGTGGGGATTCAGAGCTTTCAGTCCTCATCCTGTGAAACTTCCCATACCTTTGATGTTGACTTAGAACTCATTTTTGACTTCTGCAGCCTGTCTGAAAATTGCCTAACTTGGTTCCTAGTGTGGCTCTGAAATGCAGAGTTTAGGGTGGATTTGAAGTGTCACTTTGGTCCTTACTTTTCTAAGGTCAGTGAAGTGTTGCCATGATAATGAAAGTATAATGCCCTTAATGAGTATTTAAATCATCATTCTCCTGAACTATTTATTAGGTTTATTCCTTGTTGAGAGCCAAAATGTAGGATCATGGGATCACAGTTACATGGATGGTGACAGACCTGGGTTGTTGTTAAGAACTGTGGAGATTTTGTCATCACGTTTCTCATGTCTTGAGTTGTAGCATCTCTGGGTTCCATCAGCTTCACCTGGGAGCTTGTCTGAAACACAGATTTGCAAGGTCCCGTCTTGATTTCCTGGGAGTGAGAGTGGGGGTGGGAGGAAGCCAGCAATCTGTGTCTGAATAAGCCCTTCCAAGTTTCTGATGCACATTCAAGTTTAAGAGTCAACACACAGGTGGGAGTTGCTTTTCTTGTAGTCTCTTGAGCTTGCGGCAGATGATATTTTAATTTTCATATGAGGGAGGACAGTTATGTCTTCTTTTAAATTCTTTCTTGATGCAACTGATTGTCAGATGCAGAATTCTGATGTGAGGAGGGGTTGTGAATACAACTCATATGGCAGTGTTTACAGCCTCAGCCCAGTGCCCTGTGGATTTAAGTAGCACCCTTGGTTACAGGTAGATAAATCTACAAGGATGTTGTGAGGTTACATGGCAAGACTTTCAAAACACACCAACTTTATGTTTGTGGCAAGTGCTTTGCACAGTATTGTCATTTTTGAAATCATCCTTCATCTCTGTCCCCTGCCCAGAAATTTCCTTGTGAGAATTATGTTTACTTTAGACAGAGAGAGCTGTGTTTACTTTAGACTACCATGATGGGGAATGGTCAGAAGGAAGGGACAAATACTACAAAAAAAGCACACTTTCTTTCCAGTAAGGACTTAAAGTTGCTTCCTATCTTGAGAGAGGCAAATGATTGTGGTAGGATGGAAGAGGAATAGAGTGCAATCGTAAGAAAATACCCAACCACATGCAGACAAGAAAATACATGGGGGAAAAGAATATGAAAAAGAAACAGTACAAATTCTTCTGGGTGATTTTTGCAAATCTTTGTAAAGATGGAACCAAGCAACCTAGTGAATCAGGTAGGGAATCATCCTAAAAATTGCAGTAGCAATGAATTCTTTTCTTTTGAGACAAGTATAGGAATCAGAGCCAACTTGTATTTCCCTTAGGAAATGTAGATGTGGTATCCCCAGTGAGCACTAAGTTAATATTGGATGATCGTATTTCAGCAACTGGGACAAAGATAGTTTTCTTTCTCCTGATTCTAACCAGTGTTTTTCATTAGCTTTACAACCACAGAAGAAAGATAAGAGTATGAAGATAAAATTTAAAATTGTGCTTTTTCTTAGAGTATTCATCTAAAGACTTGGTAGAAGGTGATGTTGGAATGGAATATGGCAGTAGCTTGTATTTGTTGCCTCCATCTATGCAGTATTATTCTAAGGCTTTAAAAGTATTGGACCATTACTCCTGACATGGTGTTGTGAGCCAGGTTCTGTTATCTTCATTTTAGTTGAGGAGAACGAGGCACAGAGTCAGAGGTTTGTTCACCTAGGATCCCACAGTTTCGTATGTGGGATTTAAGCCCAGGCAGATTCATTCAGAGCCCTTCCCTTTTACTCATCCATGGGCTTCTCTTTATGATTCTAAGTAAAGAATTGTCATGGATTAGCTTTTTACTATAGTAAAAGTGCTTGTTTATTAGAGCCCTCATTATATTTGGTCCCAGGAAGTCTTTGCCCTTAGACTTCATGTGGGTGTGTGTTTTGCATTTAACATGCAATCAGGAAATATTTGTTATGTATTATTATCATACCACTGAGTGTAGATTTTAGGCGGAGACTTAAAATATTTATAGCAAGTGGTGGCCTACTTGCTCTTATGATATTCAGTTCACTGGACCTCATGTGGCCTCCCTAAAGCTTAAATGGTATCGTGGTTGCACAGGAGTATCGTGGAAATGAGATGATGTAAGTGTAATGAGCTCAAATAAGATGAGCAGAGTCTTAATTTTTTTTTTAAGTTGTTTTCCTTCTTTTAACAAAGATCATACCACGTTGGAAATATCTGGATTATGTCCCTATGGGTATTTAATTATTTTTTTAATCATAAATCACCAAGATCAAGATTTAAAATGCTAATTTCTAAGTATGTTAGTTATGCATGGCTGGTATCAGATTACCTCAAAACTTACCTATTTAAAATGACAAACAGTTACTATCTCACAGTTTCTGTGGGTCACAAATTCCTGAGTGGTCCTTGCTCAGGTACTTTCATGAGATTGTGGTAGATGTTGGCTGGGACTGGCATCTCCTAAATGACTGGAGGACTCACTTTCAGAGAGTGCACTCACATGGCTTTTGGCAGGATCCCTCAGTTTCTCACCACATGGACTTCTTCAAAGTGACCTCTTGACATGACAGCTGATTTTCCCAGGGTGAATGATTGAAGACAGAGACAAATGACCTAATCTTGCAAGTCGTAACTGTCACTTCTGCCACATTGTATTAGTCAGAAGGGAGTCACCAAGTACAGCCTGCACTCCAGGGAATTAGGCTTTGCCTTGTGAAGGAAGGAGTATTAAAGAATTTGTGGACATATTTTAGCCATCACACTGGGTGTGACTCTGCCTACTAAATCAGACTCCCTGTGTATGATAATTTGCATTTTTAACAGACTCCCTCAAATGGTTTCTGTGCACACTTAAAGGACTACCAGGTAAGTATTACAGTAATATTTGTTGGGTGATTCAGTCTCGAAGTAAATGGATACACTTAGTTTCACTATTCAGGCTTATTTAAGAAGCCAGACTGTGTTTCACGTTAGTGTTCTAAATTTAGTATTCTAAATAATTAAAGTGTATGCTTAGGCACTAAGTCTGGTACTTAACTAGATAATATAGTTAACAACGTTTTCCCTTGGATTTTACTTTATCTGAATAGGTCTTTAGCTTTCATTCTGTCACTCAATGAGACAGATGAGCCCTCCTCTCATTTAGCCTGTGGTGTCTGAGCAGTTGCCTTCTGTGTATACACACAACCAGAGTAGGGACCATGCTGCTGCTGCTAAGTCGCTTCAGTCGTGTCCGCCTCTGTGCGACCCCAGAAACGGCAGCCCACCAGGCCCCCCCGTCCCTGGGATTCTCCAGGCAAGAACACTGGAGTGGGTTGCCATTTCCTTCTCCAGTGCATGAAAGTGAAAAGTGAAAGTGAAGTCGCTCAGTCGTGTCTGACTCTTAGCGACCCCATGGACTGCAGCCCACCAAGCTCCTCCGTCCATGGGATTTTCCAGGCAATAGTACTGGAGTGGGGTGCCATTGCCTTCTCTGGAGTAGGGACCATAGCTCACAGTTATAAAGAAATAGTATATGGCTGGGAAGGGCAAGGCAAAAGGGTGTCTTGGGGTTTCTGTTTCAGGATCCAGGCAGCTGAGCAAAATGTCTGATGATCCTTAATGGTTCCCTGACTTCTGCAGCTACATACTTCCTGTTAAGGAGAGAGAAGGGTACAAATCCAGGAAGTTGAGAGAACAGTCAGATGAGTTCCAGAGCCCCTCTAACTGCACTTCACTCCGTCTCA
Organism: Bos indicus; assembly: GCF_029378745.1. Lineage (NCBI taxonomy): Eukaryota > Metazoa > Chordata > Mammalia > Artiodactyla > Bovidae > Bos > Bos indicus. Next base: position 31,844,659 of record NC_091784.1, on the reverse strand, counting down.
GATGTTAAAGGCTTTTAGTGGGCAACCAGGCCCCTTTCTCCATCATTTTCATACCTTCCCACCAGCATTACGTCTTCGTCCTCTGAATCCTTACCTATGAGGATCACAGCTGGTTATTTCAGAGTGGAGGATGCACGTCATAGAAATATGTGTGTGTGTGTGCGCGCAGGTGCACGCTCAGTCACTCATTTGTGTCAGACTCTTTGAGACTTCCACAGACTCCTCTGTCCGTGGGATTTTCCAGGCAAGAATACTGGAGTAGGTTGCCATTCCCTTCTCCAGGGGATCTTCCTGATCCAGGGATCTAACCCACGTCTCTTGCATCTCCTGCATTGGCAGGTGGATTGTTTACCACTTGTGCCACATAACTCCTCTTCAAATCTATAGACCCATCACCCATCTCCTTCCCTCCTGCCCCTAATGAAAGAAGGCAGATAAATACAGATGCTCAGAACCCTAGTCTCACGTTTTATCTGAAATTCCTCAATTGGTAGGAACTCACAGTTAGGGGATTAAGAACCCCAGAGAGGAAATAAACACAATGCGGCCCGTAAAGAGAGGCCTGTTCAGCATGAGCCCATTTGCACCCAGAGTCTGTGATCACACACTGGAACGGCCATATGATAGAGCTGACATGCCCCAATAGGTACAACAGATTGTTCTGCTTGTAACCAATCAATACCGCAATTAACAAATATTTATTGAACACCTAGGAAGCACCCTGGTTCACACAGCCCTCATCAGCTATTTGTTAGAGCAATGCAGAACCTCCTAACCCCTATGCCTGGCTTAAGGCTTACCCCTGCCCCAGTTAAATCAATTCTGTACATTGAAACCAGAGTGGATTTTCCTAAAATATACAAACTTGACCAGGTCATTGACCTATTTAAAGTGCTGTGGCACATGATCAGAATCCAGATAAAGCCCACTTTTCCTAGCACGACTTAAGAGGAGAGTCGCAGTCTGGATCCTGCCTGACTCTGCTTCCCCACTGCTGCTTCTCCAGTCCCCAGATACTCCCCATTCCACATGACCCCACTGTGCCCATCTCTGTGGTGCCGTGTAAGAGTGGATAAGGCAGTGGCCTTAGAGCTCAACTCGGTAGGCTTTGATTCTAGCCACAGCTCTTGTGACTTTCAACTTGTGTCATCTTGGACAAATTACAGTAGATGTTTCTGAGCCTTCAGATTCATTCTTCTTCTGCAGAAATACACTACTAGCCTCACAAGATTCTTGTGAAGATTAACTGTGATAATATTTAAAATGCTCAGTGCAGTGCCTGCCCCGTAATTAAGACTGAATAAATATTGCAGCTGCCGTTACCCACGGTGTACGGAAGGCCCCTGGCACATAGTAGCTGTTTAATAAAGGAGAGGCTTTTCCCTCCCCAGCTGTAGTCTTGTCTTTGATCATGAGATGCCCTAACTGGCATTCAGAGTCTGACAGAGATGGGAGTGGCAATGGTGAAGGTAGAGGTGCAGGTTTTTAAGAGACAGAGAGGAAAATGGTGGAGGATTTGAGGAATAGATATGAAAAGGATTATGTATTTCCAGGTGATTTTTCCTCCAGTAGAATATAACTAATAACATTCTTTGCAGGGCCGGGAAAGATGATAGTGGGCTGGGATTCAGAAGAAACTGACAACCTGGCCTTTGGTCAGTCACTATATTTTTGGCCTTTGTTAGATCATTTGTAAAATGGATTTGCCATTATAATTAACTCAGCTATTACGTTTAAAAGCTCTTTGAGGAGTACAGGTCATACTCTAAAATAAGCTGACAGTGTTATGCCACCAGTGCTACACAGCGTGTTTAGAAAATGTTCTTGAAAGCAACATTTACATATAATCAATACTGAAGCATGTATTTCCTCAACTTTCTAGAGATGGAAGTTGCCAGGTGATTAGAGTCATGCATCCTGGGAGTGTTTCTCATGCTTCTCCTCATACCTTGCATGTCTCTCTTTTCCAAAGATCTCAACTTTTGCAGTGGGAAGGATTGATTGAAACCTAGACCAGATAAGACTTGACCCAACACTCAGTTTTCCCACCTGTGATCTGGGGGTGATAATGGCCATGCTGTCTCATCATTGTGAAGTTTAAGAGGCATGCATGGATGGCTAGAGTGTGTCTGGGTATTTGAGACATGACAGTCTTTTCTCTTCTTACTTGGATGCCTGAAATGGTTCCTCATTGTCCCTGAATATCCCACTCCAAAATCTTCAGTTAAGAAGTGGACTCCAGAGACAGGCTGCATACGTTCCCTCTTCAGATCTTATTTGTACCTTATCACCTCTAAGTTGCCTCTACTTCCCAGCCCCCAAAGTAATTATCCTCCAGACTGAAAACTCTTCAGATAAGTTTTCAGTTTCTCACAGGCTTTCCCCTCTCCTGTGCCTTTGGCCTTGTGCTCCCACTAGGATACATCTCTCAGGCTTGTGGAACTGGAAGGTCCTGTTCACATTATGCCTTTTCCCAGAACCACCCCTCCCCACCAGGTGGGATCAGGCCTTCAATTTCCCTGTTCTTCCAATGCATGTTTTTTTACTTCTAGTATAGCTCTTATCACAGTCTGCCTTGTAGCATAGTCATTTTTGTGTGTTTCCTGGTCTGGATTCAGAGCCCCTGGAGGGCAAGGACTGTTGTTTTATTTTGTGTTGCTTTTTCCCACCCCCCTCAGTGCCTGATGTAATAGGGGTTTAGTAAATACTGCTTGAATCAATGCACAATTGGAATCGTCTCTCCTAGTCTTGTTTGCAATGCTGTAATACAGACCAGGTGAATGTAGAATTTTGGCTTAGTGGATTTAGTTCAGCATAGGAAGTGAGTTTTCCAAGAAGCAATACTAGCTTTGAAAACAGAAATTGCCTTTAATCTTGTGGAAAACACATGCCAGCCCTCCTCATAGTAGTCTCAATTACCGGAGAGCATTGCGTTACTGTAAAAACACAAATAAATAAACCCATGACAATACTGTGTTTGGGAGATAAAACCACATAAAAGCCATCTTTCCCCAACTCTTTGGCATGATAATTAGGGGTTTCTGGGAGGAAAAATAAAAAGACACAGGCAAAGAACAAGTGATATTATGTTTAAAAACACTTCTCGCAATTGTCAAGGTGGGAGTAGGGGGTTACATTTTCCATTCAGCAAAAATATTCTGGTTCCTCCCAGCTTATGCCAGACCTAATGCTGTGTTGATTGCATTGCATGATAAATTTGGGCACAAGGATTTCCAAGATGCCAGGCAGTACCTGGAGGGCAGAAAGTGTCATCCAAAAAGGAATGCTAGGGAATTTATTTCTGTCATACTTCACCTGAACATGACATATTCTTCCAAGTGCTGGTTCTCGGTTGACTCAAGCACGCCCTCAGCAAATCCTTTGTTGTGGGCTGCAGATTTGCACTGGATTTTGTTTACTGATGACTACTTGACTGTCTGCCTGGCTCATTTTTAACCCTTGGGCTCTGGATCCAGGTTCTTTTGAGAATTGAGAAGGAATGATTTTGTCAGGCACCGAGGGCTAAAACCACACTGAGCAGAACTTCTCATCAGCCACTTCTCATCACCACCATTGCCATCATCCTTCACCCATTGCAGTAGCCTCCCAGCTCTTAACCTCTGTCTCCCTGCAGAGTGTTCTTCACTCAGCAGCGAGAGTGGCTCTTTTAAAACGTACTTTGGATCACATCACTCCTCAGTTCAGAATCCTCCAGCTAGTCTTCCACTTCACTGAGAAATGCAGTTCAAAGATTGTACTTACTGTGGCCTCCAGAATACTGCATGCTCTGGAACCCGCTGTCTCCCACCTCATCTCCACTGTCCCCTTCATTGATCCTCTCTGACCCTTGAGCTTGTTGTTCTTGTTGTTCTTAAACCAAGCTATGCCTTCCCAACCTCAGAGTCTTTGCACTATTGTTCTTCTAGCCTGGAATATTCTGTACTCAGATGTATGTGTGGCTCACCCTTACTTCATTCAGCTCTGCTTATGTGTCACCTTGCCAGGGAGGTCCTGTTCACCTGTGTCCCCAGTGCTGAAACAATGCCTGGCATATAGCAAGGATATAGGAAGTCTTTGAAGTGTGAGTAAGCGTTGGCTAGCTATTCTAGCCAACTTGGAGAGAGAGTGTGGCCGAGAGGAACATTGACTGTGGAGTTAGATGTGAGAGCCTCACGGCTGGATTTGTCATCCTCTCCCCTCTGATAGATGTTCCTCCTTGAGAAGATTCTTTAACTTCTTTCAGCCTATGTTTCTCTATGTAAATGAGATTTTGCCTACTGCATGTGATCATTATGAAGAGTATGTCAGATAATGTTAGCAAAGTGCCTAGTGTTGTCTCCGGTGCACAGATTAGATGCTTTCTGACTATTAATTCTCATACACTCTGCTTCCTAGTTGTGGATGGTGGTTTAGCACTAAGTCATGTCCGACTCTTGTGACCCCATGGCTAATAGCCTGCCAGGCTCCTCTGTTCATGTGATTTTCCAGGCAAGATTACTGGAGTGGGTTGCCATTTCCTTTTCCAGGGGATTTCTCCAACCCTGGGATTAAAACCTGGGTTGTCTGCGTTGCAGGCAGATTCTTTTATCAACTGAGCCACCTGGGAAGCTGCCTATGTATAGGATAAGAGTAATGTTTGAAAATAGTTTGAATGTTTTCAGTAATTTTCAAGTATTCCTGCCTAATCATCAGATTTGGACATTTCTTAGACTTCAGGGTATTAGCTGGGGTGACCCTGTGGGCACATTGGGGGATTTTGGTCAACAGAAAAAGGGAGAAGTTAGCAACTGGGTGAGGGAAGGTTCACAGTCCTGCTTGTGGTTCAGTAGGGACTGCATTTATGAAAATGGCAGTTAGGTCCAGGGCACTTGAGACCTTGGACTGTGCCAGCAAGTGTGGTATTTCCATTTACATCCTCAGGGTAAGTACAATTTCACCATTATTCCATTGAGGCTCTCCTTGCCAAGAAAAACCCATTGTAAATTTCTGGTTTAAAGATTCTGCAGTTTTAGGGAGTCGTACTTTTTGTTGCTTTAACATTTTCTTGGCACCATAAATTTTAAGCCCCACTGGTCTACCTTGTAAATACTGTACAAATGTTGTGAAAAGCTGAACCACGTCATTTGTTTTTCCTCTGTTCCTTGTAGGAAATGGTGACGCTCCTGCCCCCACCCACTGCTTCCCCTGGGTTTCTGCTCAGGCAGTCTGGAGTGAGAAAGTGAGAGTGGGGAAGAAAGAAAGCCAGGGAAAGACGGGAGCTTCTTTCTGTGGACGGGTTGCGCCTGGCAGGAGACATGTGTCCTGGCAGGATGTCTGCATGACGTGGATCCATTGTGTGGGTCCCTCCTGCTGGACCAGTGGCCAGCTCCCAGCCAGGCCACCCGGGGGAGGGCCTCTGAAGCAGAGAGCCCTTCACAGTCTGGAGCCTCTTGCGCCCAGCCTCCTGAATAGGACTCCAAAGAATAGGAGCCGTGTTCCCTTTGTCACCTACAGCCCTGCTTTCCCATCTGCACAGTGGATGTGCACTTGGGGGCACAGTTGGCACTTGGAAGAGTCCGCAGGAACTTGTGTATGCGCAGTGTGTGCCCAGCGGCGTGGGGGGAGTGGGGCACACACTCTGGAGATGGCTGGGGGCCGGTCCTTGCAGAGAAGGGGCCGCCCTCTTTATGAGGCAGGGTTTGCCAAGAATGCGCTGCCCTTGAGAGTGTTGTGGCCAACAGGAAAAGCATTCATGGCATCTGAATGAACGGCAGCAGCGGTTCCTTTCTTCAGGAATAATAGGCATTCTTTTATGGAGCTAGCCCCTCTTTTAGAGACAGAGAGAGCAGCCCGTTATTTTTCAGTTAAAATTTATTTTTTTAAATGGTGATACCTCAGTTGCAAATTACCCTGGCTTTGCTATGAAAACATTTACAGCTAGTCTTCTGATAATGGTTTTAAGCTACCATCTCGTAGAATCTTCAGATAATATGCCAAAATGAGATAAGGCATCAAAGACTTCCATAGCCCATCTGTGTAGCTGATTGCCTTCAACTAGAAAATGGATATGTTTTCTGAAAGGGAATGGGTCTGTTTCCCTTACTGTGCATCTTGCGTGCAGTCTGACTTACCTCTTTTTATTGAAATTGGGAAGTTTTTTTTTTTCCCCCTATGGACTTGACAGTACATCCTTATCAGGAAGTTTGATGAGGGACAGAGTTGTCATGTTGAAAGGATCAAGTTGAAGCACCAATCTGAAAGTCATCTTTGGGATGATAGATCTTTTTATTGTAAGTAAACAAGATCAGGATAAGTAGATTTTAGTACTCTACTAAATGCTCTGCTGTTTGCATCTTTTACAGACTGCTTTCTGATCTTCTTTTTTTGTTTGTTTCTTTTAATGCTTAAATGAGGCTTGGGATAATGAACTGCACATTTCAGCAGTGCATATGTTCTACATATAGATGGTGAGAGACAACAGAGCCTTCCCTGACTATTTCTCACACTCTAAGAGGCCCCCATGAGGCCCCCATCAGTCAAGGACTTAGTGTTGGAGACAGTAATTTGTGTTTGGACTTGGGTGACTGTCAGTCTGAGTTTAGTCAAGAGAGGTCATGCTATCTGCCACACAGTCTTCTCGTGGGAAGACAGATCAGGCCTTTTGCCTCTGAAATCCGAGTACTACAGAGGATAGAAGTGATGTCTCGGTTTGGGACATCAGTTTCTGAGGATAGAAACTTGACTCTGGGCACAAGCTTTCTCCTTGGGAGGCAATTAACATAGAAGGAAAGATTTCTGACATCTGAAGGCGTTTATTTCCTGGTGATCTCTAAAAGGGAGGAAGGAAACACTTTTTGGTGATCCATGTTTCTCAGGCATGGTGCTGGGTACTTTACTATCCATTAGTTTATTTAATTTCCATTCTTTTCAGTGAAATTCAGGTCATTTCATCAGCTCTTGGAAATGAACATATCCAATCACATTCTGTCTTCCCGAGGCAGATTAGAAGAATATTAGCAGATTAAGTCACTTTGGGCTTTGTACTTTGCTTTTTGTGTTAAACTCATTTATTCTGGTTGAGATCAGAATCTGGGGTAGGGTGGAACTGAAATTTATGTGGAGTGACATTGGTTGAGTGCTAGAAATGAAGGCTGGCTTCACAGAAGTGACTTTCTCCACGTTGTTGCTGTGCTCTTACCTTCTGCCCACGGCATTCCCAGCTGCTGTCAACTGTGCCTTCTTGCTCCATCCTGTCTGGTATCAGAAGTCCCCTGGCAGTAGTCGAGGATTATTATAAAGGGCTCACTTTTGAGCCAGTTGACCGATAACTGTAGAGTGCATTATAATTTACCAAGAGCTTTCACTAATACATCCTCTTCCCATAAGAATTATAAGATAGGTTTTGTCGAGGGCCAGAGAAGTTATAAATCAGCCCCGGTCTCTTATCCAGTGACAGAGCCAAGATTCTAGTTGGATTATCTGTTGCCAAATCCACTGCTTCTGTATACTGCAGTTAGCTTCCTGCTCAGAGTATGTCACTCACTCACTCATTGATGCAGGACATGTTTGGTTCGCACGGACTTTGAAGCCAGACAGCTTTGTGACCTCGGGGAACTTCCCCTTGGACCTTCAGTTCCTTGATCAGTAAAATGATGAGTAACAGTGATAGACTCTATCTGGTAAGGTTATTTTGAAGTACTTAAAACAGGCTTTCATGAAGTGTTTCTAAATAGGAAGTACTCACTAGATGTTTGCTGTTTCATCACCACCACTACCACCACCACCACCACCATCACCATTGTCATCAGAGGCCCGTTATGATCAGTCACTGGAGAGATGGACTAGGATGCAACTGTGTTACTGAGAGTCACTAGTTCTGATGTGAGAAGCAAATATAAAAACACAGAACCAGCTTGTATGGTAAGTTGATAACTAAAATATGGGCAGAGTGCTGGGGAAGCATAGAGGAAGGAACGTTTATGCTTTTGTTGCCAAGAACCCAGCTCTCTAGCAGCTCATCCTTATAGCTTCCACCCCCACGCCCACCATTGGTAACATCCCTGTCTTACTCGTTTCTTACTGAAGGCTGTATTTAGTGTACCAGGTCTTATGGGTACTTTGCATGAGAAGAAGGAGAAATAGAATATGTCTGGCTAAACAGTCATCTGGAGAAACAAGACCCGTATTTAACAATTGGAGGACTGTTGAGGACAGCCTATTCCAGCACTCTGGTGTGCAGTGTTCGTGTGAGCGCCGCAGGAAATCAGATGTGAGTAAGTTCTTGTGGGTTGGTGAGGGAGGTGGACTTTGGGGGGAAAGTGGGCCTTGAATCACAACTGAGAGAGCTTAGAATTTGGATTAAGTGCCGCTAAAGGACGGAGAGCCTGGTAAGAAGTGGTGTTATGCTATTAAAGCCACGGGCTGCCTTTAGTGGAAGGGGTGAGTCCTGCCTTGGGATGTGGGTGGTCCCAGAGGTAGTTCCACTCCATTGCTGTAGGAAAACCTGCCTCTGGACCCCAACAGGATGCACACAGCCTGTCTCCACCCTCTGCACAGCCCCATAATAACATCTTTGTGTTCATGGTGATGCTTCTGGTCATTTGGCAGAAGATTAAAACCCAGAGAGACCCACAGCATGGACACTAGTCTGAGTGGGTCTGTGAGCACCAGCCTAGCTGTAGCTTCTTTGTTTGTGAGCTGTTTGCCTGCATTTAAATGCCATTTACATAAGGAGCTGTCAGAGTTGAGTTGGCCCATGATTATTCCTTGATGTATGTTGAAAAAAAAAAAAAAAGGGAACAGAAACAAAAAGAAAACCCTGGCTAATGAGGAGCTGGGTTCCTTTTCTCCATTGATGACAGCTTCCTTTCTGATCTGAAGGTCCGTCAGAAGAGAAGGTGGTGTGTGACTGTGGGGTTATGTCCCCGCCGAAGCTGTCTTTCCCTCAGAGTTGTAATTGATGGGGAGGCCTGTCACTTGTTATGCTGACGCTGTGCAGATTTTTGTGCAGCTGCCAGCCAAGAGAGTTTTAGGACAGTATCTGATTGGGTCCGGGTTGTGGCAAAAGTGATAATAAATAGAAGGCTGGCGAGGGTAGATTTTGATTGACCCGAGATTGTATATTATTAAACTGAGTCTGCATGTACATGTCAGTTTATGAAGAACCAGACCCATAATCCAACTTAGGGCTGTGGCAGTTTGGGTTTATTAAATGTGCTTTATATCACTATTAATTTTGAGAAGCAAAGAGGGATATCTGTAATCTTTTAATCTATGCAATAATGGTTTGGAGGGAGATTACCAGACACATTGGACTATTGTTTGCCTATAATTGTATTCAGAACTCTCCGAAGCATTGATTTGTTTCTGGCATACTGATTTGGCTCAACAGTCTCATAAAGCTTCTTTATAGTCCTCTTTGCTTTGGATTTTCCAAAAATAATTGGAGAATAATAATAATGTAGCTGGCAATAAAGAAGAGAGAGTCAGGTTGAAAGCAGATTTCTAACCAAGTGGATAGCCATAAACATCTTCGGGGCTCGTAAACACCTGGGCCTGTGACCTTTGTGTTTATAAGATATTTATCGTCTCATGGGCTCTCTGCTTGGGGGTTATCACTTCAGTGCCGTGTAAGATTTGATTGTGTTTAGTAAGGAGATTCTGAATTTTGCTGAGTAGGGGAAATGTGTCCCTCTTCTTGGTTTTTTGTTTTTTTTTGGGGGGGACAACAGATCTGCCAGCAGAGGCAGATCTTTCCAAGGACAGAAGCCCAGAGCTTGATTCTAAGGAAAAATGGTATGGGGGACCCAGCAAGGGCACTTTTAATAGAAATGACTTTTGAAAGGAAAGGACTAAGGCACCACATCAAATAAATCCAAGTAATAATGATGGGTTTTCCTTTTTAAGTAGAAATAAAAAATTTGATCCAAATCAAGGAAACTTTCCTTGGCGGTGTTGCTGCCTTCTCACCCTTTCCTCCGCTTTCCACAGCTGACGTGGGGAGATGAGCCAGAGAAGTGCTCTCCAAGTTCAGTTGCCCTGACTGTAATAAGAAGGCATGATTACGTGCTGCAGAGACACAGCAGACTGCCTTCCATCTTCAGCGGTTCTTTAAATGTTTCTTCAGGAAATTCTAGGCACTCTGTCAATTTGTATCTTCCCCCTGATGCTGTGGCTTAATTGTTCCTAAAGGAAAAAGCTGGATTCCTGTGAACTGACAGATACGCTGGGCTGCTTGTGTAAGCTGTTAGTTGCCTGGTTCATGGTGCACACAGTGGGCAGCAGGCGTAAGGAGGAAGTTTCCCAGAAATTGGCATCTTCAGAGAGTTTTATTATAACTAGCTTTATTGTGACTAAAGTATGAGCCAATCTTGGGGTGTATAGGACCTGTATTTTTCAAAGGAGACTGTTCTCCCTAAGACTTAGTTTCTTGTCCCACGAGGCTAATTGCTGCTGCATTTCATGGACTTTATGAGGTGTGCTTTCCTCTGCCCTGCTCCAATCAGATGGTACTGCTTGGAAAGTAATATAAGCACAGGATTGATACAGAGCTGCTTCTGCAGTAGCACTCTGCAATGGATCGTATGGGAGGAAGGAGGAGAAACCTTACCACATGGCAGGAGAGATGACATACAAAGGCAGTCAGTCAGTCGATTGAGATATTTATTACTCACCTACTCTGTGCCCAGCTTTGTGAAACATAAAAGAAGTATGAGTTCTCAGCTCCAAAGGTGCATTTTGTCCACTTGGAAAGAATTTAGGTCAGTGTTTCTAGAAGTGTGGTCCCCGGACCAGCAGCAGCATCCTCTTCTGGAAACTGCAGATTCACAGTGACCACCCTGTGATCACCAGAAGAATTAGAGACCCTGGAGGGTGGAGCCAGCCATCTCTTTTACAAACCCTTGCAGATGATTCAGTTGCTCCCCTGGTGGCTCAGACAGTAAAAAATCTACCTGCAATGTGGGAGACCCAAGTTTGATCCCTGGCTTGGGAAGATCCCCTGGAGAAGGGAATGGCAACACACTCCAGTATTCTTGCCTGAAGAGTTTCATGGACAGAGGAGCCTGGTGGGCTACAGTGCCTGGGATCGCAAAATGTCATCTGCAATGTCATCTGTCTGACATCTCAAATGTCAGACACGACTGAAAGATTAACACTTGCAGATGATTCAGATTTGTGCTAAAGTCCGAGAACCTATGCATTGGGTTGAGCACTTGTTAGTAAGGCACGTGGAATTAAGGGTTGCTTGCTTGTAGAGTTCAGAAAAGGAGAGAATAAGATACTCTAGAATGGGATGCTAACCTGAACTGTGCATTAGGTGTGAAAGGGGTCAGAGAAGGAAGGGGGCTATGGATCATCAAGGCAGTTTTCCTGGGTGAGGGGGATGTGGAGGCAAGTTTTGAGGAATGAATAGAAGAGAGGGAAGGAGAGGAGCGTGAATGAGTGCACGTGTGATGGTGAGGGCTCTGTTCCTTCAAAGAGCACAGTTCATTGTAGGGAGAATGTGGACTCTCAAAACTTGAGCCAAGAAAAACAAATGTCAAGTACAGAACTTAGTTTTGTGAAGAAGAAAAAAATGTTCCTCACAGGTTGAATTCTAATGTGGGTTCATCTCTTTTTCTCACCTCTGGCAGGGGTGCAATTAATTGGGACCAGGAATCTTGTACCTGGAGAGGCTTCATAAAGTGAGGATCTCAAGAAGAGGATATTTACCTCTGTTAGTTTTTCAGTCCTGTCCGACTCTTTGAGACCCCATGGACTGTAGCCCACCAGGCTCCTCTGTCTGTGGAATTCTCCAGGCAAGAATACTGGAGTGGGCAGCCATTCCCTTCTCCAGGGCATCTTCCCAACCCAGGGATCGAACCCGGTCTCCTGCAGTGCCGGCAGATTCTTTACCGTCTGAGCCAGCAGGAAAGCCCAGATTTACCTAAAGCCACTGTTTTAAAAGTGGGAGGCCTGTGGTACTGGTGAAAAATAGGGGTAACTGTGTTTTAAAGGGATGAGATGCCTGCATAGGTAAAGTGCTTTGTGTGTACTGGAAAGAGGGAGCTGAGATCTAACGTAGGGGTGCAGGTGGATCCAGAGAAGTGGGGGTGTGAGAAAATAAAAACTAAAGTCTAGTAAGTTTCTGTTTTTAAAGGCAAAAAGGAGCCACTGAAAGTTATGGCAAGATGAGAGTTACTACACATTTCATGATTCTAATTAGAGGGCTGTCAGTGACTAGAGGGAAGTAGATAGGTTTGAAGGCTATTCCAGCTATAAAAGTGAGAGATGACCAGGGTTTGAACTAGTGCAGCTCTAGAAAAGTGGTGTGAGCAGCAATAAGGGGTCACACGGTGGTTGAAAATGGAAAAGAAACAATGGACTAGCCACCAGTGTCTTCCATGGGTAGTTTAATAAACTCCTTACAAACTGTCACTGGTATATCTTAACTGTGATCACCCCTTTAATGATATGCAAATCAATTTTTTTTGCAGAAGGTTCCAAGGCTGTGTAGCTGAGAAGTGGCGAATTCTAGATGACTCAGATCTGTTTGCCTGAAAAGCCTGTACCCTTCTGGTCTAGGTGCTGAACTTTGGCAAATAGAATGATGCATGTTGTTTAGAATTGGGCAGTGGTTATCTTGACAGAAATCTGCTGGGAGGAGATGTTAAGAGAAAGGGAAACAACAGCATAGGACTTTAAAGTTTCTTCCATGAAAATGTATTTGGAAGCTTCAGCAGGGGACAGATAGCATCTTGCCCCACCCAAAGGTAGACCCAAGGGCTGTTTTGTTTTCTTTGTTGACCAGTGGTCTAGAAATCAGAGTTGAGAATGGGTTCTTTGACCCAACATTGGCCTAGGCAGCTCTTTGAATCCTGGTCCCATCAGAACATACATATAAAAAAAGCAAAAACAGAAGAATGTACATATGGCTCCCACTCTTGTGCTTCGCTGTGAAGGTTGCAATTTTAGGACATGGAGGTTTTCAATGTCTTGCTTGTTTCTTCTTGCTTGTTTCTTTGGCTTACTTATGGCAAAGGTCCTCATATTCTGCAAAGGACAAAAATGAGTCCAAAATGAAATGCTAGGGAGAAGAGGAGAGAAAAGATTACAACTAAATAAACTAGGGAACTTGAGTTGTTTAATTCAGGGGATTTGTTTTTATCTCCACCTCCTAGTATGCATATTGGTATTTACTATCATTGTTAGGAGATAAAACCATGTAAGTCATTTTATCTCCACACCTGAATCTCTTTTTCAGCAACTTACTCTCCTCTCCGCCTTTTCTCACACCTTCTCAGGTGGGGTGTGCTGCTCCAGCTGCCTTGCTCCCTACTCCTGAGTAGAAGCTGAGGGGAGACCCTTTTGGGTATCAGGTTACATCTGGAAATTCGATTGTGCAGAACGGTAGTTGGCTTAGCAGTGGGATGAGGCTGCATGCCTCATTAAGTTTGAACTCCACTCTGCAGGTTCTTGTGGAGACACGGGGGGATTTTGTTTAGATAAGGAGCCCTTGAAAGGAGGCTGCTTGTTGAAGTGTACGTCAGCAATAGCGATGAAAAGACGCCTAAACATATGTCCCACAGCAGCTAAAGTCCATCAGCCTGGTCCATCAGCAAATTAGTAAAATACCCCTGCTGTTAATACAAGTCTTCGCAGTTTACTGACTTGTGTGCTTAACTGTTGACTGCTGTTTTTATTAGAGGAAACGAACACATCAAACTAACACTGCAGTGCTAGGCCAAGTGATCCAGGTTTTGCTTACGTTGGGGAATCACTTCAGCTCATGCCACATGATGTCATGACATCAGTTTTATGTGCACGTAAAATGAAGTGCTTGTTAGATATTGAAGACGTCTATGATCGTTAGGTGGGACAAAGGCAGGAAAGTCTCATTGGTACAGGGAAGACTCTAAGTGTTTTGTATGAACAGTTATCTTTCGTTAATACTAATTTTTGTGATCCATATGAATGAGGTCAAGTGTTCTTTAGACCTCTGATGATAAATGTATTACTGCCAAGGAGAAATGGGTGTTATAGGTATTGAGGTGGTTTTGTTAGGTACTTTCAGAGTAATTGAGACATGATTCTGAAGTAGTATTCTGAAGAGATCGTGCTGACTTCAAATCCAGGCTGTGTGATTTTGACCCAGATCTACTTGCCTTTGCCTCTTTCTTTTCAGCTGTAAACGAGAGCTAATACCTCAGAGATACTGTGAGGATTTAGTGCTTAGCTTTATCCCTAAATACACATTCTCAATACATCAGTCACTAATAATTATGACAGATCATTAGTTGTCATTATTATCATTGGTGGAAATTGGTCCTGTTTGTGGCAGAAGTATAAATTCTATAGGATCAGAGATCAGCTTATTTCCTCCTTTTCTTGGTTGGGCTGCTGTTTCTGCTCTTTCCACTAGTCCCATAATTCCTTAGTTCTGAGAACCCACCTCGCTGGACCAGCCATTTCAGTGTCTCTGTTTCTTCTGTGAACAGCTTCACCTTTCCTTTGGTCTTGGTGAGGCCACAAAAGAGAACAGTCAGATAAGGATTGATACATTCGGTGGCCATAGTTCTCACTCTGGTTTGTAAGTGTGGGGTAGTTACTGGTGAAATTGAGCTTTGCACCTGCTTCTGTATCTGTATTTTTGGTCTAGTTTGAAAGGCAGTTGAAAGCTGCATCTATTTTGGAGATTGTGAAATAAGAGTTTTAATGACTAACTTAATAAAAGGTTGGTGAGGTTAAGCAATAAGCACAAAATACTTTTGCTACATTCTGGGTGCCTCATTTTCACTGATGATTTTGTGTGGATAGTAACTTAAATGCAGGAAATATGTTTACTGACACATAGTTTCCTGGGATACTCAAGGGAGAAATTTCTTACCCAGTAAATAGAGCTTTCTTTAGGTTTTAGGCAGTTATCTTTTTTAATACTAATTTTTGTTATCCATATGAATGAGGCCAAGTGTCCTTGAACAGTTTTAGACCTCTAATGCTGAATGGATTACTGCCATCTGTCATTATAAAGGAAACTTTCCTGAGACAGAAGGACCTGAATTAGTGGTTCCCATTCCCTGATAGCTCAATTGGTAAAGAATCTGCCTGCAATGCAGGAGACCCCAGTTCGATTCCTATGTTGGAAAGATCCACTGGAGAAGGGATAGGCTACCCGCTCCAGTATTCTTGGGCTTCCCTTGTGGTTCAGCTCGTAAAGAATCCGCCTGCAATGCAGGAGACCTGTGTTCGATCCCTGGGTTGGGAAGTTCACGTGAAGAAGGGAAAGGCTACCCACTCCAGTATACAGGCCTGGAGAATTCCATGGACTGTATAGTCAATGGGGTGGCAAAGAGTCAGACATGACTGAGTGACTTTCACTTTTCAATGAACTCTAGGATCATAAGAATCACTTGGGGGTGCTTTTTGAAAAAACTCCAGTGCCTTGGCCACAATTACAGGTAAATCGTTGCTCTAACATGGGGCCTGAAAATTGATGTTGTAAAAATAAAAAATTCCCTAGGTGAGTCCAGTGTGTAACTAGATTGAGAAGCGCTAACAGGAAAGGAATTCCTTTTGATGGAAGAACCAGTGGAATGAGAGAAGTTCTAGTTTTTCTTAGCAGGAATTCTGTTGTCTCCCATCACAGTGCCCATTTCGACAGTGGCATGGTGCCGTTGTGCTTGGATTACAGTTCAGAGGGTATCAGTTGCACCTTTGGTATCTGAATCCTCTGCAGCCAACGTAGTGCTGGGCGTATACTAGATGTCAGTACCGCCTTCCTTCCCTACTTGCTTTCGATGACTAAAATGATGGAATTGAGCCCAGTGTACCAGCTGGTCATTTCCCCTTCTGTGGTTCATGAGGGAGTAGGTCCACAAGCATATATTATTTTTTGTTGTTCTAGGAGGGGGAAAGACTCCCAGTTTTGAAATGCTTTAGGCATAACACTGATCTTTGATTAAGGTCAACAAATTTATGTTGCTGTGTACAGCATAAATTGCCAGGCGTAGGTGGTACATGTGGTGCCATTTATTACCTCTATAACACCTAGTCCTTCCTAGTGTGGGTTCTGTACACCAAATGGAAACAAGTCCTCTGTTGCCCTACTTTGCTCTTAAATACAGCATAACTGTTTTGTTCAGGGGACACAAGAGTTTCTTTTTATTCTTCTTTCTTTTTTTTTTTCCTTTTTAGATAGCCCAAATTGCATCAGGGCAGGAAGATGTAATTATTCATAAAGGGAGAATTCTGTGAGCACACGCGACCATGGCCTTAGAGTTTGATAAACTGTTACTTGTGTGGTTTTCAGATTGAGTAGTACCAAGCATATATTGAGTAAGAGTAGCCCCTTGTTATCAGGTAGTGCTTTTTCGTGTGTGTTAATTCCCTGTCTACAGTGTTGATAGTGTTAATTCCCTATGTACAAGGTTGTTTTAAAATCTCCTACAAGGCTGTGGATTAGCAGGGCAAGTAACTATTGTCTCCACCTTATGAATAAAAAAATTGAAGAGTCAGTGAGTTTAAGTAATCTACCTCAGGTGGTGATATTGGCCTTAAATTTATGCTTTTGACCATAAATCCCTTCAATATACTGAGCTTTGGGGAATGCTGTCCCTTGAATTACAACACCTGTAATAAGTGTGACTAAGGGAACCCCCAAGGTTCTTTTTTTTCCCAGCTGTCATAATTTGAATCCTTTGTGTTTGTGTATGCTTGCTTGCTTTGTGTGTGTGTGTGTTTATGTGTGTGCATGCGTGCGTGTGCACTGTGTGCTCAGTTGTGTCTGACTCTTTGCAACCCTATGGACTATAGCCTGTCAGGCTCTTCTGACCCTGGGATTTCCCAGGCAATACTGGAGTGGGTTGCCATTTCCTCCACCAGAGGATCTTTCCGACCCAGGGATTGAATTTTCATCTCTTGCATCTCCTGCACTGGCGTGCGGATTCTTTACCACTAGCGCCATCGGGGAAGGTTGTGTATGTGTGTGCGTCCGTTAATATTAGGCGTCCTGCCATTTGCCTCTGCGGAATGCAGGTGATAACTGGTAATGCACATTTGACATTTGATATAGTCAAGAGAGTGTCATCTTTTATTAACAGTTGTGGTTTTTTTCTCACCGAGGGGCCTACTTTCACTTTTAATCTACTGTGAGTGTGAATATTCATGTGTAGT